>NC_067478.1:94980517-95280517 GCF_947179515.1 Apodemus sylvaticus
CTGCAGGTCGCTGAGAAGCAAGGAGCCATTTTCAAAGAGCCGGATACGGTCTCGATAGTCAGGCCGCAGAGTGCCAATGACCTCTGTGCCTATAGACTGCACCACGGTCACTGGCTTGTCACGCTTCAGCTGCCACTTCACCACGGGCTTGTCGCTGCTGGTGCTACTGTACTGCACGGAAAGCAGGGCCGACTTCCCCACTGTGCCGTGGATCAGACGTACTGGGCTGGTGATGTTCACCCCCTCCAGGGGGACTGCAAACAGAGGCCCATTGGGGAAGAGGGCAGTGTCAGGCCCTCAGCTGCATAGCCCTCTTCCATCTTCAAGTCCTGTGATCTCCCTCACACCTTCAGACCCTCAACTTCCTGCCGGCCCTGGCTTCTTACCTATCAGTGCCATCTCCTCTCCTATGGGAAGTTCTTTGCTCCCTCTCCTCTTTCTTTCCCCATAGCCGTCCCAGGTCTTCTATGGCTTTGTCTCTCTGGCATTTTCCTCATTGCCTACCTCTTGTAGAAGATTACACTTCCTACATATACTACATATTCTATAAACTACATATACTACAATACTACATATTCCTTTCATAGAAATATTTATTGAACATCCTATGAGTCAATCTGATATGGAAGTAGTATGGCAGGAAATAGAGAAAACATGAGAACTTAGATTCCCAAAGAAAGAGCAATGTGTCCAAAGATGGTGCCCAGGAAGAGGAAGCTCAGAGGCCCAATCACATGGGCACTTCTTAGACACACTGAGAACCACTCTGTCCTTACCCTAGGTATGACTGTACCTTACCAGGTAGACTCAGAAGACAGTTCTATAACTGGAAACGAAGTTCTGGGAATTCACCTAAATCCTAGCCTCATTTGTGCTCTCTACAGAGGGAGAATTTGAATGGAGAGAATAAAGAATTTGGCACCTTAAGGCCTTCTAAGATAGGGACTTTCTCCTTATTGGCTGGGTGCATTTGGGTAAACAATCTTTCTAAGCCTCATTCTTCTCACTTATAAAATAAAAATAGTGACTATAAACTAGGCACCTGTAATCCCTCCTCTTTGGAGGCAGAGGCAGAGGGATCAAAAATTCAAGATCATTCATGACAACACAGTAATTTAAAGTATGAGGCCAGCCCAAGACACATGAGACCCTGTCAAAAGGGCAAGGGATAGGAGGATAAAATTAGGAATGCAGGGCTATGCTTCTCCATTCTTTCTTTTACTTGTACTAGATGGTCCTGACAAAATCAAGAGCTAAGTGAACTAATAGGTTGGTTATGGTAAACAACTTTTATTTAAACAACTTCTATTTGCTAAACGCATTCAATTCACTTAAAGAGCAGGCATTGTATTATGGACGGGCTCCTCCTTTCTGTAAAGGGACAAGGAAAGGCTACTTTCCCCGCCCCTCTATGGCTCAGATTTCCTCTTAGTTCAGTAAAGTAGTTAGGTAGACCAGATGATCGTTAAGCAATTTCCAAATCTCCCATTCTATCCATCACGAGCCAGGTATCCCCAAACGTCCAGAGACTGCCCTGCATGTTAAAGCTGTTCTAGGTGGGATTAGCTCAATACCATTTGCTTATCGGAAGGAAGTCTTAACTTAAGAAAGTTAGAATGGATAACCTATTTGGAAACTTCTTCTTTTCTTTTGTTTGGTCTTGAGAGTTTTGCTATGCTGTCCAGGGCGACCCCCATCTCACAATCCTCCTGCCTCTCCCTCCAGAGTACTGGGATGACAGAAGTGTGCCCAAACATATAAATGTTTTTATGTTGATTTTTGAGATAACTTCTCAGGTATCCAAGGCCGGTCTCAAACTTGCTCTATAGCCAAGAATAATCTTGAATTTATGATCTTTCTGCCTCTCCCTCTCGAGTCCTGAGATTGCAGAAATGTGTCACCACACACAGTTTATGCAGTGCTTAGGATGATCCTAGGGTTTCATGCATACTACACAAGCACTTTTTCAACTTGAGTTACATCCCAGCGCCACTTTTACATCAAGCATCACTTTTAAAGATTTATTTTTATTTAATGTGTATGAGTGTTTTACCTGAATGTATGTATGTACACCACATGTGTGCCTGGTACCCAGGGAGGAAAAAAGAGGGTATCAAGGCCAGTGGACATGAAATTACAGGTAGTGTTACCTGTCCCATAGGTGCTGAGAATTGAACGTGGGTCCTCTGTAAGAACAAGTGTTCATAGCTGCTGAACCATTTCTCCAGCCTTAAGGTTACTCTTCCCTTTGTTTTTAATTATCTATATGTATGTGTACGTGAATGTATATTATATGAGTATGGGTGCCAGTGGAGGCCAGAAGAGACATTGGATTATTTGGAATTGAAGTTAGAGGCTTTTGTGTGCTGGAAACTGAACTCAGGTCTTTCGGGAGATCACGAAGTGCTCTTAACTTCTCAGCCTTCGCTGTAGTGCTTCTCCTCAAACATTTCTTTCCCTTTTTAAAAGACACGGTTCTACTGTGCAGTCCTAGCTGACCTCCCACTTGCTATATACACCAGGCCGACACGCCTGCCTCTGCCTCCAAAGCGCTGTGGTTTAAGTGCATTTGACATCATGCCTGGTGAAATTGCAAACACTTTTTGAAGCAATAGTATTTTTGTTTTTCTAAAAATCTTACATAAAAATGGAGATAAATGGAAGATGGTTCCATCTACCTTGTTTTGGCAGAAGAGATGGTGAGCACCTGAGTTCTCTCCTCTGCAGCAACAGAGAGCTGCTAGTTAGTTCTATGGACCTGTGAATCTGACTGAAATCCACTTGGCCAGACATTCTGTAAAGTTTTCTCTCAACTTTCAGTATTGCCATGACTTAAATGGGATTACATGTCTAACACCTACTAGGTTCCATTCTCAGTCAGACTTAGAAAAGCAAGCTTTCAAATTTCCCTGAGCTCCAGGCAAAGGACCTTGCTGCGTCTGACTTGGTGATGTTCAAATAGCGAGGCGGTGTCTGCTCACTTCTCAGAACCCAGTCTGAAATCTTAAGATCAGCCCATGCTAGTGCTGTGTGTGGAGTCCCTCAGAGGTCAGCACATCGGAGTCAGGAAGGGCTGGAGAGGCAGTAGTTAAACTCTCTCAGAGTTGGTGCTCTCACAGAGGACCCAAGTTTAAGTCCCAGCACCCATATCCAGTGGCTGGCAAGTAATTGTAACCCCAGCTCCGGAGGAGCTGATGTCCTCTGCCGACACTTAATACATAAATGCATGTATACAACACATACATGTAAAAAGATAAAATAAATATTTAAAAAATTTGCAGGACTGGAGAGATGTTTCAGCAGTTAAAAGCATTGACTGCTCTGCCAGAAGACCTGGGGTTCAATTTCCAGCACCCAAATGGCAGCTTGCAAGTTTCTTACAACTCCAGTTTCAGTTCCAATGTCACACAGACATACACACAGTAAAACAATCAATGCTCACAAAATAAAAATAAATTAATCATTAAAAATTGAAAATTTTGAATAACAGCCCTGCTGTGGTTTCGATGTGTTGTGTCCCTCCAGTGTTTGTGTGTTGTTAAACCTTTTCCCCAAGGTGGTGGTATTAGGAGAGAGGGGAGTGAGTTAGCTCACTGGGAGTAGCATCCTTGGAGGTAATTAAGAAAGTTATTGTGGGACTGTGTTAATTTCTCCAGAAATTAAATTGTTATAGAGGAATGAGCCTCAGCTTCTGGTTTAACTGATCTCTCTTCTCATAGACATTTTTTCATGCTGTGTATTGTATTGTTGAGGGTATTTTCCAGAGCTGGTGTTACATTGTTTGGAAGTTCTACCTCCAAAACTATGAGCTAAACAAACTTTTCTTTAGAAACTGTTCAGCCACGGATATTTTATTGTAGAAATGCAGAACTGACTAATACAGATCTCACGCACCAAATTCCGAGGCTTCTCATTTTCTTCTACCGGTGATATTCCTGGATCTTAGACAAGTAAGAGGTACTAATAACCTTTCTCTCTCCTGTAATCTCTGATCCCTTTCTCTGGGGCTTCCCTGGATTATATTGTTTCATCTTCCATTCCAAGGTTCCCAGTAGTGATGTTTCCCCATTAATTCTGTTTTTTTTTAAATCAATTTAGATTATACTATGGATAAAACCATGGAGAAGCTGCAGCCTTTGACTGCCTCCTAATTTACCCTAGCCCAGGAGGCTGCCCTCTTTATGAACATGAGCGTGCCCACAGCGAAGGGACACACGCACACTCATTGTAAGAGGATGGCGCCATCTTTCTTAGACTCTGATGACAAGAACATTTTTGCTAAGCATGCACAGTTGCTTAGAAACTGGAGAGAATCTAAGTTTGGGTTTCATAACTTTCAGGAGACAGAGAACTGGGACAGGAGCCAAAGCAGGACACAGAAATGAGGAAATGGCCAACAGCTCAGGCTCAGAGTGGTGATAAAAGGGAGGAGGCTTATTCAACCTGGAGAAACCATCAACGTAATCGTCCGTCTCTGAGGCATCGTTAGGTAGAAAGTCTCTGTTCCCACCAGAGGCAAAACAAAAGGAACTTACCACATCCACAAGATGTTCCTATCTAATTAAACAATGCCCTGGTGTTTAGGTCAGTAGCTTCTACTCCCGGAGGATTTTACCTCCTGCGACACTGAGGAAAGGCAAACTTCAAGAATGTGTCCAAGGAACCATGGTCTCTTTATGCCCCATCCCTTGAACGAATCACCTTCTACTGGTTTTCATACCTTTCTGGGACAAAGTCTTCGTTTTTCCTTAAAGTCACTTTTCAAAAGCACCAGTAGGATGGCGCCCAACTCATGCTGCAGGACTTGCCTCTCTTCACCTTACTCATAGTCTCTAGTACTAGAAACCACACGTGTAGCCTTTTTTATTGGAAACAAGTTTTGTTTGCTTGGGTCTAATGCCTTCCATTTGTTTACCATCATAGATGCCTTTTCCTGGGCTCTCCCCCAAATGAATTATTTCCTTTTTGAAGTACAGTGACCAGACCTCTCATACAATAATCCAAGGACAGCAAGAGTTTTGTCCTCTGAAAGGAAGAATATTTTGTTTTCTGCTTTTGGTTTTTAATATCCTTCCTTCCTATTTAATAATGATCCTGAGATGATCTTGAGGTAGACAAGATAGATGTGCACATAAGGGAAAGAGATAAGCTGTATGGTGGTTGGATGGTGATGTAACCTAGAGCTACATTACAGAAGACGTCATAAGACTGCTCAGTTAGAAAAAGTCAGCTTTATCCAGGACCACCTAACATCACTTGGGGCCAACAAGACCAACAAAAAAACCAACTGTCTGTCCTTTAATTCAGTCTTATGATATATCTCTAGCAAACCACATCTCAAAACATTAATAATAGTAAAATACTACTACTACTACTACTACTACTACTACTACTACTACTACTACTACTAATAATACTTGGACCTATAATTTAACAAACTACTATTCAAATCTCAGGAAACTTCCTTTCTTATTGTTATCAAGACAGATCAACAGAGTAGACTAGAGCAGATTTGCATATGATGCACCAATTTGTGACAAAGTTGACCATAGTGTAGCAAAGAGAGAGTTTGTTGTCCTTGTATGACAGACAGAGTTTCATACCTCCCTTTGCTCAGCTCAAAGGTGCCCCTCTCTAATGCTTTCACACTATTATGCCCCTCTCTTTTGACAAGCATTCCCCATTCTGAAAGAGAAACCCTGGTGCAACTGTCCTGCTAGGAATGAAGATACTCTAAGGAGACACTATGCTGTCCCTATGACCATCAGATATTGAAACAATGGTCTCCAACGAACTGGAATACCTGAGGAACCTTACAATCGAAGAAGGAAAGGTTAAAACCTGATGCTAGCCAGGAGGAAGAGTTCCTGTAAGTCCGACTTGTTAACCATGTTGCTCAAACAATGATGGGTCAGTGATAGACAGGACCGCACTGTTGACCAGGACTGTTTAGTTACATATGTGTGTGTATATATACATATATACATACATACACACACACACACACACACACACACGCACACGCACACGCACACGCACATACATACATCTTGTTCTCTGTATAAACCTAAACTTCATGTCTGTACCCCAAAGCCTGACTTGTGGGGGGTCACTGGGCCTTTTTCTGTTCCTCTTCCTTATGTGGCTACATTGGATATCCTTTCTCTGCTTTTTACTATTATTTGTCTTCTTTTTACATTTGTTTATTTGTCTGTTTGTGGAGGGCACGGTATGTGCCCTAGTGTGCACTTCAGTTCTCTCCTCCCATTATGTGTGTACCAAGGATCACAGTTAGACTGTGAGACTTGGCAACAAGTGCCCACTGTCTGAGTCACCTCACCAATCCCTTACTGTCTTTTTTTTTTTAAAGATTTATTTATTTATTATATGTAAGTACACTGTAGTTGTCTTCAGACATTCCAGAACAGGAAGTCAGATCTCATTACAGATGGTTGTGAGCCACCATGTGGGTGCAGGGATTTGAACTCAGGACCTTTGGGAGAGCAGTCAGTGTTCTTAACCCCTGAGCCATCTCTCCAGTCCCTTCCTTACTGTCTTTTTAATTGGCCTGTTGAGGACAAGTGTCTGAGCCAAGCTTGTTAGAGTTGCCATGGCCAAGTCTCTGACCCTAACAGTTCTGGTAACATCATCTAATGGTTAGATCCTGCTAATTCTGGTGACCTTTGTAACTCTCTTCTTAGTGTTTGGTTATGTGCACTGACCAACATAAAACACATACACTGATGCAAGTGTAACTTGAAGGAAACAATGTCCATCTAAAAAGAACTATAGGAGCTAGTCAGTCCCGGGAAGTTGAGATCCACTGCGATTCTCCAGAGAAGAAAGGAGATACACAGTTTGGATGAGAAACACCTCTACTCAGCCTTTAGCCTTCCTGACTTATACTCTCCTCCCACAAAATGTTTGTATTCCTCCCCACTAATGTCTGCATGTGCATGCACATGTGTTCACTTATGCAGAGGCCAGAGGTGGAGACTGCATGTCCGCCTCTATTACTCTCTGCCTTAGTCATGGAGACAGGGTCACTCTCTGAACATGGCGCTAGGCTGGTCGTCAGGAAGCCCCAACAATCTTCCTATCTCCTCCATAACTACTCCTGCTGGGTTCAACAGGCATGAGCTTGACAACACCAGTCTTCTTATGTGGGTTCTGAGCATTTGAACTCAGGTTTTTATGGTTATGCAACAAGTACTCTTATCCATTCACTCCACTGAGCCGTCTCCCAGCCTCTAAGGTGGAGCTTTGAGGATGATAGCTCCTTACAGACAACTTTAGAGCAAACAGGGTCCTTCTCGCCGACTCTGGGCTCCCCAGTACCGACCACTGAGTGGCAGGTTGCCTGGACTTATTCCAGTAATGATCATTATAACAAAGAGTGCCGGGAAGTAAACATGTTGGGCCTTTGCCAGTTCTACATAGACTGAAGACCTAAGCATGAAAGGGTAAACAACATTTTAAACAATACAATGTCTGCCTGGCCTGAGAATAGATACAGGCTCCTTAGAGTACACACACACACACACACACACACACACACCAAAACACAAAGCAGGTAACAGGAAGCCAGGTGTGGTGGCTTATACCAATAATCCCAGTAATTAGGATGAGGCAGAAAAAGTGCTGTGAGTTTGAGGCTAGCCTGAGCTGCCATAGCAGAGCTCCAGGCTAGCCTAGGCTATAAATTAAGAGTCTAGTTCAAATAAAAAACCAAGACAGAAAGAAAAACAAAGCAATGACAACAAAAAAAAATTCAGGCAACTCAATAGAAAGCTGTGCAAATAATTTTGAACAAGGGCTGGGGAGATAGCTCAGCAGTTGGGAGCACATACTGTCCTAGAGGACCAGTGTTTGATTCCTGATACCTGCACTGAGTGACTCACAACCACCTGTAAGTCTGTCATGTACATACTCAAAACACACACACACACATACACACACATAAACATGTACACATACACACACACACACTTAAAATAATGAAAAAAACAAATTCTTTTTAAAAAGACTTGGAACAGGTATTTCAGAGAAAAATATATCCAATTGCCTGATTTAAACAAAATGCAACTTGATTATCGATTTGATTATCATGGCAATATCATGGCAATGCAAGTTTAAACTACAATTTGATTCCATTTCATGCTAGCTAGGACAAGAAGATTGGGAGATGATTGTCTCATGAAGGCATTAACTTCATCAATGGGTTGATTCATCAATGGTTGGTTCTAAGAGGGCCACTAAAATGTAGGACCTGCTTGGAGGAATAGGTCTTCACCTTGGAGTCACTTGAGTCCAGTGCTTCTGAGCCTGTGCTTAGTAGCGGAACATCACAATGTTAAAGAACATGAGAGAGACCAATCAGCTCTTGGCAATGTATATTGTAGATAAGAATCTGCATGTACAGTCTTTTTTTTTTAAGATTTATTTATTTAGTTCATGTATGTGATTACACTGTTGCTGTCTTCAGACACACCAAAGGAGGGCATCAGATCCCATTACAGATGGTTGTGAGCCACCATGTGGTTGCTGGGAATTGAACTCAGGACCTCTGGAAGAGCAGCAGTCAGTGCTCTTAACCGCTGAGCCATCTCTCCAGCCCACCGCATGTAATCACATGGGAGGAATGTAAGACTGAGTGGCCTTAGACCTATGTGAATCCCCCACTACACAGAGAGAGACAATGATGAGGGAACCATGAATTAAAAAGACAAGGCTCTACCGCCTGACAGGAGGGACAAGACTGACATTTGGAGTGATTGTTCGTCTTTGTTCGTGTTCCCTATAGAAACGGGCTAGTTAGTGGTAGTCTCAGCAAAGCAGGTCTGCGAATGGTAATAATTCCTAGATTGCTGGCTCTGTGAATAACATGCTGTTTAAAGATTCACTTCCTGCTTCTGCTCGCTGGCTTCTGTAGAAACAGGCAACACAAACTACTTGGGTTCATATCTCGGTGAGCGAGAAGCCAAAATAAACATAGCCAAGCCATAAAAGTGGAGTGGAGAGTGATTTACTACCTGAAGCACCGAAGGAAAACATAAGATTTATTTCTAAAGCAATGTCCTCTTTGAACAAAGGAAGAGTGGGGATTTCATTCCGGGAGCCCATGCATCCTCATACGGAGGCTGGCCAGACCCGAAGCTTCATCCCTTAGAGAGTATACCTTGGGTGTGTCAGTGTGATGTGGAGTACATGTATAGAAGATTGTAGTGACAACAGTAAGGCCTCTGAGCATGCTCAGCTTGCACCACCAAGGTTATGCTGAAAATTAAGGTTCTTGGAAACCACATTAATACAGAAGTCATCTTTGAAGGTGCCTGCTTCAGTGGCTAAAAGCAACTAAAATTAATATATAATTGGGTGATTCTGAGGTGATGTGACAGCATGATTTATTCTTTCTTTCTTTTCTTTTCCTTTCTTTTATTTATTTGTTTTTTTGAGGCAAGTTTTCAGTATGTAGCCTTGGCTGACCTGGAATTGCTAGGTAAACTAGACTGGCGTCGAACTCACATAGATCCTCCTGCTTCTTCCTCCCTCAAAGTGTTGAGATTAAAGGTGTAAGCCACCAACCTAGCCATATCTGTTTCTTTGTCTAGGGGATGATTGATTATAGGAGCTCACTCACTTGTTATGGGAACACCAGACTATATCCTTAAGCCTAATGCTTTTTCCTCTGTGGCATTTTCAATTACACCATTTGTTAAACTGATGGTTTAACATCACAACTGCTCCTTAATAGTGAATTTAGGCTAAAAAGATAGTGCGTGTGATAGCTCATAGCTGTAACCCCGGAACTCAGGAGGCTGAGGCATCAGAGTTGTCTTAAGTTCAAGGCTGACGTGGACTACAGTGTCGCCGTTCTCAGTATACACCCACTTCTCCAAATTCAACACTGAAACCAGGCAGAGAAGCAGAAGAATCCAGAGAATAAAACTGCCATTGTTTAGATCCATACCTTTTAACGTTCATCAAGGTGTCATTACCTTAGACTCTGGAAAAGACTTATTTGAACATTTTGTGAATTGTGCTGGTGAGTTTAAGAAGCTGAATTTGGCCAGATTTGGGGTCAGTGAGACGATTTGGTGGGTAAGGGTTCTTGTCCCCAAACCTGACAACTGGGAGCCACAGAGTAGAAAGAGGAGAACTAGCTTCTGAAACTTGTCTTCTGGCCTCCACAGTTTTGTGTCCTGCTCCCACAAAACAAGCAGATGACCGTGAAAACAGAGGAGGAGGAGGAGGCTGTGGTGGAGAAAACCTGACTGTCAGCGTCAGAACCTGAGCTTCATTCTATGTGTATGAGTGTTTTGTCTGCATGTATGATATGCACAGGCATGTGCAGTGTCTGTGTGTGTGTCTATGTGTGTGTGTTTGCGTGGGGGGAGTCAGAAGAGGCCACCGCGTGGGTGCTTGGAACCAAACCTAGGTCTTCCGCAAGAGCATCAGGCACTTTTAACTGACCCATTCCAGCCAATCTTAAATCTACATTTCCCAGCTTTCTTTGCAGTTAGGTATGAACATGTGTCAAAGTTCTAGCCAACAGAATTAGTGGAAGTGATATGCACCACTCAGAGACATATTTTGGAAAACCCTCCCTTATATGTCTCTTTATTGTCGTATTTGTTAATTCCTTAAGTATTTTTTTTTTTAATTCTCTCTTTGGCCAGGCAAGATGGAGACTGGCAAATCTGTAAATGTGAGGCCACTCTGGTATCAATAGCACCTTCCAAGCCAGCCAGAGCTAGCACAAGAAGGCCCTGTCTCAAACAAACAAATTGTCTCTCTGGAATAAATAGAGGCAAACCCCACAGTGATCCATGGACACACATGCTGCAGTAAACAGAGTCCTAGGAGCTTTGGTTCTCCCTCGAGGGCTCTAGGCAATACTACCCCTTGTTTCGCAGGCCTAGACTACTGTTTCGTTTCACTGACACACAATTAATAACAAAAACTTAAATTTTGGAAATTGTCTGTTCTAGAAGCTGGCATTTCCTAAATAAAACAGTAAAGATGACAGAGACTTTTTACAGAATCTGTACTTTTATTACTTGTTACAATAGTCTATGGCTCAACACTTAGCTCTCATAGGTTATAACTAATATTGTTTGTTTTTGAAAGGATCTTATGTAGCCCAGGCTATACTCAAACTCACGATATAGTCAAAGATGGCCTTCAGCTCCTGATCCTTATACCTCTACCCCTCAAGTGATGAGATTACAAGGGTACACCACCATGGCTAGCTCATAACTAATATCCTGTTGGCATAATTTATAATTAGAAAATAGCTTTGATATGGGCTAACCTACATCTCCTCAAACTTACATACTGAAGTCCTCCTAATCCCCACCCCCAAGCCCTGCATCTCACAATCCGACTGCTTTTTGGCAATGGGGTCTTTTCAGAGCCAAGGAATTAAGATGAGGTCATACTGTAGTAGGGTGGATCCCTTTCCGCATGAGTCCTTGTAAAACTGGGACATTTGAGCACTGACACGCAAACAGGAAAACGCCACCTGAAGGCTGGAATTTTGCTGCCACAAGCCAAAGAAACCCAGGACCAATCTGTCCTTAGTGCTCTCAGAGGAAGTGTGTTGGCACGGGTCGGTACTTTGATCCCCAAGGTTTGCTTTTCAGAACTGCAAGACACCAACGTCCTGCTACCTAGGCCGACAAGTCTGCATTGTTTTGTTTCATGGGCTCAGAAGAAAATTGGCTTCCATCCTCATGCATTTTGCCTCGTTTCTCCTTCAGTGCCTCACTGAAGATCAAGAGATCCAAAAGTAAATCTGATCCTGCCAGTTTCCAAATTAAAGATCATACAGCTTCCCCATCCACCATTTATAGATGCTATCTCATTTTCCGAGGAAAGTTTACAAGGCTTTAACTGAATTCAGTTCACACTTTCCCCCCAGCAACGCTGAACTTCTGGGCTCCGCCTAAACACACACAAGACTATTTCAAGCTCTCGACCTTTGTCTGCTTCCCAACAATAATCTCACTCACGCTCCTACCTATTTTCCCCACCTTCTGAGATTCAGTGCCGACATTCTTTCTATAAGGAAACATTGCCTGGTTTTCAACGCCCACCAGCATCCTGCCCCACCAGCCCTGGCTTCCTGGTTGGAGGCAGGTGACTTTTTTTTTTCTTTCTGATTCCTGCTTTTTGTTAACATGATCTATGTATCCGCTTGCCACATTAAGATGTGCATTTCCAGTCTCCCGGTAATTGTGTGCATGTACACATAAATATATCTACAGTACTTAAAATAAGATCAGTTCCCTACGGAGTTAATAGGGGGCGCTACAAGAGGTAGGCGTCTACGGCTTGGAGTAAATTATGACTAGGACTGACTACTCTCCTAAACCAGGAGACTCATTATCTACAAAGCTTCTTTCATCTTTCACACTGTTTGATACTCAGAGAAGCCACAGTGGCGGTTTGGGAAGTGCAAAACCAAGATTTTCCCCTCCACCTCATCCCACCAAGAGCTCACATAAGGCCTTAAAAAGAATGCTGGACTGACCCACGCCAGCAAGTCATCCCATAAGAAGTGGCATGATGCCTTCTAGCTAATGTACTGAATGCCGTGGGCGCTCCAAAGTCATGCAGCCTTGCGGGGAGGGGGTCGGGGGCTGGGAGGGGGTCGGGGGCTGGGAGGGGGGAGCACAGGGAATGAACAGATATATTCAACATTGATTCCTGAACTCACTGAGATGCTTCCCACGGCCACTGAGCGCTCTCCCCTCCTCCAGCCCCGAAGGTATTCAGGCTCTGCTCTCCCCCTTCCCTCTGTCAAAAGCCCCCCAGTTCTTTTCTCCGGACCCTCTGGTCTCCTACCTGGCTGGATGAGAAGCAGGTAGACAAAAGGAGAGAGGCGCAGGGCCCTGGAGGCTCTTGACAGGGCTCCCCTTTCTCTCTTCATTTTGGGTGGCGTTCTCCAGCTCTGGTGCAGACAATTAGCATGATTTCTCCACTCCGGGCACGTCCCTTTGTACCACTCGGGGTTTCTCTGCCCGGGCACAACCCTGCCAACTTCCCTCTGAATACACAGAGCTCTGTGTGTAGCTGGCCTTGTTCTCTCCCCTGGCTTTGCTCAGACCTAGCGTTTTCTACTTTCCAAGCCCTTCGCCCCCTAGTTTTGATGGGAGTAGCTGTTTAGATGCTTATTCCGACCGCAGGTTCCATCCTATGTGGCTCAGGTGGTCCAGTGCTTCTTGGCTTGGCTTGCAATAAAGTCCCACTCCCAAGGCAGAGGCAGATCTGAGCTCAGTGTTCCAGCTTGGAAGGCTCCACCTCACATTCCTCCCTCTGTTTCAGGACCGACTTCTAATAAGAGCGAACAGGTGGTGGGGCGGGGAGGGGAAGGGGTGCTTTTGGATATCACTGGACATGAGAGACCCCAAAGAATTACTGAAGAGGTGGAAAATCCTGTTTTAGCCCACAAGAAGAAAATTGGAAAGGGTTTGATTTCGGCTACTTTCACATGTGTTCTAGTTGGGATTGTTTCCTATCACAGGTTCAGATAGATGCTGGGAGCATCTCTCCAGCATTCCCTGTCATGCCCTTCCCTGCAGCCAGTGTTCTAGGACATGTCAGAGTAAAGATAAGTTTAATGCTCCACAGTCCGGTACCCTTGGGTTCTGTTATCAGTGTGATACCCTCCAGGCCATGCCTTCTCATAAAATGCTGGGTAATTCTGCAGTAGTGGAATGGACTCGATATCTTTGAGCTCTTGATTCTCACCTCTGTAAAATGGCTAAAACAATGGCCTCCTTGGAGGAATTGTTGGGAGGACTGGTTGGGAAGAGTTGCTACAGAATGCCCAGCAAATGCTTAGTTAGGGGGAAAGCATTTAAATGAGTGTGTCAGGGCATGCCCGTAATCCCAGCACTAAGGGGCAGAGGCAGGAAGATTGGGAGTTCAAGGCCGATCTGAGGTTCACAGTGACACCCCTGTTTCAAAAACCCAAATCTGGTATACTGGAGCATGTCTGTGATCCCAGGACTTGCAGGATTGAGCCCTTGGAAAACTGCTCTGAGTTTGAGACAAGTTTGGGAGACACCATGAGTTCCAGGCTGAGCTGGGCTGGACCATGAGACCCTGTCTCAGCAAAATGAAACTGAATGAAACAGAAACCCCAAAACAATCAACAAAACAAAACACAGCATGGCCCGGTGTGGTGGCACACGCCTGTAATCCCAGCACTTGGGAGGCAGAGGCAGGCGGATTTCTGAGTTCGAGGCCAGCCTGGTCTATAGAGTGAGTTACAGGACAGCCAGGACCACACAGAGAAACCCTGTCTCAAAAAACCAAAAAAAAAAAAAAAAAAAAAAAAAAAAAAAAAAAAATAATAAATAAATATAAATAAATAAATAACAAAAAACAAAACATACACACACACACACACACAAAAACAGCACCAAAAAGGGACATTTTATTTCCTTATTTATTTCCTATTTTGTTTTCCTTAGTTATACATGAATGTACTTAATTTTAAAGTTAAAAACTAGTCTATGTTAATAGACTTAAAGCTTGAGAGTCACCCGACAGTCTTGCTTTCCTCCCCTTATTTTTATGTTTAAAACATTTAAACTAAGACAGAATTCATACATCAGGAAATTCACCCTTCTAGTATGTACAGTTCAGTGGCTTTATTTTTGTTTTCACAAGGTCCTGAGATACCACAAATGTCCAGTTATAGTTAGCTTTCCTCCAATAACACTTCTACTCTTAGCTGTCACTGACTGTATTTCTCTCCAGCCACATGAACAACTGATCTCCTTTCTACCTATTTTGCCTATTATAGGTATGCTATATATTGATGACACCATACCTGCTTGTAACTTTGTATGGGGCTACCAAACTGTTTTGCAAACAACCTAAATCATTTACATTCTCCCTAGCAATTCACAGGTGGCATTGTAGGACACTTCCCATTTTTGTTTGTTTTTGTTCTTGAGACAAGATCTTGTATACCTGATTGCTTTCCACCTGACTAAGTAGTAGAGAATGACCTTGGACTCCTGTTCTTCCTGCTACCCTGCCTCAAGTACTGGAATTTCAAGAATGCATGACTCTGCCCTATTTTATAAGCCCTCTAAAAGCCCTTTAAAAGAAAAAGCAAATTAAAATTTTTTTAATCCTTTGACTATTTTCTACATGTGTATATAGTCTATTTTGTTCATTTCCCCCCTCTCATTACCTTCTCTTATCCTCCCCCCAAATCTGCTGGGAAGGCGTTCTTCCCAACAAATCCTCTTCCTAATTTCATATTTTTGTTGTGGAAGGCGGTGTGTGTGTGTGTGTGTGTGTGTGTGTGTGTGTGTCAGAGGATGAGCAAGCAAGGAAACAAAGTTTACTGAAGACAAAAGAAACAGCTCTCTGAAGTGTGGAGAATGGGGAGACTGGAAAATGAGTTATTCTTTTATATTTTTGCTCTGTTTTGGTCTGTCTTTTTCCTCCACTAAGTCTAATCAGGGGTGTTTGCAGGCAAAGGCTCTCTTCCTGCAGCTTGGCCAGGAAGTTCCCAGGGGTTCCACCACAAAACAAAAGAACTCGGTTTCCCATCAGCAACCATTAACTATCTAACCGGTTAGGTTTAGGAAGAGGTGGGGCCTCATGAGTCCCTCTCCTCTTACCTTTTACATTTTTAAAACATATACTTCATTTAGTGTGTGTGTGTGTGGGGGGCCGCGCGCAGGCTCATTTATTTGTGTAAAACAGCTTAGGGGAGATGATTCTCTCCTTTCACCATGTTGGTCCCAGGTATTGAACTCCCGACCATCAGGCTTGATGACCTTTATTTGCTGAGCTGACTCAATGGTCCCCAGAGCCTCCCTCCATTTCAAAGCAGCATTTTCTTCCTTCCTCTTCCCATTCATGCAGGGATCATTTTGTCTTGGTGAGAGCAAAGTTCACAGCTCCCTTCTATGTTTCTATCTTTCTTTTTTATTTATTGAGAGAAGGCCTTGAACTCCTGATTCCTCTTCCTCCATTTCCCAAATGCTAGGCTTTGAAGCATACACTATCACACCTGGCTTCACAAGTCTCCATCTGTTACTTTTATCTCTTGTCTTAGTTTTATAATCATAGCAACTGTCTCTACATATTCTCTTTACAAATTGGGCCCAGCATGTGTAGGCCAGGTTTCTAAAACTGAAGCACCACTGTGCAGCCCATCAGAGCCAGAGAGGGCATCCTGGAGGAACTCCAGATATTGTTCTGAAATCTGGTTTTGTTTTTTGTTTTGTTTTCTGTTTTTTTTTTTTTTCCCTATCTCTGAGTCTGTGACTGTTGCCTAGACAACTCAAGGCACCTGCCTGCTTCTGAAAAGCTATTGTTATAGCAGACATGCAAAACAGAAGGGAAAGGCAGCTTTTAGTTCTTGGCATTTAAAGTTCTATTTTAAAGTTAAAGAGAAGATGAAAAACTTAATAGATAGTCTATGTAAAGGACAAAAGAGCATTTTTTAAAAATCTGTCTCTCTGACATATCATGGAGCAGCCTGTAGACAAGACCAGAGGTGTTTGATTTTTAATGTTCTAGAGGAATCACTTTTGTTTGTGATGGCTTAAGATACCCTGAATGGGAAAAGGAGATTTGATGTTCAGGAAACAGAAAGCCTGATGTACTATAGAAAAAAAACTGGGACAGAGGGAGAGCTAAAAAAGATTCTAATTTTAAGCACCCTGTTTTTTCTGCACTCTGGTGATAAGGTGTAGGCTCTTGATACCCGCACAAAATTCACCAGTGCCCCAAAATGTCCATAAAACTGTGAAAGGCTCAGAGATGCTAAGACAAAGAGAACAGGCAGAAGGCAGAAGAAAGCAGAAGGCAGAAAGCAGGTATAGGAATTCTGGTGCCTGAGGAGATGAGGAGGATCAGCTGCTGTGGTAGGAGCCAGAACAGAACCCTGTGGACCAGCAAGGGGATGGCGGGATAGCATTCTGACACACCACTACTGTCTTGCCTCTTGCTGTGTTGCCTCAGGCAGGTCATCAACATCATTCTTCCTAGGGTTGATGTGGGTTGAAGGAAGAGAGGAGAAAGACAACCTGAGTGGTTTGAATGACCGAGCTACTTGAGGGGAGAGAACCTTAACAAGCAGAGCTTGGGAGGAGAAGGTGGTGAGTTTTCTGTTACCCTGAAAGACAGGCCCAGGGGAAGACCACAACAACCACAAACACACATGAGTACCGCTTTGTCTTCATCTGCCTCAGTGAACAATGTATAATTTCGCAATCCTGTTTGTGGTGGTTTTGAGAAGAGCAGTCTTGTAGAAGCTTATAATTGTCTGCCTATATGTCTTTCTCTTCCAATAAATAAAGGTTCTTTAATTAAAGAGCTGTGTGTATGTCATCTGTCCTGGCTTACATGTCATCCTTCCATGTGTACTTAGGGCTCTCGATCTGGGTGCACTCATCTAAGTGCTCTTTTGGAGGGAGGGATTCTGACTCCCCACCTCAATGCTCTGAGGAGCCCAGACCTGCTGTCCTCACAACTATGCTGTTAGCCACTACAGAGGGAGGCCCTGAATTCAGAACAGAGCCCTCTGCCCCCATTATTCACGTACTCACCAGCTGAAACTCTGGAGCGTGTGTTCTGGAACAAGGGGAGGGGGAAGCTAGTAGTTTTAACGAAGTCACCAACCTAAGTAAGCCTCTTCAGGAACTGGAGAAAACAAACTGAAAAGCGAGATGGGGAATCGCAATGGCATGTTGTTCTGTGTCTTCCAAGTGCTAAAGGTCTCGTAAGACTGGCAGGGAAGACCTAGAGCAGCGGACGTCCCCTGCCCCAAGATATGCCTTTGTTCCACTTCCTCATTTCCCAGTGAAGAACACCAAGGGACAGACAGACTAATTTATCCAGAGTTAAAGTGTCATTGACCGATGGACCCAGACTATTGAGCTATCACACACACATACACATCATCATCATCATCACCATCATCATCGTCATCATCATCCTCTTCATCATCATAATAGAAAAGGGCTAGAGTTGACCTCAGTGCTACAGTACTCACCTAGTGTGTGCCAGGCCCTGGCTTCGATTCTCTGTGCAGCAAAACAACAGTAAATACAGAGGAAAAGGTAGAGTTTGCTAGATGTACACTTATAATCCCAAGCACCTGGGATACTAAGGCAGGAGAATTTTCATGAGTTTAAGGCCAGCTTGGGCTGCATAGTGAGTTCCAGGCCAGCCAGGACTACAGATTAAGACCATGTCTAAGGTAGAGAGAGACTTGAAAATAGAAAAGGGTCTAGTTGGGGAGACAAAAGGGGGCGTGTGAGAGAATGGGACAAAAGAGTATAGCATGATAAATAGGATGAAAATGGGTCATCTATATTCATTATTAAAATGCCACAAAGCCCATTATATATAATTAACACAAAAATAAATTTAGAGGCAAGAAAAGATACGGCATACACATGTACAAAAATGTACCAATTTTTAACAACTCTAGCCTTAGATTTCCCAGTGTCCTCACCTACTGACCTCTTCCTGGTATCTGGGCTGTGGGAAGTGTGAGAACACAGCCAGAAGTTACAAGTTGACCTCAGTGACAATACTAATATTTTATATTTAGCCTTCCCCCTTCCTCCTCTGTGTTCATTTCCTGCTATTATTTGAATCATATCTGTCTCCTTCACCAGACTTTAAGTATCTTTGACAGTAGAATGGAAAAAAACAAAGAAAACAAACAAACAAACAAAAAAACCCACCACCAACAAAAAAACAACCCTTCCACAAATGTCAACAAAATTGCCCCGTGGAAGGGAGTTTTCTTTAGCAAAAAATATACCCAAATTCCACACAGAGGGGTAAGTAAGGCCTTGAGCACAGTCAATGAATAAAAACAGAAACTACTTTGCATCGGAAATAAATGAGAATTTGCCGGGCGTTGGTGGCGCACGCCTTTAATCCCAGCACTTGGGAGGCAGAGGCAGGCGGATTTCTGAGTTCGAGGCCAGCCTGGTCTACAGAGTGAGTTCCAGGACAGCCAGGGCTCCACAGAGAAACCCTGTCTCGAAAAAACAAAACAAACAAACAAACAAAAAACAACAAAAAAAAAAAGGAAAGAAAAAAGCCAGAAAGAGGAGCTAAGAGAGCACAGCTGTGAGAACAGCTTGGGATGTAGGTTTTCCCTTAAGATAATATTTTTATTGATTATTTGGGAATTTCATACAATGCATCCCAATAACCCTTGATCCCCATTCCTCCCATGTGCGCCCTCCCCCTCAAAAAAAGAAGAAGGAAAGTACACTGAGTTGAATTTGTGCTGGAGCATGGTCAAATTCCCAATGGCCAGTCCCTTACAGAAAACTGAGTCTTTCCCACCCCCTACCAGAAGCCAACAACTGTGAAAAGCTACACTTCCATCATCTTTATCACAGTTTTTAAGGACTCTCTTCAATGGCTTACTGTTTAGACTGTTTCTTTTTTTTCCCATGTGTGTGTGTGTGTGTGAGAGAGAGAGAGAGAGAGAGAGAGAAGCCTTCAATGTCTTTCATTCTCAATTATGACTCTACAGTCATTGATAGCACTGAGAGAGAAGCTTTCTTGCCCAGAACAGGCAGAAACAGCATGGATCATAGACTTCCACATGGTTTCCAGTGGCATGGACCTCCTCATGGCCTCCAGGGGCCCCATGGACTACAGATCCCAACATGGGCCCCAAGTTCGCAGTGTAGTCATGCCTCACCCATCCCCCACCAGTCTTCAGAAAGGCTGGTCCCACTCACATTCTTAAAATGCATCCCACTCACATTCTTTTTAAAAATATGTTTTTACCAGTTTTTTGAGAATTTCCCACAATTTGCCTTGATCATATTCACCTCAATTACTTCCCTTAACTCCTCCAAGGCCCAGCCATACTGCACTTAAACATTCTATGTGTGTAGCACGCACAAGGCCTTGGGTTTGATTCCCAGCCCCCTTCTTTTCTCTCTTAACAGAACAGCCCTACCACAGTAATAAGCTAGCCATTTACTTAAGTCACACTAATGCAAACCAGAGAGAAAGACAGAGAGACAGAGAGACAGAGAGAGAGAGAGAGAGAGTGACTTTGAAGAAGTACACTGCTTGGTTATGAGGGTCACATGACAAGGCACTATGTCACTTTTAGGAATTAAGAACCATCATCAGCCAGCAAAGGCGCAGGAACCTCAGTCCTACACCCACAGGAACCTACATGCTTGGACGAGGAATGTGAACTCCAGCTAGGAACAGAGTTGTCACATGTTGGAGAATGAGACAGAGAAGTGAAGGAAGCCAATAAAAGTAGCCAGCCTATCAAGCAGATTTCCATTGTGGAGACCTAGAATTTAAGCTTCCTGAGAACTCTAGAGAGCAGGGAAGAATGTGTCTCAGAGTTATCCAACTCCATCGCAGGGGCAAGGAAGGTGGGATGCTTCCCCATCACTAACTACATCATAGCTACCAGACATGGTCAGAGCTGCTACTCAGGGTAAGAGCAGCATAATTTCCTAGACTTCTACACGGGACCTTCTATGGAAGCCTCCCACCCAGGCGTCTTCCTTTCATAACTCCCTGCCCCCACACTCTGTATGTGTGTATTTCTGCTCAGTTAACTCTGTCAAATCCTTTACCTATAGTTATTAATCCAATTTTTCCAGCGCCTACTTTAAAGATTATAAATAACCTTATTTTTACAAAGAAAACCTAAACTTTCAAAGGGTTAGCAATTTGCTAAGATCATGTAGCTACTACAGATTAAACCAAGGACTCCAGATTGATAATGAAGACGACTTAGGCCTTTCTCTATAGCCATGGTCCAATCTTTGCAGGAAGTCTTTCTCCCATGTACTTGAATCTCAGCTCTGATCCAGCTTTTTACTACCATCTTTAACTAAGCTCAGGATGTGAGGTGAGGCGGCCCTTTTTGCTCCTTCCTTGTCCCCTCCCCACGATTGCCAAAGTATTTTTAGTTTTTGATTCTTAAGCCTGTGCACAAATGGTGCTGTGGTTGCTGATTTTCTCAGTTCAATTCGAAGTGGTGAAGAGAGGCTGCGGGGCAAACAGCAGCCAGCCAGTTTGTAGCGCTGAGAAGCGTTGCCTGGGAAACAAGGAATGTGTGTGCAGTTTTGTTGTGAGGAGGCAGGGCTGGGCCTCACCAGCAACTACTGAACACAAGAGGCAGATTAACTAGCTCCCTCGGTGCAAAACAAGCCTTTTGAAGCTTGGACAGTGAGGAATGGCCCTCTCCAAGGACATTTCCCCCCTCTTCCTTTTCTTTCTTAAGTTTCCCTAGGTGGCCTTATTCTGAGTGGCTTCTGAGAAATATCAAATAGAAAGTAGAGGAGTTTGAAGGCACTCCTTCCCCTTCCTAGGTCCTTCACCCTGAACAGGCAGGGGATTTGCTATCTGGATATTTATCTATATATGATAAGACATGCAGGGAGAGGGATTTCTGAGGAGATATGTCTCTCCAAAAGCTGCAGGGTTTGTTAGGAGAAATATATGATCCCCTCCCATCCTCTGGGGCACCCAGGGGTCCTGGGTTACATTTGAGAGGTTGAAAGAAGGTGCACTCATTTCTGTCCTGGAAGACGGAAACACATCAAAGCCTTTTGTGCTGAGAGTAAATATTTGATTTCTGAATAGAATTCCCACCCCCTCAGAAACCCAGAGGAACTCAGGCTTGTGGCTGTGGTTGCTAAACGTGCCCTATTCAAGAAGCTCTCCAGAGGAACAAAGCAAAGAAATTAATTGGCCTTAAAGAGTTGGAGAGAACCAGCCAGCTTTCTCTGACCTACTTAAGATGCTGCCCTCGAATCTTGAGGACATTCTAGGGAGCATCTCTGGACCTATGTGCTTCTGTAGAGAGGCTGGGAAATCACAGGCGATGCCCTCTCCTCAAAAATCACTATTGTCTCCTTTCTCTTAGGTCCTCAGATGGTGTCCACCCACCAACACCATCCCAGGCAAGGATTCCTTCTCAATCTCTCTTCTCACCCGCTTCTCAAAGAGGGAGGCACAGAAATGAAAATCAGCTGGCCAGCATCCAATAATTGCCTACTGTGTGAAAAGAACTCTATGTCCTTAACATTAAGAATGGTGGACCACGGGGAGGGGAGCGGCATATTCAAAAGCAATAGCTGGCCTGGGCAGGAGCTCAGTGGTGGAGCATGTGCGTGGCATGCACAAGGCCCTGGGATCAGTCCCAGAACCAAAAATCGAAGTAAGAGTTGTCACCATCTGTATCTAAACTTCCAGTGAGTAGTAGATTATTAGCAGTACATTTGAATTGCTATTTACAAATTACCTTTAAGGTGTGTGTGTGTGTGTGTGTGTGTGTGTGTGTGTGTGTGTGTGAGAGAGAGAGAGAGAGAGAGAGAGAGAGAGAGAGAGAGAGAGAGAGAGTTATAATAATAGAATCTCCTTCAGTAAGTTTGGCCTCAAAGTTACTATACAGATGTGAAACATCTTGAACTTCTTGATCTCCCTGCCTCTACCTTCTGAAAGCTAGGATTATGGATGTTTGTCAGTTTTATGTGATGCCGGGGATCAAACCCAGGGCTTCATGCATTCTAGGCAAGAATACTATTATCTGCCCATAGCCAGGTCCTAGAGAAAGCAGTGAGCAGAAAGAAAGAGGGTATTTAGGGACTGCAGAGATGGCTCAGCAGTTAAGACTACTTCCTGAGATTCCAGAGGATCTGAATTGGCTTCCTAGTGCTCCCGTTGGACAGCTCACAACCTCCTGTGACTCCAGCTCCAGGTGATCAAACACTTCTGATTCACACACACACACACACACACACACACACACACACACACACACTCACACACACACACATTTTTTAAAAAAAATCTTAAAACAAAAAGATGTAAAAAGGAAGGCTCTAAGAGAGGATGTGGGAGAAGAGACAAGTAATAGAAAAACTTAATCCCCACCAAATAACACACAGAAAACAAACAAATAAACAAAAATCAGTGGTGGGCTTGAGACACAAAGGTATTTGGTATATAGGATCAAAGTAGAGAAAAATAAGGTGTCTTAATAAATCCCCACTCAATTGGTAGGGGAGATGGCTTCAAAGACAACCCCGAACTTTTACTCCTAGTGGCAGCACTTAAAAGGATTTGGGTTTGCTTACCTTACCTTGGCCACAACCAGGCTAGGCCATCTGGAAGCTGAGGCACAAAACTTGTCAATATCCCTTTACTTGCTCTGCTGATGGTACACACCTTTAATCTCAGCACTGGGAGGTAGAAGCAGAAAGAGCTCTGAGTTTGAGGCCAGCCTGGTCTACCTTGTGAGTTCAAGGCTACAGAATGAGACCTTGTCTCCAACAACAGCAACAATAGCAACAACAACAACTATCCTTTGATTATCAATGATAAAAGTTCACATTGAACTATTTAGCAGGGATGTGTGTGTGTGTGTGTGTGTGTGTGTGTGTTTGTGTGTGTTTTCTTCTGTTATGTAACAAAATTAGGGTAGAAACAGGAAGTAAGATGCCCAAGTATCATCGTGACAATTATTTGCTGTTGGTGTCAGCTTCATTTCTCAAACATTTTTTAGACTTTTTTTTTTTGATGGGACCATGGTTGCTGGATGCTGTACAATACAAACATAATGCATTATAACTTCCTGAAATAGTGGGAAGGTTCTATACTAACGGTATGTGGTTAACAGGGCTGGGGAAACAGATGATACACTTTACTTAATTTATGGTTTTGAGACAGAGTCTTGCCACATGGCTCAGGTTGGCCTTGAACTCACTATGACATCAGGTTGGTTTCAAATTTAAGCTGCCTTTTATGTTTCAGCCTTCTGAGTGCTGGGGTTACAGTTATGCATCATGGCAATGGGATTTAATTGTAATTAATTTGTATTTAATTAATTTAAATTTAGATAGCTGAGGCTGAAAAGAAGGCTCAGAGGTTAAGAGCTCATACCGTTCTTCCAGAGGACCTGAATTCAGTTCCCAGCATTCATTTACAGTGGCTTATTACTTCCTGTAATGCCAACTCTAGAGAACCGGAACCTCTGACTTCCACAAGCACCCACACACAGGTGGCATCCATACGTATTGACACAAAGATGCATAAATAAAAATAAACTTATATTTAGGTAGTAGAGTGCTGCTAGTGGCTAACACATAGGATATACAGCACTTACCCAGAAAGAAGTATCTTCATGGAACAAATAAACAACAATCACCCATCACCTAAACCAAAACAAACCAAACTCTGTCCAAAGACTGTGGTTGGCACAGTGTTGGTCAGAGGCACAACCCTGGATCAAACTCTGCAGATAGGAGAATGGAAAGTTATCCCAAGTTGGGCCGTGAGCCTGACTCAGTCACATTAAAAGCAGAAATGGGGGACAGGAAGCTTGACAGGAAAATAATAATCTGAAAACTTTATGACCTCCATCTTTCTTGATAAAAACATAACATTATTAAATATTTATTGAAAATGTTTAGGTAAACTAGACTAAGAAGTAAATTCGAAGAAGAGTAAATAAGGAAACATGGGGAGGGAACTAAAGGCCTTTGGGAAGACTGTATGCAAACTTGCTACTGTTGAAGCTTCCTATAAATGTATACATCAAAGAATGTAAACAGAGTCACCTTATAACAGCAGATACAATGCCAAGTAAAACCTCCAGGCCCAGAAACAGGTTACATCTTGTTAAGTCATTGGCCAAAGGGTTCCTGTGGAACCTCAACATATCACAGATTGTTGCCAAGGCTACAAGTTGTTCTCTACAACCTGATGGCAAGGCCCTATTGCTGAAGACAACATGTACTTATGTCATTGAAGAAGTTGAGCTGGTGTCTAACTAGCCTCACCCTCACGGACGAGTGTTCATGGTGCTAGAAGGTACGCTAGACACTACCCGTGGAGGAAGGTAAATACCTATATCACACGTGTACAAACCCTGAGACCTACAACAGCAACCTGCCTATAAGCTATACTGATGCAATATCAACCACTTTAAAAATTTTTTTATTTTTTAATTTTTTTATTAATCATTCCATTCGTTTACATCTCAAATGATATCCTACTTTCTGGTTGCCTCTCCACAAATCCCTCCATCCCACATCCCCCTTCTCCCCCTCCCCTTTGCCTTCATGAGGGTGCTCCCCTACCCACCTACCCTCTGCCACCTCATCATTTCAGCGTCCCCCTACACTGGGGCATCAAACCTCCACAGGACCAAGGGCCTTCCTCCCATTGCTGTCAGGTAAGTCCATCCTCTGCTGTTTTTTAATTAATTAATTTACAATACATGTCTATAGCAGCTTTCTCCTTCCTCCTCCCCTACAAATTCCTCTCTCTCCCCTCCCTTCCCTGCCTCCCTCAGAGAAAGAGACGCCTCCCATTGGCTATCAATCCATCTTGGCATATCAAGTTTCAGTAGGACCAGGCACTTTCTCCTACTGAACGTAAAGGAGGCAGCCCAGTTCCGAAACGTGGTCCAAAGGCAGGCAACAAGGTCAGAGACAGTTCCTGCTCCAGTTAACCACCCACTCTTTTATTTGTTTGTTTGAGAAAGGTCTCACTACACAGTTCTGGCTGTCTTGGAGCTTACTATGTAGACCAGGCTCTCTTGAACTTACAGAGATCCCTTAGTTTCTACCCCTCAACTGTTGGGATTAAACACTATACCCATAGGTCAATCACTTTTTGATCAGATGTAAGGCTCTTTGCATGAGAAGAAACCCATACCTGACTCTGCTAAATTGGCCAAGAACCTGACAGAAGATAGGTTATAGGCTTAGGGGAAAACCTAATACTTTAATTCTGCTAAAGGAACATGACAATAAAATGACTCCTAATGACATATTGCTATACCCGTAGAACAGTGCCTCATCAGAGAACCTTCTTCCTGTAGTGGATGTTAAATTAACACAGAGAACCACGCTGGACATTGTGCAGGGAGTGACAGACTTTGAAGCATTCTGTCCTAAATGGTGTGTCTTCACCAAAGCCCTCCCTCCCCTCAAAGCTTGGGATATATGTGGAAGAGGATGTGTAAAGATTATAAGAGACTGAAGTAGGGATGACTCCCAGTAAACAGTGTCTTTGAGGCATAACAGGACTGAAGACATACAAACTTTAGAGACTCTGGGAGCACATACAAGACACACAAACACAAGTTCAAGCCAGATGGGGTCCCAGCACTGAGACAGGATGTGGACATTAGGTCCAGCTTCTAACCAAGAAACTATTTGCAACTGACATCCTCTGAAATTCAGTTTTCTACAATGAAGTGTCACGGAGCACATCAACCGTATTCCAAGGGAAGTCTCCGTGACCAAGAGCAGCAGTTGGACAACACAAAATGAACTTTATGGGTTTTGTCGTTATTTTTTCGTGGACTTTTTGTTACACCAGGTAGGGTACTTATTTTTGTCTTATTTTTGTTGCTGTTGTTGTTGTTCATTTGTTTGTTTTGGTTTTTGTGTGTGTGTGTGTGTGTGTGTGTTTTAAAGAGAGTGAGGAGGAGAGAAAGGACATAAAATTGGGTGAGTAGGGAGGTGGAGAGAACCTGAGAGGATCTGATGGGTAAAACCAGTAAAAATATATTAAAATAAAAAATAAAATGGTCAGGGCTGTGGTGGCACACATTTTTTTAAAGATTTATTTATTATATGTAAGAACACTGCATCTGTCTTCAGACACTCTAGAGAGGGAGTTAGATCTCATTATGGATGGTTGTGAGCCACTATGTGGTTGCTGGGATTTGAACTCAGGACCTCTGGAAGAACAGTTGGTACTCTTAACCACTGAGCCATTTTTCCAGCCTGGCACACACCTTTAATCCCAGCACTTGGGAGGTAGATCTCTAAGAGTCTGAGGCTAGCCTGGTCTACAGAGAGTTCCAGGAGAGCCGAAGCTACACAGTGAAATCCTATCTCAAAAACCAAAACCAAAACCAACCAACCAAAATACAAGAAAGAGAGAGAGAGATAGAGAGAGAGAGGAAGGAAGAAAGAAAGAAAAGAAAAATAAAATGAAAAAATAAAATCTATTATGTACTTTTTATTTTTCATAAGTATCATAATTCTTGCAACAGCCAAATCAACCATGAAAGGTTAATTTTTATCCTTCTACATCTAGAGGTCCGGTAACATTAAGACTCAGGTAACAGCCGGGCAGTGGTGGCGCACGCCTTTAATCCCAGCACTTGGGAGGCAAAGGCAGGTAGATTTCTGAGTTCGAGGCCAGCCTGGTCTATAGAGTGAGTTCCAGGACAGCCAGGGCTACACAGAGAAACCCTGTATCGAAAAAAACAAAAACAACCAAACAAACAGGTTGATTCTAGTGGAGTCCTCATCCACCAGAGGATGACAGGAAGGCTGTGTGGATGCAGACCTCCGATCTGTATTAGTGAATCTAAATACTGTAGAAATTCTTATTTCTTTTCTGTTTGTTTTGTTTTGCTCTATTTGAGACAGGGCCTCACTGTGCAGTCCTGGCTGTCCTGGAACTTACTATGTAGACCAGGTTGGTCTCAAACTCACAGAGATCTGACTTCCTCTGCCTCCTGAGTGTGGGCATTAAAGCCATGTGCCATTACACCCTACTGCAACAATTCGTGAAACCAGTTTTGTAGGAAGCTCTTATTCTTTCTGCTTGTCTACTTTCTTTTCCTCTATGTACCAGAAACTCATGTAAAAGCTTTTTCTCTTATAAATAATAAAAAGAATACCAATTGTATTATTAATAAATTACTCTTTGGTCCTGTTTATAACGGCTGCCATTGGGAGGCCTTCCACACTTCGCATCATCAGAGGTGAGAGGTTGAGAAGCAAACAGTTGAAGGGATTGCAACACTCCCAAACTGTGACAAGCCTTTCCTGGACAAGGATCTGGGCCACGCATTTCTTGTCTGTCCTAGATATATGTATTTGACAATATGGAAAGACACTGAGACCCTTATGTTCATTTTTCCTATATAATACACCAAGAAAGAAAGATTTCTGTGTCCACGATAAAATTGGAGAATCTTTTGCATAAAAGCATCAAAAGCAGACGCTTTTTTTTTTTTTTTTTTTTTTTTTAGAAAAACCGGGTGCCATTTGTGATGCCATTTAGACTGAAATGCTACTGCAAAACCTGGCCTGCCCAGCAAGCTGAGGAACCATTCTAGTTCTTCAAGTTAGAAAGATTGCCTTTGGAGATGGTGAAAGAGGGAGAAGAAGAAGGATGGATTATGGTTTGCTTTTAGGACATTAGCTAAGACACTGGTCAGCTATGGGTAACCCTGGCCAACCTTGGTGAAGAGGTCAATGTGGGTATTATTCAACTGTATTATTCAGTTGGAAAGCAGTAAATGGTATAGTCACATGTCCAACGTGGGTTCTTCACCCTTTGTTCCTCTAACAGTTGGGCTAGGAGTGTTTATTACTGTTATCGAGCTTCTCCCTGGCACAGGCTCCGAGGGATTGAATATGGCTGAGTTCTCTATATTCAGCTAGTCACAAACAGGAGAGTAGTGACCGAATAGCAAACTTCTCCCTGGTGTTCAACAAACAATTGGTTCTGTGTGAGGTGGACTGCTGCCAAGAGCACAAAGACTCGGGGCTTTGTACAGACAAGATCAGGGATTCCCAGTTGCAGAAAGAGGATTATTTAACTCTGCCGAGGGTCGCTCCAGAGCAGGGGCTTCACACTCTGCGGTTAGCAGAACTCGATATTTTAAACTTCTGAAGATGCACTTTTCTAAATCAGCAGATCCTTACTAAACAACCAATCCCAGCCAGATAGAATATAAGCTTTGTAGAAGAGGTTAGAAAATGAGCTGGATCTCTGATGTGAATTCTCTGGATTTATAAGTATGAGTTTGTAGAAAACCTCTGACCTATCTTTTAATGGAAAATAAAGAATTTGAGGTAAAGGTTTGGGGAAGGCAAGGAGCTACTTAATAACATCTTTCCCAAATGATAAGTGTGTGTGTGTGTGTGTGTGTATGTGTGTGTGTGTAACTTAATCTCCTCTTTGTCCCCAAGAACTGACTCTGTTCTGTCATTACCCACCTGGGTGGAAGCAGGATGGCTTTTTCCTTGCTATTCTGTGCTATCTCTAACCACCCCCTTGCTTTTTCTAAACATCATCTTTAATTTTAAATCTTGTATCATTTGACTATACCATTTACTGCTTTCCAACTTACATTCATCAACCAATCTCCAGATATATTTTCTTTTTTTAAAAAATTTTCTATATTCTTTGTTTACATTTCAGATGAATGTAAATCCCCTTTCCCAGTTTCCCCCTCCCCATAAGTGCCATAAGCCCTCTTCCCTCCACCTGTTCCCCAATCACCCCCCCCCCCCCACTTCCCTGTCCTGGCAATCCACTACAATGCTGCATCAAGCCTTTCCAAGACCGGGGCCCTCTCCTTCCTTCTTCTTGGGAATGATTTGATATGTGAGTTGTGTCTTGGGTATTCAGAGCTTCTGGGCTAATTAATATCCATTTATCAGTGACTGCCTTCCATGTGCGTTCTTTTGTGAATGGGTTACCTCACTTAGCATGATATTTTCCAGTTCCAACCATTTGCCTGAGAATTTAATGAATTCATTGTTTTTAATTGCTGAGTAGTATTCCATTGTGTAAATATACTACATTTTCTGTATCCATTCCTCTATTGAGGGACACCTGGGTTCTTTCCAGCTTCTGGCTATTATAAATAAGGCTGCTATGAACATAATGGAGCATGTGTCCTTATTGCATGCTGGGGAATCCTCTGGGTATATGCCCAGGAGTGCTATAGCAGGGTCCTCCAGAACTGTCATGTCCAGTTTTCTGAGGAGCCGCCAGACTGATTTCCAGAGTGGTTGTACCAGCTTGTAATCCCACCAGCAGTGGAGGAGTGTTCCTCTTTCTCCACATCCTTGCCAACATCTGCTGTCTCCTGAGTTTTTAATCTTAGCCATTCTGACTGGTGTAAGGTGAAATCTCAGGGTTGTTTTGATTTGCATTTCCCTAATTATTAATGATGTTGAACATTTCTTAAGATGCTTCTCAGCCATTTGAAATTCTTCAGGTGAAAATTCTTTGTTTAGCTCTGTACCCCATTTTTTAGTAGGGTTTTTTGGCTCCCTGGAGTCTAACTTCCAGATATATTTTCTGAAATGCCTTAAAGACCGTTGCTCCTGATAATGACTAACCTGTGTTTGTCATATTTTTTCAGTAATTTTAGACTTCTGGACAATTTGTCCAATGCTCTCATTTTTCAGATCATTGAATACACATGGTCGTCTTTCTTGTTTCCAGAGTCAGGGATCAGAGACTACACCTTGGCTGCCCTAACAAGTTGGCTTTGGCCACATGCGCTTGATTAGCCAATTGAAAGAGCCACATTAAAAAGGAAAAGCATATATACAATGGAGTACTATTCAGCCATTAGAAACAATGACTTCATGAAATTCTTAGGCAAATGAATGGAGCTGGAGAACATCATACTAAGTGAGGTAACCCAGACTCAAAAGGTGAATCATGGTATGCACTCACTAATAAGTGGATATTAACCTAGAAAACTGGAATACCCAAAACATAATCCACACATCAAATGAGGTACAAGAAGAACGGAGGAGTGGCCCCTTGTTCTGGAAAGACTCAGTGAAGCAGTTTAGGGCAAAACCAGAACAGGGAAGTGGGAAGGGTTGGGTGGGAAAACAGGGGGAGGGAAGGGGGCTGATGGGACTTTCGGGGAGTGGGGGTCTAGAAAAGGTGAAATCATTTGAAATGTAAATAAAAATATATCGAATAAAAAAAAAGGAAAAGCAGAAAATTATTTCCTCACTACAGTTACAATGGGAAGAAGGACAAAGAAGTCCATCTTCCAGAGGCCCAAACATGAGAATGAAATTTAAACAGAAGGCATAATTAAGCAATCCTGGCTAAGGTGTGGTTATTGACCCACAATTGTTTCTGTTCCTGTCTCCTGCAAGTGGTCTGATAAGTTATTGGCACTCTGGGCCAACTCTTTCCGATTTCTGGGAAACAAGTTTCCTATATGGCTAGCACCAGACTTCAGCCTTTTTCTTCTCAAATCATGAGATTATATTGGGGATAAGTTGTAATGGGGCAGTTGCTGTAGCCTCTTAACTAGCCTTTCCCCATTTATTCTTATTACTGTCTAATTCTCAAGACAGCATATGGGATATGTCATAGTCAGGGTTTCTATTCCTGCATAAACATCATGACCAAGAAGCAAGTTGGGGAGGAAAGGGTTTATTGAGCTTACACTTCCATGTTGCAGTTCATCACTAAAGGAAGTCGGGACTAGAACTCAAGCAGGTCAGGAAGCAGGAGCTGATGCAGAGGCCATGGAGGGATGTTTCTTACTGGCTTGCTTCCCCTGGCTTGCTCAGCCAGCTCTCTTATAGAACCCAAGAGCACCAGCCCAAAGGTGGTACCACCCACAAGGGGCCCTCCCCCTCCCTACTTGGTCACTAATTGAGAAAATGCCCCACAGCTGGATCTCATGGAGGTACTTCCCCAACTGAAACTCTCTTCTCTCTGATAACTCCAGCCTGTGTCAAGCTGGCACACAAAACCAGCCAGTACAGGATGATTTTTTTTTAAATTGTTACTCATTAGCTCACAGTTCTCTAATGGTGCTCCATCTCAACACACTCTATGTGACTTGTCATGCTTGTCTTGGTTCTCCTCCTTTCATCCTGTTCTAGTTACACCAGTCTCCTTCACTTTTCTCAGTCAGTCAGTGCTCCCACATAATGCTTACTCTTCTACCCGGAAGACAGTGTGTGTGTGTGTGTGTGTGTGTGTGTGTGTGTGTGTACACATGCGTACAAGTACTGGAGATGTAGGTGGCTAGGGAGGCCAGGACACTGGATCCTTGGAGGTTTAGTTACAAGGAGATTGTGAGCACATGGGTGCTGGGATATGAACTTTGGTCCTCTGGAAGAGCAGGAAGCAGTCTTAACCATCTCTCCAGCTCCCACCTGGAATAGTCCTATACCTGGGTATGATGTTTTGTGCCTGTTATTCCAATCCTTGGAATGCTGAGGCAGGAGGAACCTGAATTACCTAGGAGATCCCATTAAAAGTCAAACAATCAACTAAATACCCTAAACCACTCCCTCGAAGAGTATAAAGGCATGTTCTATGATCTTATATAGTCTTTGCTTAAAAGTAGTTTAGCTAAAACAATAAGTTGGCAGCGTAAATAGTTCTTGACTAGCATGTACAAAGCCCCAGGCTTAATTTCCAGTACTGAGTAAAATGAAATGCAAACAAAACAGAAAGAACAGCTTAAATTACCTTAGTGATGTCTTTTCTGGAAATGCCCTGTCAGTGTCAATGTAAGTTCTCCATTGTATTTTGAATTCTCCAAACAAGAGATCTTTGTTTACTGGAGTACCCAGAAAACATAGATATATTAATGCTTGCAATACTATACGTTGAAGAGAAGCCTGGTGACACATGCCTGTGACACCAGCTATTGGGAAGGCTAAGGCAGGAGGATTGTTAAGTTCAAGGCCTGGGCTAATAGTGAGTTCGAGTCTAGCATGGATCTTAGTGAGACCCAAACTTAAAAGCAAAAATATTAAGGCGACTAGGGTTTCTGCTGCTGCACTTGGCTAGCATGCCAGAGGCCCTATGTTCAACTCCCAGCACACACATACAATGAATGAGTGTATGTCTTTTGGGTTTAATGAAATGTCCTAAGTAATGTTTGGAGTAGAGATGGAGACCACTTAATAATGGTCACACACAAGAACATGTCAGCGGGTAATCGTAAAATAGCGTTGAAAGCCTTAGGAGTTGCGTAAAAGCAGTTTGGTTGATTGATTGTTGACTTGGTCTGTATGTAGAGGACCCATCGGCCCCATTCTAGCCCAGTGGTTCTCAACCTTCTTAATGCTGCGACTCTTTAATACAGTTTTTTATATTGTGGTGACCCTCAACCATAAAATTTGGTTGCGACTTCATAACTGTAAGTTTGCTCCTGCCGTGAATTGTAATGTAAGTATCTCATTGTAGGATATCTGATATGCGACCGCACAATGTGGGGGCGGCCCTCAGGTTGAGAACTGCTGTGTCTTTTCCCGAGATTTCCTCAACGGTGACCGCTTACTCGCTTGTTCAACAAGTCAGAGCTCACAGTGAGATTTGAGACCACTACAGCGCCAGCGTCCACACACCGGCGGAGTCTAAGTCTCTGCGGTTTCCCCAACACGCCCTCGCTCTCCCAACCAAAGGGCAGGAAGCGGACGTGACGTAACCCCAGCGCTCGAATCCCCGCCTTCCCCGCCCAGGGCGGGTGACGAATACGGAAGGGGCAGGGCGGACTTCCGCCGCGGTGTGGCAGTTTGCTGTTTGTCCATTGCGTAGCAGCCCGCGGAGTTTGAGTGTGAGCAGGTCCGGATCGCGGCGGGCTCCAGGCTTCCCAGGTCCCCTATCCAACTGCGCGGGTCTTACAGGAGCCCGCCTTCCTGCCCGGGCTTCAGACGCCACACCTCCTGTGCGCAGGCTTCTTAGGACCCAGGCTCCTACCGGGGCCGCAGGCACCCCCTCCAGCCCCCTGCGGTGGGCCGCAGTTCCGCGGTCATCTCTCGGACTTAATAATAAGTCTTGTCCCCAGTGCTCGCCTATGCTCACCTCCGGGCAGTTTCTCATCTCCCAAGTGAATCCTCGAGTCTTCGACCTCTCGTCTCCGTTCCTTCCAGAAAGTAATTTTTAGACCTTTCCCCTCGTCTTTATTTCTTGTCCCTCTTTCTCTTCTAACCAGAAGTCAATGCCAGGAGGTATGGCGCCCCTCAAGAAGCCTCGGAATCCCAACAAATTGCCCCTGGCTTTAAACCCCACGAAGAGCAAGGACGTTTTGGCAGTGCTGGCTGAGAGGAACCAGGCCATAGTACCAGTTGGGGCTTGGGTGGAACCTGCCTCACCAAATTGGTCGGGAATTCCAGCACATGTGAGTGTCAGTTGGCCCGATTACTGTGATCGCTGCCCGCCTTTTTTATTATTATTATTTTTTTTATTAGCCTCTAATTTTTGGTGCTTAAAGATGAACAGTTGGAGGATGCTGTTTCCATTCTGATACAGGTTATATTCTTGCGTCAAAATTATACAATAATGATGTATTTCCCAAAACTTGCTTCATCTTCAGTTGGCACAATCAAATATTACTTAGTTCCTTCTACATACCAGCAAGTGGACTAGTTTACTTCACAGACATGATTGTTTGCTGTGGAAGGCATAGGTACTGTGTACATCTTCCCGACGCTCTGTAACATAAGAAGAATGACAGTTGGTCACTCTTCAAATGTTAATTAGTTTCTCAGAGTTTATAAGTTTTTAAATGAAGACCCTGGCAAAATGAAATAAGAAATTGAAAGAAAGAGGTCAATCCTGACAGAAACTCTGAGGAAGTTATAAATTCCACGAGGACAAGGAACTTCTTGTTTATTCTTGTTTTGGGGTAAAGTAGGCCCTTCAGGTTGCTGAATGAATGAGGAAATAGGGTGGTAGTTGGCTGTAAAAGAATGGAAATGCAGTAAATGCAGATAGGGTAGAAGCATTTCAGGTGATGGGATGTTTCAAAAGTTTACACATGTAAATATTTGATTCTCTTGCTAACAAATGAGAGCCATTTTGCAAGGTTTTTGTTTGGCTTTGCTTAGAATTTCAACAGACCGTTCCTTAGCTTTGTTCAAATTTTATTGTGTATAGAGAACAAGCCAAGTTCCACACTCCTTTTTAAATTAAATAATATTGCCTAATATACATAGTATTTATGGAATGAATGTAGGAAATATGCAATGTTCTTAGAATATGCAAGGTACTAAACGTGGGTGATTTTAGAGGAAAAACAAGACATTTAAATATTACATAGGGATCTGGGAGGTGGCTTACAGGTAAAAATACTTGTGTGCTAGCCTGATGGACTGAAGTTCTAGTCCCGGAGTCCAGGCGTGAACTGGGTGGAGCCGTGTAATCCCCATAGTCCTGTGTGAGATGAGAGCTGGAGAGACCAGAGGATCTGCCGGGAGCTTGTGGCCTGGAGGGAAGCAGCAGAGAGCAGAGAGACCCTGTGTAGCTGGTCTCTGCTACTTTGCTGGTTCTTCTTTCTTTCACCCTTCTCCACCCCTTCTTTTCTAACCTTTCAACCCCCTGACACTAGACAACAACAACAACAACAAAAGATAGGGAGGAAAGGAAAGAGATCCTTGAGTAAAGTCAGGGGTTAGAAAGGGGGCAGCATTGCTAGTCTACTTTCTGTCTAGAGGCATCAAGTTCCTTGTGGCAAATTTGATCTTTTGTCATCAGGATATCTAATTTCTTCTTGTCTCTTCCTTGAACACAACTACTTAACAAACCCTAAACAACAACCAACTAACCAATGACCCAGCATGTTTTTCAGGGCCCTAACATTTGTATACCATACCCTTTGAAAAGTCCCCAGAATTCCAAACATTACACAGTTGTAGAAACTATCTGCAGCTGGCAAAGTCATGTCCCTGCTAGAGCACGAGGCATCTCATAGTCACCTGCTGTGGACAGTGTTCTGAAGTAGCTGTATATCTCTATACCTAAGATCAGAATGAAAACACATTCTCATAATTTTTTGTGTGTTTTTAGAGAAACTAAAACTCCAAAATGTCACTATAACTGTGCCTAAAACCAGGAAGAGAGCCAACTTCTGAAAAGTCCTCTAATCTCCACATATGAGATCATATTATCAAATGCACACATTTGTACACACATGTATACTTGTATACACTAAATTTTAAAAATGTTGGGCTAGAGAAATGGATGGTTCAGCAGTTAGAATTGGTTGCTCTTCGATAATTCTCAGCACCCATGTATGTGACAGCTAACATCTGTTTTTTAACTCCCAATTCTAGAGAATCTAAAGCTTCTGGTCCCTGAGGGCACTACAGACATGTAGTGTATAGACCAACACCCAAGCAAAACATGCATACACACTTAAAAGATTAAAAACTAATATAAAAAATTATAAATGGCTAGATATAGTGGTATGTGCCTTTTATTCTAGCACTGGGGAGGCAGCGACAGGTACATTTCTGAATTTGAGGACAGCTTGGTCTACGTAGGGCATTCTAAGTCAGACATGGTAAGACCCTATCTCAAACAAAACCGACTCCAAAATATTGATGCTCCCAGATTATAAGTGTTAATAACAATGCAATATAGTAAGTTAATTGTATTTATATTCATAGTGTATATAGTTACACATTCATTGATTTATGCTTACTTTGCTACCTTTTAGGAAGGAACTTAAAAGTTGGACTGCATGTGATTAAATACCAAGAATATCTCTCTTTTTGTTTTTGTTTTTTTTTTTTGTTTTTTTTTTTTTTGTTGTTGTTGTTTTTTTGTTTTTTGGATTTGGTTTTTTGGAGACAGGGTTTCTCTGTATAGCCCTGGCTGTCCTGGAACTCACTCTGTAGACCAGGCTGGCCTCGAACTCAGCAATCCACCTGCCTTTGCCTCCCAGAGTGCTGGAATTACAGGCGTGCACCACCACTGCCCGGCAAGAATATCTCTCTTAATCAAAGAAGAAAGATATGACTAGGTTGGTTGGGAAAGTTTAAAAGAATCTGTATAAGTAGATATGAGGTGATTCTCCTATGAAGGGGATTAAAGACAGTAGGAAGTAAGGAAGTGGCTTTAAAAGGTGGGTTAGGCTGGCTGAGGGAAGGTTTAGTGGAAGGATGGAGGCTGACAGGATTTGAAGATAAGGGGAAACTATAGAAAGTCTTGACTTTATTCACTATTTAATATTTATAAATAAGTTCCATAATCAAGCTGTTTTGATTAGATTAATTGCTTCAAAGTTTTAAGGGTTAGGGAGAGATTAGATTGAGAGGAACAAATTAGAATAAATTAAGACAATTTAGACATACGGCATAACAGAATTTCTTTAGTAATGGGGAATGGAGGAAGGGAATACCTTGAAAAGGGTGTGTGAAGTAGGAATCAGTAAGTAAGAGTTGGTACAAAGTTCTGTTATTACTGAAGTCAGTATACTCTAACAAACTTTATTCCATCTGTTTATGTCTGCGTGTAGTGCAGAGGCCTGAAGGTTTGTAGACATTGGCTCTTTCCTCCCAGCACAGTTTGGAGCTTGGCGATGGACTCAGCTCCTCAGAGCCTTTACCTGCTGAGCTATCTCACTGCCCAATACACCTTTTTAATAACTAAGCCCCCTTTAATCCCCCAGTAGTATTATACTGCTCAAAATCTTTTACCATAACACCCTTCTTCTTTAAGTTCTCATATAGTCAGAATATTAAAGTCTTGAAACACATACAAATTGTCTCCTTTCCTCCCTTTAAATAATTCTACAATCAGTTCCAGACAAAGGGAGTTTGATCAAGCATCTGGTAGAACTCTTTATTACTAAAATATTGGAAATCCATTCTTACTAATAGCCCTGACACTGTCAATTTAGAAACACAGTAAATAGTTACTTCTAAAGCTTGTCTTCTTTAAGGGCATTCCTATTCTAAAGAAGAATTTGACATTTCAAGGTTTGTAAAAGCCTCATAGCTTCAGAAATTCATTTCTCTTTGATAATTAAATTACTGGTAAATTAAATTAATTTGGTAAGTTATACTATTATGAAAAGTCACTGTAGCTGGGTGGTGGTTGCACATGCCTTTAATCCCAGCACTTGGGAGACAGAGGCAGGTAGATTTCTGAGTTCGAGGCCAGCCTGGTCTACAGAGTGAATTCAAGGGCAGCTAGGGCTAAACAGAGAAACACTGTCTGGAAAAAAACAAAACAAAAAAATAAAACAAAACAAAAAAGAAGAAGAAGAAGAAGAAGAAACAACATTACTGTGGTCTTATATATGATTTCTCTCACATGTTAACCCTCCCTCTCCTTATCTTTTGTCATATAACAAATCACATCAGAACATAGTGGCGTAAAGCAGGTAATGCTGTGCATCAGAGTTTACATAGGAGAGTGTGCCTTGTCTTACATGCTTCAGTGTCCTGGGCCTCAGCTGAGGGCTTAAGTAACTGGATAGTTGAGACATCTTAATGGGTCTGCATGTTAAAGTTCTTAGTTCTTTGAAAGCTGTAATGTCCAGTAAGGCTTTTTCATGTGTGTGGACTTGGCCCTACGATGGTTAGAATACCTGGGGCTGGCTGGACATCTTTCCACATCATATGCTAATTTGGCTAGTTGTGCTTCCCTCCAACATGGGAGTCTTAGAGTAGTCAGACTTCTTTTGTGATACTGGCTTTCCCCACAGTAGGCATTCCAGAGTTCCAGTAGAAGTTGCTTAATGATCTTGTTGGGGAAGTCATAGACCCAATGCTTCTGCCTCATTCTGTTGTTTATACAAAGATAAAATTCAGTGTGGGAAACGACTAGGCAATATCATCAATACCAAGAGACTTGACTTATTTAGGTTAAGTTATATCATTTTTGAAGAATAATTTCTATATAATTTAAGCATTAATTCTATCATATGTAAATTATCCAAAGAAAGGAGTGTTAAACATCTTCTGCTCTCAATTCATAATCTAGGAGGAGAGTTAATAAGTGCTACATTTTAATCATATTAAAATCACATTTAATCATTTAAATCATAATCACATATGAAATGTGCTGTAGCAAAGGGCCCATATGAAAGTGCTGGGATGCGGGATAGTTTTGAAGACTTAAGGAGGCCATTGCTAGGAGGGTGAAAGGAAAGCTAAGTTAAAAATGGAGTGAAAGGCACTTGGGAGACAGAGGCAGGAGTTTGAGGTAGCTGCATCTAGTGGTCTGTAGACTAGTTAGGGCTATCACAGTGACATGCCCCTTCCACCCACAGAGTATGGCTAATTCTAAGTATGAAGACATTGAACATTGGGAACATGTCTGGTGAATGGTGAGTCTGTGTACTTATATTAGGAACCATAACACAAATGGGTCAAAATCAGTTTCTTAAGAATTAATGAAGACATCTTTAGTTTTAGTTTAATAAAACATTAAAATTTGATACAAATATTCACGAATTCCATTTTTTTTTAAAACTTTTTCTGGTTTGCTTTGCGTTCTTGGGGCTCCTAACTACACTTAGATCAGTGGTTTCAAACTGTTATTTCCTTGCTCTTCTGGAGAGAGCAGATTATAGAATTGAGCTTTTCTTATTCACAATTATATGCTAATTTTTTTCTGTATTCATGAGTTCCTCATGGGCCAAATCAATGACATCTAAGTCACTTTCTATTTTTTTCATTAAAGACTTCAGCATACATAGTTGAAGAGGAAATAAAGGAACAGCAGCGAAGAAAGCAAGAGTCTCTGAGACATTTTCAGAGACAAGTCAGACAGCGGGTCAATCAGCAGGTTAAGCTGAGGAAAAAGCAACAACTTCACAAGTCGTACAAAGCAGTAAGTTCTGAAGCGGGGTCACGTGAATGGACACGCTGTGAGGCTGTAGCATGGTCACTTGATTTTGGTGGTTAAAAGTCCAAATTTCTACTTTGCATAACCAATTTTCATGTAGCGAAACTATTTTTATTTTTGTTCTATTCTGACTCGCTTTTTACCCCTTTCACTAAATATGTAAAAAAAAAAAAAAAAAACAACAACAACAACAACAACAAAAAAACAGGATTTTGGGTACAGATTTAAATTTGAATTCTTTGTCACCTAGCTATGTGACCTTGGACTAATTACTTCACTTTTCTAATTGCATAATAGTTTCCTTATTTATATAGTAGACAATTGCTGAGTATGGTGGCCCATACCTATAATCTCAGTACTTGGGAGGCTAAGGCAGGAGGATTGCCTAGACCTGGATTTCAGAATGAAACTCTGTGTCAAAAAAATCATCAGTATATACATGTGTATGATTTATGTATCTCCATATGATATATGTTATATATACATGATATTAAGTTTCTATAAACGAACAGAACAGATACGGAATTTATTAGAGTGACTTACAGTCTATGGTTTGACGTCTGTCTGCAGTGGAGAGGCCAGGGATCCTGTACTCATTCAATCCATGGGACTGGATGTATTTGCAGTCCCGGACTGGTGCTATAGTCCAGAGGATCCTTAGAGAGCTGCTACTCTTTGTTTAGTCTGTGCTGGAATCCCAGAGAAGTAGCTTCTGACACCAGCGAGTCAGCAACAGGATAGATGATCTTGCCAGCGAGAGTGAGAACAAGCAGGCAAGAAACCTTCCGGTTTCTTCTTCCATGTTTTTTTATGTGGGCTGCCACCAGAAGGTGGCCTGGATTTGGGGTGTGTCTTCCACCTCATCAAAGAAATCCTTCACAGTGTGCTCAGCTGCTTAGCTTTTAGTTGATTCCGGAAGTAGTAAAGGTGTCAGCCACAATTAGCTATCACAATATGATATGATACTTACAGGATTGTAGAGGAACTAGATGAGATAGCCTGCTTAAATTATTATCACGTTAGTTCCTCGTCAGCTGAGGCCTCCTTCCCCAACTCCCTTGTCCCAGTTGAAAATCTTATAGTTGCTAGAAGGTATTACTTATGTTACAATGGAATAGCATCTCATTTTGCCTCCTCTTTCCTTTGTGTAGGCAGAAAAGGAAGGCTCTATAGTCATGCGGTATTCAGATTCGGCATATTTAACTTCTAAAAGGACAAGTGTTTTCCCTAGCAATTTGAGTGCTGCTGTTGGAAGTTTTAGGTTACCCACTTCCCAGGTGCTTGGTGATGCAACAGAAGATGGAGAGAATCAGAATCAGTTATTTCAACAACAAGCTCAAGCTGTAAGTACAGGTACATTTTGTTTTCTATTTTGATGTTTCCCTTCAGTCCTCTAATGTATAGAGACGATATGTTCAGGGTATAAAACAGATATTAGTTGACCTATTGAGCTTTCCTTTTTCTCCTGTGTATGGGCTTCTTGGGTGTGTGTATGTCTGTGTGTATATGCGTGTACATGTGTAGGCTTGAGTTTCACATCAGTTGACTTTCTCAGTCACTCTCCACCTTATATATTGAGGCAGGGTGTCTTACTGAACTTGGTGCCCACTCCCTATCTCTGACTCCCCTATGTGGGGTCTGCCTTTTTAGATAGCTTCTGCTCTTCACAGTTGCACAGCCAGCTGAGCTCTCCTGCCGCTTCAAACATTTTTTTTTTTTTGGCCACTTTTCATTTATTAAAAATGGGATAGTGTCTATTTTCAGTTTTAAAAAATTGTTTATTTATGGATTGAATGGCTGGTTGGTTGATAATGTCTTGCTGTGTAGCTTAGGCTGATGTGAGACACACAGTCATCTATCACCCAAGTACTGGGGTTATAAAGACACACATTTACACAGCACTGCAGAGGCAAAGGTAGGCAGGTCTCTTAGTTCAAGGCCAACCTGGTTTGCAGAGGAAGTTCCAGGATAGGCAAGCTTAGGCAGTGAAGGTAACTATCAAAACCAGTAAGCTAATAAAGATACAATTGCATGAGGGGGCCATGTTCCAGCCCCAGCAAGCAGAACCTGGCAGCTTCAGCCACGTGTTTCTAGCTTTAGAGTCTAGAGGTCATGGAATTCTTCCTGAGAGACTGAGGAGAGACACAAACCAGGCATGTGTCAGGGGTGTGTCCCCGCTTGGAAGTTTAAAGAGGCCATTAGATGACACTGTGAAGGTGAGGCTTTGATTGCTTTGGCGACACCCTAGTATTGTAGATGACTAGTATCATGCGATATGTGCTGAGGAGAGCTGCCAGCAGGGAGCAGAAACAGCCCAAGAGAGAGAAGTATGCTGCAGTTAAGAAAGCTGACACGAGTTGGAGATCTGAAGAGCCTTGTGTATGGAGATACAGAGTTTGGAGCTTGCCCAGCTGGTTTTGGTCTTGCTTTGATCCAGTGTTTTCTCACTATGCTCCTTTCCTACCCTTCTGGAATGGGAATGTATGCCATGTCATTATATGTTGGAAATATGTAATCTGCTTTTCATTTTGATTTTATAGGGGATTATAGTTAAAAGATTGCATAAGTGTCAAGAGATTTTGAACTTTGGACTTTAAACAGTGGTGAGCCAGTTAAAGACCATAAGGACTTTTGAAGTTGGACTTAATGCCTTCCTGCATTATGATATGGCTACAAGCCTATAGTGACCAGGGAGTGGAATGTGGTAGTTTAAAAGAAGATGGCTCCCTTAGGCCTATAGGAAATGGCACTATTAGGAGGTGTGTCCTTGTTGGAGGAAGTGGTCATTGTGAGGAGGCTTTGAAGTCTCAGATGCTCAAGCCATACCTAGTATGGCAGTCATTTCTTAATGCCTGCTAATCTAGATGTAGAACTCGCAGCTACCTCTCCAACACCATGTCTGTCTGCATGCTTTCTGCCATGATAACAATGGACTAAACCTTTGAACTGAACACTAGACCCAATGAAATGTTTCCTTTATAAGAGTTGATGTGGTCATGATATTTCTTCACAGCAGTAAAACCCTAAGACTTGGTGCTTGACATGGTTGTGTCCATTCAGCAATGCACAGTCATTCAGAATTTCCTCATTTCCCACAGTGCTTGGTTATTATTGAATTGTCATCTATGTAGAAGTAGAGAAAGTATTAGGAGAGACATGCTATCATCTTCAAATCTTGTTCTTAAATTTCTTTTACCCCAAACTTTTTTCACTGTTTTATTTTAATTTTCCTTTTTAAGTTTGTAAATAGGAGCCAGACATTGTGATATATACTTATAGTCTTAGCTTTCAGGAATCAGGTCAGAAATATATAAAGTTTGAGGCCATACTGGGCCATGTAGACTTTGCCGTAATAAAAAAGAAAGAAAAGAACAAAATGAAGAATTTATTAAACTAGACTCTGGATACATTTTAAGCAATAGAAGAGTGAAGGATAGGTTCAGTCTTTACCATTATGATAATATCTATAAATTTTATTGTAATTGTAATAGAATTTTTTCTGACTTGAACACATGTAAGTGAGTCAGCATGTTGAGTGAACACATTATATGTGTTGAGCATTGTAGGGGGTACTAATAATATGTGAAGTAGAACCCTCTATGGGTTTATATTTCCAAAGAGATATACTAGAGTCTGTTATACCCCAAATATTGTGCCATGGGAATTCCAAAGTTTAAATTACAAGGGAAGAGTACAGGGAGAATTCCTGCAAGACAGAATTGAACTATTTATTTTGAATTGGTATGCTGAACTGAATTGATAAATTCAACATTTTGAGATAAGAACAGTAAAACATGTAGGATCTGTTTTGTGCTTGGTATCGTCTAGAATAAGTGATGAAGTTCATAGTTGGTATTTTGTGAAGAAAAAGAACAGAAATGAGGTGAGGTAGGAAATCAGGTTGTAAAGAACCTTAGTATTATGAAACTTTAAAAGTTTGTATACCTTCCTCCTCCTCCCCTTTTTTTCTTGAAAAGAGATGAGTTACTTAAGGATATTGGGCGACGTATTATTAATTAGGTCCTGTGAACTTTTGCCCACACAGCCAATAGTTGTTTTCATTCTTACTATTTCTATTGCACTTTTAATCCACTAGATGTCATTATGAAACCAAACAATGAAATTGTTGAAGCATTAACTCCTTTACTTTATCTAGGACCGATTACATAATGACAAATACAATTTAGTTTCTGAATGTTAGTGCACTTGTCAGTTTTTGTTTTTTTAAGCTGTACAAAAATAGAATAATGGGGTTGGGGTTTTAAGGTTTTTGTTTCTTAACTTTTTATTTTATTATTTAATATGATTGGGTATTTTGCCTGTATATGTATGTCTGTGCATTATGTGTTTTACAGTGCCTGAAGAGGCCAGAAGGAGGCATTGGAACCCCTGGAACTAGGGTTACAGAGGGTTGTGAGCGGTTGTGGGTGCTCAAACTTGAACTAGTGTCCTCGGGGAAGAGCAGCAGTCAGTGCTCCTAACTGCTAAGTTGTCTCTCCAGCTTCTGGCATTGATTTGGTTTAGTTTAGTTTAGTTTAGTTTGTTTTTTTTTCAAGACAAGGCTTCTCTTTGTAACAGCTCTGGCTGTCAAAGACCTCTGCCTGCCTCTGCCTGCCTCTATCTTGGGAGTGCTACCATGCCCAGCCAGCATTGGGTTTTAAAGCTTATCTGATGTTTAAATATTTTAAGGATAAAAATCACTTGGCATCTGGAATATACTTGATAATACAAACATCAGATATTGTCTTAATTATCTTGCTGTTGCCTTGATAAAATACCTTTACAAAAGCAACTTAAGGGAGAAAGGTTTTATTTTGGCTTATAGTTCAGGGCAGTAGTCCACAAGGTAGCAGGCAAGGAAGGGATGGTGGCACAAGCAGGAGGATGGCTGTTTACATTATGCCTGTGCTCAAAAAGCAGAGTCTGTAGGAAATGCAGCCATGCCAAAGCCTCAAGGCTCACCTCAAGTGACCTACTTCCTTCAGCAAAGCTCAGTCTCCTAAAGGTTTCATAACCTTCAACAGCACCTCCAGCTGGAGATCAAGTACTCAAACATATGAGCTTATGTGAAACATTTGACAGTCAAACCACAGGATGTAGAGAGTTATAGGTAAGGCAGGTTTGTCTAGGAGTTAATGCTAAATCTGGGTAATATGCTTGAATTTTATGTACTTAATTATACTTAAATGGAAGGAAGGAGGGAAGGAGAAAAGGAAGGAAGGAAGGAATTGGCTGTAGAGATTGTTCATAGGTTAAGGCTGCTCATCCAAAGGACTCAGGTTCAATTCCCAGCATTCACATGGCAGCTCACACCTGTGATTCCAGTTCCAGAAAATCTGATGCCCTCTTTGGCCCTCTGCAGGCACTGAACACACATGGCACATGGAAGTACAATGCCCATACACATAAAACTAAAATGAATAAATTATAAAAAAGCAAAACAAAAGCAAAACCACACTCAAGCATATAAAATAAATAATTCTAACACTCTTTTGAAAGGTGAATAAATAACATTTTTAGAGGCCAGTGACTCAGAGTAGGAAGGCACTCGCTGCCAAACCTAATGATCTGAGTTCAAGCTCAAAGACCCACATAGTGAAAGGAGAAAACTAATTTCTGCAGACTGTCTTCTGGCCTCTGTACTTCAACTGTGACTTGGTAGGGACATTTGTTTCAACAGGGAAAGGTGCTTGGCACCAGGCCCGATGACTTGAGTTTGATATCTGGGACTCATATGGCGGAGGGAGAGAACCAACTCCTCCAAGTTGTCCTCAGTCCTTCCAGCATTGGTGCACATGTGCGCAAACACACACACATACACACACACACACACACACACACACACACACACAAATAATAAATTAACTGAAGTAAAATAAAAAAAAAATGTGTTTTGGCTAGTTTTCTTCTTTGTCTTACTACCCAACCTTCTTCTAATATTTGATATTCTCTACCTATTGAGTGGCCAAATGTGATTAGGATCAGAAACTAAGGAACCAGAGCTACAGAGTGGGAAGAAGTTCCAAGTGGCCATTTCTTCTTTTAATATGCATTTTCATGGTACCTAAGGTTTTTGAGCATTTGAAAAAAAATACTTCCTGCCATTTGTATTTTTCCTTTTGAGAACTGTCTGCAGTTCATTTGTCCTTTTATTTATTTACACGAGATTTCCCTCTTGTAGCGTTTAACTTTTTCAGTTCTTTTCTTAGTACTGATATTTATCCTTATAGATTTGGATGTTGTGGTGTCTCTTGGTTGTTTCATTTAACTGTATTTTCATTCTTATCATATAACACATTTATCTTTAGATTGTGTAGTTTAGCACTGTTTCTTTTCAGACTATCATGGTTTGTTGTAGTTTTCTGTTTCTCACTGAATATTTTGCTATCTTGTTTTTTAAAAAATAGCTTTTTGGGTAGTATATACAGTAATTAATTTCATTATGAGATTTGTATGTTTATTGCTGTAGCTTGCTCTCAATTGCTCTCTTCTGCTGCTTTCTGTTCTCTATCCTCTCTTGTGCTAGTCTGCCTGTCCCCACTTTTTCTCTCTCTAAAACCTAGGTACTTTAGAAGTGAAAATGTGGTATTTTGTTCCTTTCCTTATTATCTTCTTGTTCTTCTCGCCATTTTAGACCTCTTCTTCTTTCTTAACCCCCTTTACTTTCATATTGTGTTTATGTGGTGTTCACACACACATGTGTGTGTACAGATTGTATGTGTACATTGATTTTGTATATAAGAAAAAATGTGATAATGCACTTGTCTGAGTCTTGTTTCATTTAGCATGGTGATCTCCAGTTCCAGCCAGGTGTAAATGGCATTTCATTACTTTTTATGGATGAATACAATTCCAATGTGTATATCTATCATATATTTTCTCCATTCATTGATAAGTGTTTAGGCAGGCCTTCTATCTTGGTTATTGTAAATAGTGTGCAGTAATAAAATGGCTGTGTTACCATCTCTGTGGTATACTGACTTAGGTTCCTCTGGGTGTAGTCACAGAAATGCTGGAGCTGGCTCACTTGTTAGCTCTGTTTTTAGTTTTTGAGATACTACCTACTGATATTTTCATAGTGGATGCAGTTTGTGTTCTACCAAAAATATATAATAGTCCTTCCCTCTTACATCTTTGCCAGCATTCTAAGTGGGTTTAGATGGAATCTCAGAGCAGTTTTTCTTCTTTTAATATGCATTTTCATGGTACCTAAGGTTTTTGAGCATTTGAAAACATACTTCCTACCATTTGTATTTTTCCTTTTGAGAACTGTCTGCAGTTCATTTGTCCTTTTATTTATTTACACAAGACTCCCCTCTTGTAGCGTTTAACTTTTTCAGTTCTTTATAGATTTGAGGTAGCAATCCTGTCAGTTGAGTAGCCAGTAATGGTTTTCTCTTGTTCTGCAAGGGAAAGCAGTCTGCTGATGGCTTCTTGTGCTATATAGAAGTTTTTTTTTTTTTTTTTTTTTTTTTTTTTTTTTTTTTTTTTTAATCTCATGCAATCCTGCTTGTCAATTAATTCTTGGAAGTATTTTCTGTGGTATTGGACTGCTTTTAGAAAGTTCTTAAAAATCTTTTTTAAATTATTTTTTCATGTTCTTTTTTTTTTTTTTTAGATCCATTTACTTATTATATGTAAGTGCACTGTAGCCAGAAGAGGGCATCAGATCTCTTTACCAGATGGTTGTAAGCCACCATGTGGGTGCTGGGATTTGAACTCTTGACCTTCAGAAGAGCACTCAGTGCTCTTACCCACTGAGCCATCTCTCCAGCCCAGTTCTTACAAATCTTGAAGTGTTTGCTGTGGTTTCCTCTAACAGTTGAATTTCAGGTCTCATATAAAGATCTTATATTTGATCCATTTTTTAAATTTTTATTTATTTGTTTATTTTGGTGCAGGAATGTCATGAATTTAGTTTCTTTCTTTTACATCCTATGTTGTCTCTATTCCCTCATTATGCCACCAGATTTCTATTCTTTATTTTTCCTGGAAATAATTGCTTTTGTAGTTAAGATTTATTTTTTATTTATTTTGGTTATGTATGTCTGTGTGTGGGTTCAAGGAATCTAGAAAAGGACATCAGATCCCGAGCCAGAGTTAAAGGCAGTTGTGAGCCATCCACCTGATGTGAGTCCTCGGAACTAAACTCAGGTCTGGAAGAGAAACCAGCACTCTTAGTCATTAAGCCATCTCTCTTAACTACTTAAATGAGGTGAAATAATTATTATATTATCTGTAAGGTGCTGTCTCATTTTTCTCTATCTGTGCTAAGATACCATGACCTAGGTAACTTACAGAAGAAATAGTTTGTTGGGGCTCATAGTTTCAGAGTGAGTCCATGACCATCATGTTGGGAGGAATGGTAGCAGGCAGGCAGGCAGGCAGGCATTGTGCTGGAGCAGTAGGGAGTCAGGGAGAAGAGGGAGAGAGGAGAGCGTTCTAGTTAGGAATGGTTCAGGCTTTCTAATCCTAAAAGTCCACCCCAAATGACATACCTCCCTCAAGAAGACCACACCTCTTAACCCTTCTCACACAGTTACATCAACTTGGCACCAAGCATTCAGATATACTCGCCTGTGGGGAGTATATCATTTTCATTCAAACCACCACAGGTTCCATTCAGGTAATTCAGGCCAACCCAAGCAAGAGACGAGTTTGCATCAAGAATATACACAGTTGGTACCGAAGAGATTGCATATTGGTCCTTCATAGTCAATATCAGGCTTACTACATGAGACCTTACATCATACTCACTCCCCTACTTTAAAAAATCAGTATAATTTGCAAATTACTGCATTATATTTAAATAAGTTCAACTTTGGTTAGCTATTATGGCATTGCACATATCTTAAATTGATAATGAGTTCCATAGCAACAAAGTAGGGTAGCATTTTTTAGCATTTAGGTTAGCAATATTAATCCCTATCTATGACCTAAATAGTTCTATTATTTTTAGTTCAGTTATGTATAAATTCTGTCTTTCCAATGAGCAGAATCACATGTGAAGGGGGCATAAAAAGAGAGAGAGGGGTTTAGAGAGTGTGGCACGGTGGTGTGAGGGAAGGGAAGGGAAGGGAAGGGAAGGGAAGGGAAGGGAAGGGGGTGCCTAGGCGGGCCCATGGCCATGACCACGTGGAGAGAGGGGGAGGGGAGGAGAGCCCAAGAGGGGCTGAGAGGAGAGAGTGCCAAGAGGCAAGAGCACTCTCATGAGTGATGAGAGAGATCAATGAGAGAGCTATGAGAGAGAGAGAGAGAGAGAGAGAGAGAGAGAGAGAGAGAGAGAGGGAGGAGGAGAGAGGAGAGGAGAGGCAAGTAGCCCTTTTATAGTGGGCCAGGTCTATGGGGCGCAGCATACCTGGCTGTTGCCAGGTAAGTGTGGGGTGGAGTTTAGACAGAATACTAACAACATGGACAAATTAAAAGAGCTAAAGAAAAAAATAATAAACATTGTTAAATTTTACCCTGTATACTTGCTGATTGCTTTAAATTTGTTTTATAATGTAATAATACTGGTCTAGATTTTGACTTTTTTTTTTTAATGGTTTTAGAACTTTATTGTAGAAAAGTAGAGAGAGAAGGTAGAGAAGTAGAGGCTGGCCTTGGCCATGTTGAGGCCATGGAGGGGGGGAAGGGAAAGGGCGGCAGGGGGAGGGGACAAGAGAGTGAAAGAAGAGAGAGGGGAGCAAGAGCAAGAGTTTGACATTTAAATCAACATTTGTATATATACTATAATTTTTATTTCATCAGGCTAAAGTCTTTTTGCTAATGAGTAAAACTGCTTTAGAGCATGATAGATTTTTTTCTGTTTTTGTTACATGTAAAAGACACTGTACCAAGACCTGTATTACTTGATATGCAGCTATTTGGCCACTGTTTCAAGCAGCTAAGGCTGGGGAGGAGTTTGTCAATCTCCAGTAGAGCTTGTGAAATACCTGTTTTCCTCAGAAGACACTGGAAATGGCCCTCTATCAGACAGAAAGAGGATAGTGTCTCTTAAGAGTTAGTGTAAGTGAACGTTTGTTGACTGATGTTTCTATTGGATGGAAGAAAGCGTAGGCATGTGTTCTCTAGGATATGTCTAAGGTCTGAAATAGTATGTATATGTAGTTGTGTACACAAATAAAAGAATAAAGTGTATGTAATATCCATATTTTAAAAACAGAAATACTCTGCCCATTTCTCCCTCCTCAAAAACAACTAATAAGCTGTTCTGTGAGAAAACTTTAGCTGGGGAGATTCAACACACAGCTCTACTCATCCTAGTTAGGGGACACATAACAAACAGATACCATCAAAGTCCAATTTGATGAAGAAGTGTGTTTTATTAGGGTTACTTACAGAAGCAGAGGGAGGGGCTACTAACAGGAATAGAAAGATTCAAAGAGAACTCCCCAGCATGGGTGACAGCTCACTCAGCGGGGAACTGGAGAACACTGCAAAGCCTTCAGGCAGCTCCACAGGTTGGAGAGTGTCCTTCCCAGGTATCTCAGTTGGGCTGAATCTTTTCTAATCTAGTTGGTCTGGTCTGAGTTTCCTTGTGGATTTTCTTCTCGGAGAGTCTTCTTCAAAGCTCAGCTTGTTTGGGTCTCCGGCAGCTGAGTTTTCTAGTCTTCCGTGCATCTCAGCTTCGGTCAGAAGAAGATGCTCAGACTTTATTGCTTACTTTGGGAGAGGCCTAGTGAATCTGGTCAATTCAGCTACTTTGAGTTGCTTACCATCCTGTTTAAAGGCGTCCCTGCAGGATGGGGAATGTTTCAATTTTAGAGGAAACTGTTAGCATACATAAGCATATGTTAGGGAGTGCCACTGATGTCCCGTAGGAGAGGGGACAGTCTGGCCTCTTTTCTTCCCTCTTCATTTCATTACGCATGTACTTTACACCTCTTACCCTGTCTTTATAGTACTATATTATAATTTTGTTTAGATTGAGATTGAGCACAGCTGAATGTGGTAACTGCAATTACTTTTTTATCTGGACTTATATTATTTTTTATTTGTTAGGTTTTCTGTACAGTTTTGAATTTTTCATTTCCAGTAGGTAATTGTTTGATTTTTTAAATTACTGTTTATGTTGATGCATGTGTTGCAGAGTGGGGCTCATGGAGGTCAGAAGAAGGGGTCAGTTCTTTGGAGCTAAAGTTAAGGCAGTTGTAAGTTGCTGCACATGGGTGCTGGAACTAAACTCAGGCCCTTTGGAAGAAGAATATGTGCTCTTAGAGCAGCCAAGCCATTTCAGGATCTTACGTGTTTGTTTTGAGGCAGAGTCTTACATAGCTGAGGTTTTTCTGGAATTTACTACTTAGCAGAGGCTGGCCTTGGGATTGTAGCAATCCTATTGCCGGAATCTCCCAAGTGCTGGGACTCCATCAAGCAAGTTTAAGTCTTGGTTAATCATTTAGTGCAAGTATGTTATAATAAGTAATAGGTGGTAAAAGGATGAGTTATGTGTCTAGTTTTATATAAAAACTTTATATAAATACTTTAAAGTTTGTATTTTGAATATACTTTTAAACATATACATGTAAGTACATTCACATAGTAATTATCATTATCTTGCGATACAAGCGTTCTTTTATACTAGTTTCTTTTAATTATTAAATAATTTTATACTAGTAATAGCTATTTTCTGTTTTTTGTGTGTTGTGTACATCCAGATTACACAATTTAAATGGTTTCAAGTATCAGAAATGTATTTGTTCATGGTTCTAGACTCTAGATATCTAAACTTGATCCTAATCAAGGTAGCAGTAGTATCACACACCTATGGATTTTAGAAAATATGTTCCTTTTCTTCTCCAGCTTTTGGTGTTTATCCACTGCCATGGTTTTGCTTGTAGCTATAGTCTATCAGCCTTTGTGTGCATCTTCACATTATCTCCTCCTTGCTACTGTTCTCTTACAAGGACACTTGTGATGGCAGTTAGTGCCCATGTGGATAATCTGAGATTGTTTCCGTATATCAGTGTTCTTATCCAAACCTGCAAGGACTCTGTTTTTCCTTATAAAGTGTCATTTAGAGTTCTAGGGATTGGGATGTAGTATTTTTGGATAGTCAGTATTCAGACTCTTAAAGTGTCATTGAAAAGTGTTTCACAAGATTTAAGTTTGGCAAAGTGTTAGGGGAGTGAAAGAGAAACAGAACACAGTGCTTTTTCTGGCTGCTGGACCAGTTGAAAAACCTACTTATGACTCAGACTCTAAAAGAAATTAGCAATTGATGGGAAATGAGGATTTTAAACACCTGTTTTTAGATACTTTACAACAGACTACAACAGAAATTTGGAATACTTGGCCTAGTGATCCAGTGGGTCATTGAAACTTATTTTACTTGACAGTAAATAATGCAGCACATGGCTCACTTTAACTCCAACTGCACAGAATGTGTGTTTGCATTGTGAATGGCTGCCTTGATTTCTGTAGCCACTCTGCACTTGATCCAGAAGTCTTCCTTTTGGTAGAATAAAGAGTAATGCTTCAAATTGTTTTATCTGGCTAGAAGTGTAGCTCGCTGGAAGCAAGGATTAAGGAGAGAAGATATACTGTGGAATGTAGGTCTGGTAGTAAGAGTGTTTTTTGTTTTTATCATTAGCTCATTATTAGTAAAAATTATATAGTATTGATTACTATATTGGTAAGTCACAATTTTCTTCAAGGAAGACTTGATACCATTAGCACTTTTTTAATGAGTGGATTAGAAATATTCCTAGCTTTGCTATAATTCCTTTAGTGTAGAGATGCTTATCCTTTACCTAATGCCTTATTTATCCTAAAATTAAAAGATACATAGGCTCTTTTTCTTCTAAGTGAAGAAAATCTTCTTTGAAGATTTAAGAGAGATAAAATAGGTTGTGCTATTGTAAAAGAAAATAGTCATGTGCTAAAATCACTAGAATAAGGAGTAAATGTAAAACTGTGTGATGGTCACATATCAGTTATTTCTTAGAATAATTCAAACAAATTGGTTCTTTTATACACATGTTCAGTCTCCATGAACTTAATGTGATGGTTAGCCTTCATTGTCAACTTGACACACTTTAGAATCACCCCGGGAGAGAGTTTCAGTGAGGGAATATCTGCATTAGGTTGGCCTGTGCACATGTCTGTGGAGGGTGTTTCAATTAAGTTTATTGATGTGGAAAGACCCAGCCCACTGAGGGTGTAGGTACCATTCCCTAGGCCAGGGGCTGAATTATAACAAGAAAGGAGAAATCAAAATGATTACAAGCAAGGAATCAAGTGAGCATGTATGCATTCGTTTCTTTCTGTTCCTGGCTACAATGTGGCTAGCTCTTTGAGTTTCCTGCCTTGGTTTCCCTACAATGATATAGTATAACCTGGAGTTTTAAGATGAAATAAACCACTATTCCCACCCCTACTTCAATCCCTGAGTTGCCTTTGTCAGGTTATTTTTATCACAACAGCAGAAGAAATAATATTTCGGATATTTAGGAAGGCTTCCTGGATGAAAAGGAAATCTGAGAAAAGGCTAATGTTAGTTTCATGTAGTGTTAGTTAGATTCATGTAAATAAGGACGTAAGAGTTTTAGGGGAACTAGGTATGGATACTAGGTATTATAGGAAGGAGTAATAAAAACATTAATGCAAGATGAATAAAGGTAAGGAATGTACTTGGTCAGTAATTTCTAAGTATATTTAGATATTTGGCATTCATGTATAAAACATATATCATTTAAAATAGATTTGATTAATAAACTTTAAATCAAGTCATGAAGTTGCTATTCTAAGATTTATCTTAGAATATTGGCAGCAGTATTATAAAGCACTACGAGCAGATTAAAGTCTCCTTTGCAAGTAATCCTCTTGTCCTAAGTCTGGCTTCTTTTAATAATAGAGACCTGATTTCCTGTTGGAACGACAGTGCATTTGGTATTAAGACTTTAACCTGTTTTTGTTTTCTTTTTTCCACCTTTCCCTGGCAGCTTAGTCAAACTATGAAACAGGCACGTCACCAACTGGCATCCTTTAAAACTGTGAGTGAAAAAAAGACATCAGTGTTTCCAAATGGTGGAAGGAAAAGTTCTCCCACCCAAGAGGTATATTAATTTCCAATATGCTGCTTTAAAAACATACATAAAAGGATAGTTAGCAATTTATTTTTATATCAACATAATTTAGAAATGCAAAATAATTGGAAGTAATCTTTAATAGGGAATGCTTGAATAAATTAAGACATATCTAAATACAGCCATTCTTTTTTTTATTTATTTATTTTATTTTATTTCATTTTATTTATTTATTTATTTATTTTTATTTACATTGCAAATGATTTCCCCTTTTCTGGGTCCCCACTCCCCGCAAGTCCCATAAGCCCTCTTCTGTCCCCCTATTCTTCCATCTACCCCTTCCCACTTCCCTGTTCTGGAATTCCCCTATACTCTTGCACTGAGTCTTTCCAGAACCAGGGCCCACTCCTCCATTCTTTTTGGACCTCATTTAATTTGTGGGCTGAGAAACACCTTAAGAAATGTTCAACATCATTAATCATTAGGGAAATCCAAATCAAAACAACCCTGAGATTTCACCTCACACCAGTCAGAATGGCTAAGGTCAAAAACTCAGGAAACAGCAGGTGTTGGCAAGGATGTGGAGAAAGAGGAACACTCCTCCACTGCTGGTGGGATTGCAAGATGGTGCAACCACTTTGGAAATCAGTCTGGAGGTTCCTCAGAAAACTGGGCATGTCATTTCCTGAGGACGCTGTTATACCACTACTGGGCATATATCCAGAGGATTCTTCAGCATGCAATAAGGACACATGCTCCACTATGTTCATAGCAGCCCTATTTGTAGTAGGCAGAAGCTGGAAAGAACCTAGATGTCCTTCAATGGAGGAATGGATACAAAAAATGTGATATATTTATACAATGGAGTACTATTCAGCCATTAGAAACAATGAATTCATGAAATTCTTAGACAAATGGATTGAGCTGGAGAACATCATACTAAGTGAGGTAACCCAGTCTCAAAAGATCAATCATGGTATGCACTCACTGATAAGTGGATATTAGCCTAGAAACTTTGAATCTTTTTTTTTTAAAGATTTATTTATTGTTATATATAAGTACACTGTAGCTGTCTTCAGACATGCCAGAAGAGGGCGTCAGATTTCATTACGGATGGTTGTGAGCCACCATGTGGTTGCTGGGATTTGAATTCGGAACCTTCGGAAGAGCAGTCAGTGCTCCTAACCACTGAGCCATCTCACCAGCCCAAAATACAGCCATTCTTTAAAAAAAAAAAAAAAAAAAAAAATTATGTGTTTGAATAGTTCCTGAAAATTAGGGAAAACTTTTAGCTGAAAAAAGTAGGATATACACTTACATATTCTGTAGTGTTAATTTAAAAGATATATGTGTTTATTTAACAAATGTTGACATTATGTTTGTGAAAATAAAGACAGATCTGTCAGGGGACTTCTGTACTAGTATGGAAATATATAATTAGTAAATAACCAGAATCTGAAATGAGAAGTTGTGTGTGATAAAGAAAATTGAAAGAAGGAGAGAATGCTGTGTGTACAAACATTTAGAATAGAAACATGGAAATGGTACAGGAAGTTAGGATTGCTCTTCCTTTCCTCCCTTGAACTTGCTGAGAATCAAATACAGGACCTCATAGTTTTGTATCATATTATAGAGGATTTTTATTTCCTTTTGTCTTTTTATTTCATAATATATATGTTTTACTTTCTAATAAGGAAATAGTAAATTTTATTTTTGTTTGTTTTTCAAGACAGGGTTTCTCTATGTAACCTTGGCTGTCTTGGAACTGACTTTGTAGATTAGGCTGGGCTTGAGCTCACAAAGATACCCCTGCCTCTGCCTCCCGAGGGCTGGGATTAAAGGTGTACCACCACTGCCCGGTGTGAGTACTATTTTTTAAATAAAGGAATTTAGTTTTTTTTTTTTTTTTTTTTTGAGACAGGGTTTCTCTGTGTAGCCCTGGCTGTCCTGGAACTCACTCTGTAGACCAGGCTGGCCTCGAACTCAGAAATCCACCTACCTCTGCCTCCCAAGTGTGGGGATTAAAGGCGTGCGCCACCACTGCCTGGCTATGAATTTAGTTCTAAACTTAAGTTTAGAATGCAGAATTAGAAACTAAGTGTAGATTCAAGCTTAAAAATATATTTAGGCCTATATTTGAAAAATGGCATTGTTTGGATGTCCTACTGATTTTAGATTTTACTAGATGGATGCTCAGTTCGTATGTTTTCATGTGTTTGCTCATTGACTTTGACATTCTGGTAGCATGTAGTAAAGCAGACACTTAGGCTTTTCAGTGTGTTTATGCCATAAATGGCTTCTCAGTTCTTTCCCAGTTTCAGTGCCTACTTGGCATATGGCGTGGACCATACACATTGTGTGTTGCTTAACTGCAGCAAGACAGACATTCAGGGAAATGTGCTGCTAGTCGACTTCCTTACTGTGTAAACTCATAATGCATATGTATACAAACCAAAGGTTACAACATCATTCATTAGGCAATAGTCTTATGGGACCCCCACCACATAGGTGGGCTTTTCTTTAAGTGTTGCAACATGGCCTTCAAAGACATCTGTCTCTAAGTTTGTAATTGGCTGGGTACTAAACTATGAATATCTTCCTCTTCAATATTAATTAAAACTTTAAAAATTAAATTTAAAAAGCAAATGGGCATCTATATGTTCACATATGGTAGCCCATCCTAGATATATAGTCACATGGTAACTTCTTCTTAGTATCCTGTTGTGACTTTTGAAATACCTTTTATTTTGTGCCTTGTTTCTTCTTAAGCCTCCCATGGATTCGGACTGTTAGAGTCTATTAGAAAAAGGATTGGACACTTTGTAACATGCCAGGAAAAAGGTGTTGTTAGTTCCTAGAGACTGATATTCTACATTGTTTGGAATATACTCAGACATTTCAATTGGTGTTTTTCCAGAGAAAATAGTGTTCACATAATTAATCCTGTAGAAGAGAGAATTAGTCCTGAGATAACATCCTTGTATAAACCAGTTTCACACGTCAGAGGTGCCATATGACAGTAATTTATTATTATGATGATAATGAGTTCAGGCTCGCTGCTTGTTTCCAGAGAATGTCATGTTCCTTTCCAGACTAAAGAATAGAAATAGATCCACTCCATATAACTGGGAATGATCTATGAAATTAGTGAAACTTTTCTTAGATTTATACTTTCATTATATTTGGCCCATGTTCTGCCTTCCCATATATGTGAAGCAGAAACTACCAATCAAAAAGAAATACATTGTAACCCAGTTAAGTTCTGCAGTCATTTTTTAAATTAGACTTTAGTGGCATTATTTGTTATTGTCATTCAAAATTTGAGATACAAGCACAGCATGTTCTTGCTTGACCCCTGTCAGATTGCCAAGACTGAAATTATGGTCTTCTGTAATCATTAGTGGCTAGAAGAAGCAGGTTACCATTTCCAAAGTTCTTCCAGTAAATTTTATTCCATATGTTGATGTGCGATTTATTTGTATGTTTGAAGTGCAAATAATATTTTTCCCTTTATTCTGAGTAACTGTTTATTCTAGATCATTCATAAAGATTGAGTATCATGAGGACATTGCTTTCTCTAGACCATTTATATATAGATTGGCTTGTTTTACCTCCCCAGAAAGCCCTTTTTTAGAAAACCAGCATATATCAAGATTAATAAATAAACAGAAGAAGAATCCCCCCCCCCCACGAGGTCCATTTAGGCACTTTAATTACGTTGTACTTAAATCAATTACAATGTAATTCCTTTAATTACAGAACTTTATAGAAAATCAAGTAGAGAAATGTAGATATAAATACTTACTGCCCATTTGTATCTCTTGTGAAGAAATGTCTATTGAAAAATTGTAATTGGATCATGTTTTTAATTGTAAAGGTTTATATGTTCTATGTTATGAATATTAGTTTATTAGAAAGTAAACATGTGACCTTCTCCAATTCTGTATACTATCATTTCACTTTATTAGTAGCATCATTTATAGGCTGCAAATTTTAGTTTTGGCGTGATCTAATTTGTTGTTGTCTTTTGCTGTTTGAACTTTTTGTGTTGTAGTTCTTACCCATTGATTGCCCATCATCAGGTTTTACTCCTAGGTCTAAGTACATTAGACTTTGGCTCTTACTTTAAGGTCTATATTCATCTTGAGTTGATTTTCATGAGAGAATTGAAGATGTTGTTCGCATCATTCTTTTTTCATTTGATGCCCAGTTGTCTTAATGCCATTTGCTAGAGTTGTTCTTTGCCCATTGAGTTGTCTTGGCACCCTTGTCAGATATCAGTTCACGATATCAGTTCACGTGTGGGTTTGTTTCTTACCCCTCATCTTTCTAATATCTGTGTTCTGTACGATTTGCTTGTTAATTCTGTTGGCTTTTTCTGTCTTGCTTTTTTATTTAAGCCAGCTGGCATTTTGATAGGGATTCTTGAGTCTGTAAATCAACCTGTAATCTGCAATGTTGGAAATGTGGCCATGGTGTGTGTGTGTGTGTGTGTGCATGTGTGTGTGTATTCAATAAGGTTTGAGGATATTTCCCAGGTTTGTTTCCACTTATGAGTTCATGTTGTTACCTTTAAGTTCTGGGATTACAGATTGTCTACCAAATTCTGTAATATTGCCAAAGAACAATATTGTCTCCCACTGTGAATGTGGGATATCTTTTCATTTATTTAGATCTTTAATTTCTTTTAATTATGTTTTATAGTTTAAAGTATACAGTCTTGTACTTTATAAACATTTAAAGCTATTTGAATATATTCTTTTGTTAGACTTGTTTGCAGTATCTAAAGTCTTATTGTTCTTAAAGTTTTGTTGCAAATATATAGTTTCTACTTATAATGGCTACATTTGGTGGTTTTTATGTAATTCTTTGCTTTTTCTTTAGGACCTTGGCTGTGAGAAATTTTCAGTTGTTGCAGTAAGTGAGGAGAGAGACAAATTGTTTGTGAGCTGCCAGCAGGATCTTCTTTCTGAAAGCAAAGAAAAGGTTTTCAGCAAAGTTCAGGTAAGGCAATAAAATAAACCAAGGCTCTAAGGGCTCCTATCTACAGTCATAGCTACTTGGGAGACTGATGCAGAAGGATTTCAAGTTCCAAGTCAGCCTTGGATACAGAGTGAGTTCAAGGCCAGTCTGAACAATTTTGTAAGAACTTATCCTAAACTAAAAATAAGATTGAGTATGTAGCCCAGTGGTAGAGTGTTTGTCTATTATGCATGAAACCCCAGTTCAATCACCAGTAATGCAAAAAAAAGTGGTTTTCTTTTTTTAAAAAACGTTGACTAAAAGAATTTATATTGACTCAGGCTATTTTAAAGTTGAACAAATACTAATGTTTCATCTTTTATTCTAGTTTTGTTTGATTATGATATCATTTAATAATATTTTAGGACTCAGAAAAAAATCTGGATTTTTGTTACCATCTAACAGTCTGTTTTTATTTATATTTCCTTTTAGAAAGTAAAATTCAAAAATCCCTTATCTGTTGTGATAAAAGAAGACGAGCAGAAGCAGTTATATCCTCATAGCCTTCAGGCTGCTCTTCCAGACACCCAGGATGATTTTGTACAAGTTCAAAATAGACTTCCAGAATCTCAGAGCGATGTGATAGACTTCCAGAATGTTGAGCTTAAAGCTTCAAGAATTGAACCTAAAGCTCCAGGTGTTGACCCAGACACCCAGGCCACTGGAATGGAGTTTCAGACTACAGAGCCAGAGATTCAGGACTTTCCTAAAGTCCAGACTGTTGAGCTAGATGGGAATACTAAGTTGGAAGCCCAGGATTTTCTACCCTCACACCAGGCTTTTCTATCCAGAGACCAAGAATGTCTGCCCAGTTGTCAATACCAGGATTCTTTACCCAAAGATCGCTGTGTTCTCCCTAATTTCCAGAATGATTTACCTAAATACCAGGATCAGCATTTTCTACCAGTAGACCAGGAATTTCTACCTAGAAACCAACTTGCTTTACCCAAAGAACAGAATCATCCACTCAAATACCAGAAGCAGGATCTCCCACCTAAAGAACAGTTTCCCCTGCCCAGACATCAGTATATTTTACCTATATATCAGGACCAAAGAGATCCACATGTTCTTCCTAAATGTCAGGTTCTTGATGTTCTTTCCAAAGGCCAGAATTATCTACACAATTATCAGGAGCAGGATCTTCAACTCCAAAACCAGGTAAAGTAGAACAGGAAGTGGGGTACAAAACACACATGACTCTGAGTTTGCAGTAGAACCTGAAGGATTTCTCTACAGCTGATTTGGAGATTCCTAGCTGGAAATGGCAGTTTCCTGATGATTCTTTTCAAAATGTCAAGGTTCTTACAAAATGGTAAAGTAATGTCAGCAATATATCTCATCTATTTGGGAAATTTATGTATAAAAACAATTCTTTATTAGGATAAAGATTTCTGGTAGCAATCATTTGTTTTGGCAGCTGGAAGTTGGAAAGAGGCATGTCCCACAAGTACCCAATTGTATCTTTCAACAGGTTCCAGGCCAGTTTTCTGCTAGAGATCATTTAGAGGTGAAGGAAGGAGGAGATGTGCAGCAAGAACAGCACTTAGGGTTGTAGTTGGCCAAACTCACCCAAGCTGACAGTTTGTTCCTCTTAACTCACCAATCAGCACATTGTGTTTGCTCTTTTTAAAGCAAATACGGAGAAGCCAGAATCAGTTCTGAGAGGTAGACAAGCGAGTAAAACGCACGCTCTGGTGTCTGTCAAGATCTCCCTGGTGCTTTCAAGTCTCCATCAGCAGCAAAGGAGAGCAGAGAAAGGACAGAGATTAGCAGGAACTTACTGGGGTTTAACTTGGATTTTCAAAGACCCCCAGCTGAACTTGAGAACTGACAAAAAAAATGGCATCCTGCCATTATACTTCATATTACTCTGAATTTAAAAATTACCTTGAAGGCTGGAGAGATGGCTCAGCTGTTAAAGGCTAGGCTCACAACCAAAAATAAAAATTACCCTGAGGTTTTCGCAAGTCTTAAATATCATTTCTGTCATATATTCCACTACACAATGTTTTTTTTTTTTTTTTCTTTTAGGAAGTAAACTTTAAGGAGCCATTCTCTGATGTGAAAGGGAGAGAAATATTTTCTCTGGCAAGTTACCAGTATCTACCTCCCAAACCGCAAGTTCAAGACTTTATCAGAGACAGAGTAGGGCAGAATGGCATTAGTGGGAATGTTGCTCTGAGATTAGAATGGCACTCTACTTTAGGAAGGTTGAACATTGGGTGTAAATCCTCAAGCATTCCACTCTTGGTGGTCTCTTTCTGATCTACCTTACACCTAATCGTAATATGACCCTGTTTTATTTAGTAAACCGTGTAAGTCAAATAAATTCTCCCACTGAAAAAGCAGTTAAACTGTTTTAATTTACCAGTATCATTGTCTATTGCTGATTCCCACAGTATTATCACAAACTCATTGCCCTGGCAGGAAGAATGCAAAAAATAGTAGTTGACCTTAAGCTATGTTAAGGTTGGCGAGTTTGTTAGACTCTCTTGTGTGTAGTTTAGGATTAAGAACTAAAATCGAAAGAGTGTAGCATTGTCACATATTCTAGACTTTCAATATTTCCATGGATTTCTCACTGAAGCAGTTTTGCAATCATGCAAAGATTTTGACTAGCTTATTACCCTGTCTGTTATTATCATGATATTATGTCATTATTACTGTTTTTGTTACCTTTTAGGACATTTTTCTCAAGCAACCCTCAACTTTTATGAGAAGAGAGACAGGGGATGAGGAGTTAGCTTTGGAGTCTCCTCAGTATGCTCCACCTCAGATCCAGGACCAAGTCTTCCTTAGAGAGCAGGTGAGAGCATCTATAGGATGAGGGCCGTGTAACCCCTAAGAAAGGAAAAAAGACCATTACTTCAGTCAGGATTTATGTGGAATACATAAACTTAAGGCTGAGAGTAAAATGTCTAGGTATTTTGAAATGTGCCAAAATAATCTGTGGTTAACTTTAAAATACTCCTAAAAAAAGTTAGAGAAAGAACTGCTCAGTGGGTTAAGAGCATTGGCTGTCTTCCAAAGGAATCAAGTTCAGTTCCTATCACTCATACCGTGGCTTACAGCCTTCTATAGCTACAGTTCCAGGGAATCCAATGTCCCCTTCTGACTTCCGCAGGCACCAGATATACATGGAATGCACAGTCATACACATAGAAAATAAATTTTTAAAAAAATTGGAGAAGTCATAGATGAAAAAAATAAAAGTTGCTAGTAAGGATGCCTTCAAGGGTTTATTATATTAGTTTATTCCTACTTCATGGTGTATTTGAGACACAGACTCACATAAACACACACCTTCTGTTCTGTCAATAGTCTAGGATTTTCTCTCGTATTATAATGAGCCCATTATTTCTGTTGATACAGTTTGTAGTTCCTTTTGATCAAGTGTATCAGACAGACTTTATGTGGAGAGAAATGGAAGTTTGCAAGGGGAGTTGCTGTGGAAGACTACGCATGTTTCCCACAGTATTTGCTACCTAACCTTCCGAGAGAATAAGTAGAAGGAGGGAAGAATGTGCTGCAAAGAACAAAATGCTTAGATTTGGGCCTCAGACTTGACAGGCAGTGCAGTAATTGCTTCAGGTGTATACTGTTAAGGTCAGTAATAATGAACAAAGAACAGAAACAGACTGCCTTTTGTTCTGCTTGCCATTCTGATCGATTAAAACCACTACAGTCCTCATCATAAGCTCTAATTGCTGCTGTAGATGGCATCCTCGTGTTTGGGCAATTTATATTGATATTTATACTGTCTTATAGTACAGGAGCTATGAGCTGGCATCACATGATAGATGAGAAATGGCAAAAGGAGTTATATCCAGAGTACTATGGATTATATGAAATCCAGGACTCACACTCTGCCAGCAAGCAGGTAGAGCGCTGTTTAGTACAGATGGTGTAAGCAGTGGGAAAAATGCTATCTTCATTAATAACATTTTAAAATGATAGCTATCTTCATGAAGTATTAATAGCCAAAACAACTATTTTAGAACCTTATATTCATTATCTTACTGAATTCTTACATAATCTGAGAGATAGATACTGATACCTTGTCTTATAGGTAAAATTTATGATGGTTTTACAGATGGTGCTAAAATTGACAAATATTTCTACTTTTGTAGTATATAACATTCTAGCTTATTTAGATTACCTGGAGCTATGACAGAAGCCTGTAGTATTTTCACTATTATGTCCCGATTTACACAGTCTGATGTGTCTTTCAGAGCCAGCAGCCCTCTGTTAGGACAGCTGAAAGGTGGCAAGAGGCTTTGTATCTCAGGGGCCATGACTGTCTTCCACCCAGACAACGGAGAGATGGGTGTAGCAGGCGACAGGTATGGCAAACCACAGAGTATATATGCTGTCGCAGACATCTTAGTAAGCAGGGAGGCTGATCAAAAACCACATTGCTGTGAAGATTATTTTAGAGCTTGTGCCAGAACTTCTTAGGGTAACATTGGCCAAAGTTTGAGGATATTGAATTAAGATCTCCTGTGTTAAAGGAAATGTCACAAGGCTGTGATCTTATGCACTTCTACTAAAATTCTACTATCCTCTATATTGTTTCTATTTGTGGCTTTATGAACTATTAGAATAAAAGGCTCTAGTGACTAGTAGTGTTAGGGTGCCTGAAGGAGCTCAGCAAATTTCCTCTTGGCCTCTTTAATGGAGTCAAAACGATAGAATGTGGGCTGAGGCTTCTGATGAAGTGCTGCTCTTTGGAACTTTCAGTCTGGACCTGCAGGGTTGGCCTAGGATGTACTGTCATAGCTTCTCCAACACTGTCATGTACATAGTCTGAAGGACCTGGGGGACAAGACCCTTCATCAGTTCTTTCTGTCTCTTATAGTTTATGCTTAAAATGTCCCCCAAAGCTCATTTGAAGGCTTTGTCTCCAGGTGGTGGTGCTGTTGAGAAGTGATTGGATTATGAAGGTACTGACCTCATAAATGGGCTCTAGTAGATCATCACTAGGCCTGTGTCTTGGAAGAATGTACCTTTTCCTGGCCTGTGTCTGTCTCACTCATTCCTGCTCCTGCAATGATGATCTATCTTACATGATCCCAAACAATAGTCCCATAGCATGGTCCCAGAAACAACACATTCACATGAACTTAGGCTGATATCTCTGAAACTAAACCCACACAAGTCTTTAAAGCTTCCCTTAGTTTACTTTATCAGGAATTTTGTTGCGTAAAGAAAATCAAAAGGTGGACATGGTGGCATACATCTTTAATCACAGCACTTGAGGCAGAGGCAGATGGATCTCTCGAGTTTGAAGCCAGCTTGGTCTACATAGATCTTGTCGCAAAAAAAAAAAAAAAAGAAGAGGAGGAGGAGGAAGAGGAAGAAGAAGAAGAAGAAGAAAAGGAGGAGGAGGAGGAGGAGGAGGAGGAGGAGGAGGAGGAGGAGGAGGAGAAAAACTAGAGAGAGAAAGAAAAAAGGAAGGAAGGAAACCAATGCTTTCATAACTATTACTGTGATTACTAGTTATAGATTTTTTTTTTGCCAACATTACCTATTCTGACTATATTAGAGCAAGAGTGGTTTCTTTTTGGATATATATTCTACATTCCTTTATTTTTTTCTTGTAGACTCTTGTACCATTAACTATCTTATATCATTCATGTATCTTAAACTACCTCTCTTGTATAGATGTTCTCAAGTGTTTTCTATTTAAAGAAACAAACAAAAACCCCAAAACTGCTTTGGACCAGAGAGATATGAGTCATTTGTAGAGAGCTTGCCGAGCACGTGCAAGGTCCTTTCTTCCACAGCACCACAGAAACGAAATGAAAATAAGCATTCTCTTGAGTTCTATTCACAGTGGTTTTGAAGATACATAATTCTTCATGATACTCAGATTCTTTTTTACCTAATTGTAATCTGCAAATAATTTTATTGATCATAACAACCAGTTTTTAAAAGTAATCCATGATGACTAGCTTCTTTTTTATCTTCCACTGACTTAGACATATAGACAATTTCTCAGTTACCTATATTCTGATTTCTGTCCTCATCAGTACCCTTGAGCTTGAATACTGTTTGGAAGGTCCTAGATCCATTCTTTTTTTTCTCTTTTTAAAATTTTTTTTATTATATTCAACACAATATTTTTATAACAGTCATAAAAATGATGGACATGTTATTAAATGAACATAAAAAAGATAAGTCTTTTTGTTTGTTTGCTTGTTTTTAACAGAGCTTAAAATCTTGGCTCTTGTTGTGGTATAATCCCTAAATAAGAACAATTTTTATACATTGGAATTCATTGTAATAAGGCTGTACTTCAGTGTCCCTCACATTGCCAAAGGATTTTATTTCCATAGTCGCTAAGCTATGAGTTGACAGTTTTGCTGCGCCAAGGAATGAATTGTAGGCACAATTATTTGGATACAGATTTACTGCTATGGTCAAATCTATTTGACTTGAGTGATTGTCATCATTCTCAGCCCACAAGGAACAGGTTACATTCATTTAAGAAATGGTGTGTGTATTAAGATGGTCTATCCATGAAGTCACTCATCAACTGTTTCAATGAACAATGGTTCTGCTTGAAGGGTGGCACAGAGAGAGGGTAAGATTCTGGTTCATTGGCTGTGATAATTTTTAAAAGCATTCATCTCAGAAAAAGGATAACTTGTAAAGTCATCATCTTCAAAGTTGATACAATAATTATAAATATCAAGCAAAACATTAAGTCTCACTCTTTGTTGTTTTCTTACAAGCCACTTCCCAAATTTATTGTCTACATTTCTTTTGGCTGTATAAATAATATAATACACTGTATAATACACATAGTATAGTGTAAAAACATCAAATAAACAATCCTACTAATAGAGAGGCTGAGATAGAAGCATGATTTCAAGACCATTATGTGGTACACAGCAAGACACTGTCACATACAAACAAACAGAAAGTGTATATGGATTGTACAATATTGGACATATTTCTCCAATTACCAAATTAGACGACTGGGTGACAGCCAACAAATTTCTAATTCTTCATATTTTTGAATTTTAATCGATTAGGATATGTTGGTAATATTAATTTTCATATTAAGAGATAGTAAAGAAAAGTGACTGTTACTTCCTGTTATTTTTGTTGTTAGAGGTAGAATTATGTTTCTGTGGCTATCTTCTTTTGGGTTTGATGAAAGATTCCTTCTTGCTTTTTCTAGGGTGTAGTTTTCCCTCCTTGTCTTGGTGTTTTCCATCTACTATTCTTTGTAGGGCTGGATTTGTGGAAAGATATTGTGTAAATTTGGTTTTGTCATGGAATATTTTTTTTCTCCATCTATGGTAATTGAGAGTTTTTCTATAGTAGTCTAGGCTGGCATTTATGTTCTCTTAGGGTCTGTATGACATCTGCCAAGGATCTTCTAGCTTTCATAGTCTCTGGTGAGGAGTCTGGTGTAATTCTGATAGACCTATCTTTGTATGTTACTTGGCCTTTTTCCCTTATTGCTTTTAATATTCTTTCTTTGTTTAGTGCATTTGGTGTTTTAATTATTATGTGATGGGAGGAATTTCATTTCTGGTCCAGTCTATTTGGAGTTCTGTAGGCTTCTTGTATGTTTATGGGCATCTCTTTCTTTAGGTTAGGAAAGTTTTCCTCTATAATTTTGTTGAAGGTATTTACTGACCCTTTAAGTTGGGAATCGTCACTCTCTTCTATACCTATAATCCTTAGGTTTAGTCATTGTGTCCTGGATTTCCTGGATGTTTTGGGTTAGGAGCTTTTTGCTTTTTGCATCTGCATTGACTGTTGTTAATGTTTTCTATGATATCTTCTGCACCTGAGATTCTCTATTCTATCTCTTGTATTTTGTTGGTGATGCTTGCATCTATGACTCCTGATCTCTTTCCTAGATTTTCTAGCACCAGGGTTGTCTCTCTTTGTGATTTATTGTTTCTAGTTCCATTTTTAAATCCTGGATGGTTTTGTTCGTTTCCTTTGCCTGTTTGATTGTGTTTTCCTGTAATTCTTTAAGGGATTTTTAAAAAAGATTTATTGTTATATGTAAGTACACTATAGCTGTATTCAAACACACCAGAAGAGGGTGTCAGATCTCATTACAGATGGTTGTGAGCCCCCATGTGGTTGCTGGGATTTGAACTCAGGACCTTTGGAAGAGCAGTCAGTGCTCTAACTGCTGAGCCATCTCTCCAGGCCCCTTTAAGGGATTTTTGTGTTTACTTTTTAAGGGCTGCTAGCTGTTTACCTGTGTTCTCCTGTACTTCTTCTTCTTCTTTTTTTTTTTAAAGATTTATTTATCGTTATATGTAAGTATACTGTAGCTGTCTTCAGACACACCAGAAGAGGGCATCAGATCTCATTTTTGATGGTTGTGAGGCACCATGTGGTTGCTGGGATTTGAACTCAGGACCTTCAGAAGAACAGTCAGTTCTCTTAACTCCTGAGCCATCTCACCAGCCCTCTCCTGTACTTCTTTAAGGGAGTTATTTATGTCCTTCTTAAAGTTCTTTATTATTATCCTGAGAAGTGATTTTAGATCCGAATCTTGCTTTTCCGGTGTGATGGTGTTGCTGTGGTGTGATTTTCTATGGTAGAAGAATTGGGTTCTGATGATGCCAAGTAACCTTGGTTTCCGTTGCTTCTGTTCTTATGCTTGCCTCCTGACATCTTGTTATCTCTAGTACTATTTTCCCTCGATATATCTGATTGGAGCCTGTCCTTCCTGTGATTCTGGTTGTGTCAGAATTCTTCAGAGTTAAGCTGTCTCTGTGATCCTGTGATTCTGGGATCCTGTAATCCTGTGATCCTGTGATTCTATAATCCTGGGCTTGTAAGAGCTCCTGGGAATGGAGCTTTCTCTGGGTGTTGTGGGACTGACTGTGGAGTTTGTGCCTAAGGACTGCTCAGGGCACTGGCCCAGACTGGAAGCCCTAGATCCATTCTTGTAATCAGTGGGTACTTGTCTTCTGATATGCTGTTGACCCTTTGCAGCATTGCAATAGAAAACTGCTTGTTCCCCAACCCTTTCCCCTTTGTGATTCACTCCTAAAATTTTGATCACCTTTTTGAGCCTTCCTGTTTACTGAATTTGTTTTCTGTTGGTATGCTGTATTTTTAAAATTACTGAACAGTTTCAGCTTCTGTTTCTCAGTTTCTCTCCCTTCCTTCCTTTCATCCTCTCTACCTCTCCCTTACCATATCCATAGCATTTACTTCTGTGACTTCAGCTGCCAGATATTTTATTTTGATGATTTTGAAATCTATTTAAGAATACCCAGTGACTATCTCAATTCTTATATTCTACAGCTACCCCAAATTGAGGATGTTCTGTGTGCTCATTCCATAATAGTCACTTTACCCACTTAATGGTGCAAGATACAATCCTAGGGATGATTTTTATATCTGCCCCACACCCTGATTTTAGGTCCTTTTTTCTTTTCTTTCTTTTTTTTTTTTTTAAAGATTTATTTATTTATTTTGTGTATATAAGTATACACTATAGCTATCTGCAGACACACCAGAAGAGGGTGTTGGATCCCATTATAGATGGTTGTGAGCCACCATGTGGTTGCTGGGAATTGAACTAAGGACCTCTGGAAGAACAGTACTCTTGACTGCTGAGCCATCTCTCCAGCCCTAGGTCCTTTTTCAATTAGAAAAATTTTATTTTTATTGTGTGCTTATGCTGTAACGTGATTCACATTCCATGGAGTATATGTAGAGGTCAGGGACAGTTTAGTAGAGTCAAGTCATCATTAGCTTCACTGTCATCGTGACCCACCTGAGAAGAGGGAACCTCAGCTGAGGAATTGCTTCCATCAGCTAGGCCTTCGGGCATGTATGGGGGGAATCTTCTTATTTGCTCCTTGATGTAGGAGGTCCAGCTGACTGTGAATGATGCTACTCATGGCCAGGTGGTCATGGGTTATATAAGGTAGGAAGATGAGCAAGTCAGAGGAGGCGGGCCATGGAAACAACATTCCTCCATGGTCTCTGCTTCAGGTCCTGATTTAGGTTCAATGGTGGGCTATAATCTGTGAGCCAGATAAACCCTTTCCTTTCCTAGGTTGCTTTTGGCTAGTGTTTATCCGTCACAGAATGGAGACCCAAACTAGAATAGTAGGCCGTCTCTAGTCTACAGTTCCTTGAGTTCTGGAATCAACCTTAAGCCTCCAGGCTTGTGCAAATCTCCTTTCCTCAAGTCATCTTGCCTCCTCAGATCCTTTTGATAAGGCAGATTGGGGCAGTTTCACGTTAAACTTTTCTTCTTGCTATCATTTTAGCTCAGGCCTTTGACATTGGTTAACTGGTTTTTTAATTGACGCCCACTGTCTATCTCCACTTTGTCTGATCTAGGAAACTGACTTCCTGGCCTTGACATTTTTATTCTCTTTCAATTTATCTTTAACAATACAGTCAGACAGAGCCTGTTATTTGTAGATGCCAATTTAACTTTAGTACTCCCAAATAGATCAATTAGGAAGATTCATTTCAATAATTTTCAATACAAAATTTTAAATGCAGAAGTATAGATAGTATAAAGATCAAAGTTATCTTTCCATATTCTGTTTCCTCAGCCTTTCCTTTTCTCTAGCTATACTACTGTCAACAGTTTAAAGCTCATCAATCTGGACCACTTAATTTGCATACACATGCATAGATGCGTACATTCAATTTTTTTTTTTTTTTAAGACAGGGTATCTCTGTGTAGCCCTGGCTTTCCTGGAACTCACTCTGTAGACCAGACTGGCCTTGAACTCAGAAATCCACCTGCCTCTGCCTCCCAAGTGCTGGGATTAAAGGCATGCACCACCACCGCCTGGCTTCAAATTTTTTATTGGACTGTGTATCACATATGTTTTTAGATAATGACATTGTGTATCGAGCATTCAGCTTTATAAACTTCAACTATTAAACTGTGATACTATATTTATTTTTATGTATAGTAGAAAAATATAAACAATCAGGTATACTTATACCCTCTTGAATATGTTTGTAAATTCTTACATCTGTGACTTCTTTTCATTTACCCCCTGGAAGCCAATAGCAGACACCACTCCAAACTAACCCCTTGCCCCAGATTATGACAAACAGAAATGTATGCAGGCATTATCACAAGTGCCTGGAAGATAGTTTTATCCATAGATAAGTTTTAAAAGGAAAAAATTTTAAAAATGAATATGAGGAAGAAATAATGAAATATGAAGAAGTAATTCTTTTTTTCTTATATGATGAAAACCTTATAAAATATTTAAAACAAAACGTTTGGCTATGTGCATGTAATTCACAGATAAATTCTTGTGGAAATTTTTTCCTTTTTTGATATGTATGTATGTATGTATGTATATATGTATGTATGTATTTATTTATTTATTTTTATACTCCAGATTTTATTTTCCCCTCCTGGTGGTCTACCTTCCTACTGTTCCACATCCCATACTTCCTCCCAACCCTTCCCGTCTCCACAAGGATGTTCCCCACAACCCCTATCCAACTAGATCTCTAAACTCTCTGGGGCCTCCAGTCTCTTGAGGGTTAGTTGCATCTTCTCTGGCTGAACCCTGCAATCCTCTGCTGTATATGTGTTGGGGGCCTCGTATCAGCTGGTGTATGCTGCCTGGTTGATGGTCTGGTGTTTGAGAGATTTCTGGGGTCCAGGTTAATTGAGACTGCTGGTCTTCCTACAGGGTTGTCCGCCTCCTCATCTTCTTCCAGCCTTTCCCTAACTCAACCACAGGGATCAGCAGCTTCTGTCCATTGATTGGGTGCAAATATCTTCTTCTGACTCTTTCAACTGCTTGTTAGGTTTTCTGGAGTGCGTTCATGATAGGTCCCTTTTGGTGAGCGCTCCATAGCCTCAGTAATAGTGTCAGGCCTTGGGGCCTCCCCTTGAGCTGGATCCCACTCTGGGTCTGTTGCTGCACCTTCTTTTCCTCAGACTCCTCTCCATTTCCATCCCCGCAGTTCCTTCAGACAGGGACAAATATGGGTCAGAGTTGTAACTGTGGGATGGCAACCCCCTCTCTCACTTGATGCCCTGTCTTCTCACTGGAGGTGGGCTCCATAAGTTCCCTCTCCCCACTGTTGGGCATTTCATCCAAGGTCCCTCCCTTTGAGTCCTTAGAGTCTCTCACCTCCCAGGTCTCTGGCACATTCCAGAGGGTCCCCCCAACCTCCTACCTCCTGAGTTTGCCTGTTTCCACTCTCTCCACTGACCCTCAGGGCTTTAGTCCTTTTCCCTCACCTAATACCAGATCAGGTTCCCCTCTCCCCCCTACCCCCCCCCTTCACTTTCCCTCCCGAGTCCCCCTCTCCCTCCCTACTTGTAATTGCTTTCTTCTCCCTCCCAAGTGGGACTGAAGTGTCCTCAGGTTGTTGACCTATTTTAGTTCTGTGGACTGTATCTTGGGTATTCTGTACTTTTCTTATTTCTCTCTCTCTCTCTCTCTCTCTCTTTCTCTCTCCCCCCCCTCTGTTTCTCCTTCTTTCTTTCTTTCTTTCTTTCTTTCTTTCTTTCTTTCTTTCTTTCTTTCTTTCTTTCTTTCTTTCTTTCTTTCTGTCTTTCTTTCCTTCTCCTCCTCCCCCTCCTTCTTTTTTTGGCTAATATCCACTTATTAGTACATACGATGCATGCCCTTTGGGGTCTGAATTACCGCATTCAGGATGATATTTTCTAGTTCCATCTATATGCCTGCAAAACTCAAGCTGTCCTTGTTCTTAGTAACTGAGTAGTATTCCATTGTGTAAATGAACCACATTTTCTGTATCCATTCTTCTGTCATGGAACATCTGGGTTGTTTCCAGCTTCTGACTATCACAAATAAGGCCTCTATGAACGTAGTGGAACACATACCCCTGTGGCATGGTGGGGCATCGTTCAGGTTTATTCCCAAGAGTGATATAGCTGGGTCTTCAGGTAGATCTATTTCCAATTTTCTGAGGAACCTCCAGTTTGATTTCCAGAGTGGTTGTACCAGTTTGCAATCGCACCAGCAATGGAGGAATGTTCTCTTTCTCCATATTCTTGCCATGTGCTGTCACCTGAGATTTTGATCTTAGTCATTCTGATTGGTATAGGTGGAATTTCAGGATTGTTTTGATTTTCATTTCTCTGATCAATAAGGACTTTGGACATTTGTTTAGGTGCTTCTCAGCCTTTCAGGATTCCTCTGTTGTGAATTCTTGGTTTAATTCTAGACACCATTTTTTGATTGGGTTTGTTTTTTGTTTGTTTTTTTGTTTTGTTTTGTTTTGTTTGATGTTTAGTTCCTTAAGTTCTTTATGTATTTTGGATATTAGCCCTGTATCTGATGTCAGGTTAGTGAAGATTTTTTCCCAATCTGTAGGTTGCCAATTTGTCTTATTGACTATGTCCTTTGCCTTACAGAAGCTTTCCAGTTTCATGAGATCCCATTTATCAATTTTTGATAAACCCAGAATAGCCAAAACAATTCTTTACAATAAAAGAATGCTCTGACTCTCTTCCTCTCTCTCTTGCCTCTTGTTCCCTTTTCCCTGCTCCCTTCCCCCTTCCATTCCTCCCTCTCCCCATGGGTGGCCTCTACTCCTCTACTCTCTTCTTCTCTCCGCCTTTCTCTGCCTCTACTGCCCTCCTAACTCTCCTCCCCATGCCCTGAATGAACTCTATTCTATACTAAAACAAAACAACACAACACAACAACAACAACAACAAACCAATAAAAGAATGGCTGGGGAGATCTCCAACCCTGACCTCAAGCTTTACTACAGAGCAATAGTGATAAACATTGCATGGTATTGGTACAGAGACAGATATGTGAATCAACGGAATAGAATTGAAGACCCAGAAATAAAACTACACACTTACGGACACTTGATCCTTGACAAAGACATCAAAAATATACAACGGAAAAAAGACAACATCTTCAATAAATGGTGCTGGTTTCTCTGTATGTATGTAGAAAAATGAAAATAGAGCCATATTTGTCACCTTGCACAAAGCTCAAGTCCAAGTGGATTAAGGACCTCAACATAAAACCAGATATACTGGATCTAATAGAAGAGAAAGTGGGAAAGTGTGCCAACTCATTGGCACAGGGGGAACGTTCCTAAATAGAACTCCAATGTTCATGCTCTTGTGGAATGTTTAAACACTAGAGAAAGACAGAGGGCTAGGGATAGTAGTGCAGTGCTTGATGGATGAGAACCTGGGAAATCCTGTGGTCCCAGAATACTTGAATATTTAAGACATGTAACAAAATTTGCCATGCAAACCATTTTATTTATAATATAAATATATTTTTGAATTCTTGAAACAGAGTCTTCATATACAGCATATATAGCTCAGATTAGTCATGAACATGAAATCTTGCCTCGGTCTCCAAATATTGGAATTACAGGTATTAGCCACCAGTCAGCTCATTTTAAACATTTTCAAATATATGCTCCAGTGGCAGTAAGTATCTACACAGTATTAGTCTATCACCTGTCTGTATCTAAAACATTTTTAACCATATATATCTGAAACTGTATACTAATTAAAAGCCTGCCACTCTCCTGCTGTACCATCCTGCTTCCAATCTCAGAGTCTGATTATTTAAGTACCTTATGACAAAGTTTCATACAATATTTGTTGTCTTATGACTACCCCACTTCATTTAGCATAAAGCTATAGCATAGTACAGTATTTTCCTTTTAAAATCTTCAATAATGTGTATATGTATGTGTGTTTATGTGTTATATTTTATTCATCCATTAATGGACACTTGTGTTGTTTGTAAATAAGATCTAACAAACATGGGTGTATAACATTGAAATGTCCCTTTCTGCTGCTGAATCCAGTGACTAGAGTGACAGTAATGGGACAAGCTACCAAGTGTGAGATGGAAGGCTTTTCACACCCAAGTTCCATCTTGTCAGAGGTTAGAGGTTACAAACTGGAAAGCTTACATGGTGGTTCTGGAAATCTAAATTTAGCTGTAGCCGGGTGAGCACCGGGCTGATGATTGACTTTTTTTTTTTTTTTTTTTTTTTTTTGGTGTTTGTGGTGGTAAATCAGGGACTCATGCATGCTGGCAACTGTTCCACTTTGGGGCTTTACCGCTAGCCTGACAATTCTTGTAGTAATTGTGTTACATGATTTTGATGCTGTCTATAGGTCACCGGGAATACCGGGGATTCCTGGTTTCTGTAAACTTAATGCTGATGAGTAGGAAGTCATCCCGCCAGTGACTCTTTTGGATGTTTTTCATTACTTTTATTTTTAGGCAATGCTGATGACAGTATTAAGTATTTGGAAAATGGAGCCGGGCGGTGGTGGTGCAAGCCTGTAATCCCAGCACTCTGGGAGGCAGAGGCAGGCGGATTTCTGAGTTCAAGGCCAGCCTGGTCTACAGAGTGAGTTCCAGGATAGCCAGGGCTATACAGAGAAACCCTGTCTCGAAAAAACCAAATCCAAAAAAAAAAAAAAAAGTATTTGGAAAATGGGTCATAAGGGAGCAAGGCAAAATAGACACAATGAAAAATAGATTTGCTCTGCTTTTAGGACATAAGTTAACCCATTCAGTTTCAGTTAACAGACTTATCATGTACGAGTGAATTAACCTACCTGCTTTGGGGTGTATAATACTTCTGATCTCTGGGATAAAAACTTAAAGGAGGAAACACTTATTTTGGTTCATGATTTTGAAAGGTTCACTCCATAGTTTCTTGATCCCAGGTACTTGAGTAAAATATCATTGTGGTAGCAGTATGTGAGCAGGGAGTTCAAGTCTTGGTAGACAGAGGGGAAGGGACTGGGAACCCAGTGTAAACTTCACTGTCACATTCCCAGTGGGCTACTTCAACTAGGCCCTATGTCCTAAATGTTCTAAAACCTAGCAAAAGAGCACCAATACTATGTATGTTAATAGCCATTTCTCTAATACTATTTGTTGAAGAGACTGTTTTTTCTCCACTGAATGGTCTTGGCTTCCTTATCTAGAGCATTTGACCATATGTGCCATGGTTTATTTAAAGTCATTTAGTTAATATACATTTTATATTTGTTTTACATATTTTTATATAAAGGTCTTGATTTAATTTATATGCTTTGGCTGGGGATATAACCCAGTAGTAGAGTGTTTGCTTCATGTGCTCAAGCCTCTGGGTTTCAGCCCCAGCACCACAAAGAGAAAATACATGTGGTTGACCCTTAGCATTGATCTCAAGCAGCAGCATCTTAACTCAAACCTGAATAAAACTTATCTCACATGTATTTTCTCTGTGATAGGTGAAGATCTTTTCCCAATTTGTTGGTTGCCGATTTGTCCTTTTGATGGTGTCCTTTGCTTTACAGAAACTTTGTAATTTTATGAGGTCCCATTTGTCAATTCTTGATCTTAGAGCATACGCTATTGGTGTTCTGTTCAGGAACTTTCCCCCTGTACTGATGTCCTCAAGGGTCTTCCCCAGTTTCTTTTCTATTAGCTTCAGAGTGTCTGGCTTTATATGTAGGTCCTTGATCCATTAGGAGTTGAGCTTAGTACAAGGAGACAAGGATGGATCAATTCGCATTCTTCTGCATGCTGGCCTCCAGTTGAACCAGCACCATTTGTTGAAAAGGCTATCTTTTTTTCTATTGGATGTTTTCAGCCCCTTTGTCGAGGATCAAGTGACCATAGGAGTGTGGGTTCATTTCTGGATCTTCAATCCTGTTCCATTGATCCTCCTGCCTGTCACTGTACCAATACCATGCAGTTTTTAACACTATTGTTCTGTAGTATCGCTTGAGGTCAGGGATACTGATTCCCCCAGAATTTCTTTTGTTGTTGAGAATAGTTTTAGCTATCCTGGGTTTTTTGTTATTCCAGATGAATTTGAGAATTGCTCTTTCTAACTCTATGAAGAATTGAGTTGGGATTTTGATGGGTATTGTGTTGAATTTGTATATTGCTTTTGGCAAAATGGCCATTTTAACTATATTAATCCTGTCAATCCATGAGCATGGGAGGTTTTTCCATTTTTTGAGGTCTTCTTCCATTTCCTTCTTCAGAGTCTTGAAGTTCTTGTCATACAGATCTTTCACATGTTTGGTAAGAGTCACCCCAAGGTACTTTATACTGTTTGTGGCTATTGTGAAGGATGTCATTTCCCTAATTTCTTTCTTAGCCTGCTTATCCTTTGAGTATAGGAAGGCTACTGATTTGCTTGAGTTGATTTTATAACCAGCCACTTTGCTGAAGTTGTTTATCAGCTGTAGGAGTTCTCTAGTGGAGTTTTTTGGGTCACTTAGGTACACTATCATGTCATCTGCAAATAATGATAGTTTGACTTCTTCCTTTCCAATTTGTATCCTTTTGACCTCCTTAGGTTGTCTAATTGCCCGAGCTAGTACTTCAAGTACAGTATTGAAAAGATAAGGAGAAAGGGGGCAGCCCTGTCTAGTCCCTGATTATAGTGGGATTGCTTCAAGTTTCTCTCCATTTAGTTTGATGCTGGCTACCGGTTTGCTGTTTATTGCTTTTACTATGTTAGGTATGGGCCTTGAATTCCTGTTCTTTCCAAGACTTTAAGCATGAAAGGATGCTGAATTTTGTCAAATGCTTTTTCAGCATCCAATGAAATGACCATGTGGTTTTTTTCATTGAGTTTGTTTATGTAGTGGATTGCATTGGTGGATTTCCGTATATTGAACCAACCCTGCATCCCTGGGATAAAGCCTACTTGATCATGGTGGATGATTGTTTTTATGTGTTCTTGGATTTGGTTGGCAAGAATTTTATTGAGTATTTTTGCATCAATGTTCAAGGGAAATTGGTCTGAAGTTCTCTTTCTTTGTTGGATCTTTGTGTGGTTTTGGTATCAGCGTAAATGTGGCTTCATTGAAGGAATTGGGTAGTGTTCCTTCTGTTTCTATTTTGTGGAATGGTTTGAAGAGTATTGGTGTTAGGTCTTCTTTGAAGGTCTGATAGAATTCTGCACTGAAGCCATCTGGTCCTGTGCTTTTTTGGGGTTTGATGAAAGAAGGTAACTATCTTGCTTTTTCCAGGGTGTCGTTTCCCTCCTTGTATTGGAGTTTTCCTCCTATTATTCTTTGTAGAGCTGGGTTTGTAGAAAGATACTGTGTAAATTTGGTTTTGTCATGGAATATCTTGGTTTCTCCATCTATTGTGATTCAGAGTTTTGCTGGATATAGTAGTCTTGGCCGACATTTGTGTTCTCTTAGAGTCTGTTTGAGATCTGCCCAGGATCTTCTAGCTTTCATGGTCTCTGGTGAGAAGTCTGGTGTGATTCTGATAGGTCTTCCTTTATATGTTCTTGGCATTTTTCTCTTGCTGCCTTTAATACTCTTTCTTTGTTTAGTACATTTGGGGTTTTGATTATTATGTGACGAGAGGTATTTCTGCGCAGGTCCAGTCTGTTTGGAGTTCTGTAGGCTTCTTGTATATTCATGGGCATCTCTCTCTTTAAGTTGGGAAAGTTTTCTTCCATAATTTTATTGAAGATATTTGCTGGCCCTTTCAGCTGTAAATCTTCACTCTCATCTATACCTATAATCCTTAGGTTTGGTCTTCTCATTGTGTCCTGGATTTCCCGGATGTTTTGGGTTACTAGCTTTTTGCATTTTCCATACTGATCTGAATGCGTATGTAGTTTGTGAATAAGATAGTACAAATGTACAGTTTGGTATTTTCTGAGCACTCAGGGTTGGCAGCCAGCAGTCAGTATGAAAACACTTTCATCACTTCCAAAAGATTCTGTTGCCTGGAGCCGTCTGTTTCTACAGTCCTCTTCCCTCTAGTACTGAAGATCAATACTTTTTAAAATAAGGAATTTTAAAGTAATTTTTTCTTTTTAAAAGTTAGAAATTATTGCTTGGCTTATGAAATGCCCAGGTGGGTATACTAACATTAAGACTTTTTCTAGAAAGTATAGTAGGTAATCAGCCCCAGGTTCTTCCATGCCAAACCAGACAGAATCGAGAGGATTCCCAGAGCTTTTGGCAGTTTTGTCACGTTTGTCATTGGGCTTTGTAGCAGGTCTTTGAGGAGTATCAGTCGGGACTGAGCACCGAGCAGCAGGCTCTGCTGGCATTTCAATCTGGAGTGGATCGAGAAGAAGACAAAAAAGAGGTATGCAATGGTACTGCTTCTGAATTCTGTGTGAAGTTAGACGCAGTTCACTAGTCTAACTCATTAGAACCCAGGCTCCGGGGCTGGAGATATAGCTCAGCAGGTAAGAGCCCTTCGAGAGAACCTGAGTTCAGTTCCCAGCCCCTATATGGTAGCTCATAGCCACCTTACAGCACCAGTCTCGGATGCCTTCTTCTGGCCTTTGCAAGCACTGAGTGCACTTGGTATAGAGGCCTACATATATGCAAAATACTTTGCGAACATACACAAGAGAAACGAAAGATGATTTGAGTGACCCAAAATGCCTATTACCTGCTGGGATATATAAAAATCAATATTTTTTTTAATGGAAAAGAAAAATCAGAAATTTCAACAATATTAAGTCAGTATGATATGCTTACCTTCTCTTACAGGCTCTTGGGCTGTAAGAGAACTTAAGCATATCATACTTAACTGCATTATCTTAGCTTATCATTTGAGCTGCATTTGTGTGAAATCAAAGATTTGATTCAAGTGAATTTCTAGCCGTACATATTTGCCACTATAACTTATATAAGGGAATACTTTTATGTATGGCTTCCTTGGCCCTTCTGTGAAAAGGTACAGTTTTAAATCCTAGCCGTCCATGTGCCAGTGTTAAATGGGAAGCATTCTTCTGATGCATCTTCAATAATGAGAGTCACTCTTCATATTAAGATTCTTTAACCAAAGTGTATGTGCAGCTATGTCATCTTGTTGAGAAGCCTGTGTCCTTGAAAGAGAGCATGTTAATCCAGAGGTGTAAACAGATCATGCGCAGAATAGGAGCTCTTGCTTTTATTATACTCATTCTGTTTATGAGCATGATTCTCTGATATGCTTTATCTCTTGCCATGTGTGGCTAGGCTTGGAGTACAGTTTTGTGATGTGATTTTAGTCTTTACTAGTTAAATGGCTATCGTTCTATTATAGAATGCCTCCCTTCCTTTCTCTGCGGCCCTGCTTTTATGATACTGCTTGAGAGCACAGAGTAAATACAGTATGTGCCTTATTGTGTCAAATATAATAATTTCTTAGGTACTGTTGACAAGTGGACTGTACTGAGAGCAATCTCATACACTTGTGTGTGTGTTTAGATCATATTAACTATTTCAGCTTTTACTAAGGGTAAATAAACTAAATTTTCACTTTTACTAGTTTGTCTATTAACAAAATAGCTATGTACTTGAAAATAGTCCTGTTGTCAATGCAGAAGAAAGTTAATGGCTTTATCACTTGTAACTTTGTTATGTGACACTTGTCTGAATGGACTTGATGATGTTAACTTCTTTCCTTTAGCGTCAAAAGCAGTATCTGAGACACAGGAGGCTTTTCATGGATATTGAGAGAGAACAAGTGAAAGAACAGAACAGACAAAAGGAACAAAAGAGGAGGATTGAAAAGTAAGTTCTTTGATTCTTATGCTGAGACTGAAATGACCAGTCAGGGTAAGGGAATGCTTGCTAACACCAAGGGCTAGAAGTCACCACATGGGCTCATTGGTAAAGCACATGCTTAGCGTTCGTGGCACCTTGGGCTCAGTCCACAGCCGCTCACCACCCACTACCCTAAAGGGAAAAAGGAGGAGGGGGGAGGGGGAGCAGTAATCAGGCAGTAGTCTCTGTGGGTGTTTTTTTTTATTGTTATTTTCTTTTTTTTTTTTGAGACACATTCACTTTGTAGGAACTCATTATCTAGACCAAGCAAGCTAACTTCAAACTTGTAGTCATCTTCCTGCCTCTGTGTCCCAAGAGCTAGGATTACAGGTGCACTGCCATGTCTTACTTGTTTGATTTTTTTTTTATAAACTTAATTTTTTAAAAGTTTTTAAGTTCATAGTGAAATTGAGTACTATAACCTCCCGCCTCCAGACACATACAGCTTTCCCACCAGTACACTTTGTTCTGTAGATGAGCAGACATGAGCACACTAGCACCCACAGTTCATGGCGTGCTGTAAAATTCCTTTTTGGTGTTGCATATTCATTTCCATTGCCCTGAAACCTGTGCTTGGCCATTTCCTCCTCTAAGGCCATCACTCCTCAGGCTCTGTGGTTTCACTTCCTCCAGCGTGTGTGTCAGCTTTTCAGGTCAGTTTCCTATGGTTAGTGATATGCATTTAAGGTTCTTGCACTTCCTTTCATGTTTCCATAGTTGTTTCTTTTTAAAATGTATTGTGTGTATTTGGGGAGTACTCTTATGTAGAGGTCAGAAGACAGCCTATGAGAGTTTTTTTTGTATCCTAAGGATCAACTCAGGTTGTCAAGTTGGTGGCAAACACTTTTACTGGTTGATCCATCTTATAGGCCAAATAGCTATTTTGAATAAAACTACTATAACAACTGCTATGTGAATTTTCCTAAGGACATATATTGTTGGCTCATTTGGGTAAATATGAAGTGCGATTTCTAGATCATGTGCAAAGTGTGCTTTTCTATCTTTGTAAGAAATGTCCATAGTATCTTCCACAGAGGCACCTTTTGCATTCCCACCAGCAGTGAGGATTCCTGTTGCTCATGTCCTTGTCAGCATGTGGTGGTGTCAGGGCTTGAGGTCTGGACGCTCTAATAAACGTATATTAGAGAAATGGTGTCTTACTGTCACCGTTCAGCTCCCTGATGACCTGTGACATACAGTATCTTCCCACAAGCTTACTTGCCATCTGCTGATCTTCTTGGGTTCGGCGTCTCTTCAGGTCTGTTGTCTATTTTTTAATTGGGTCATTTGTTTTTATTTTTATTGTATATTTTTATTAATTTTCTGTACAATATATTTTGATCATATTCTTTCCTGTCCTCAACTCTCCACAGATCCTCCCCACTCCCTACCCACCCAGCTTTATGTTCTTTTTTTCAAAACAAACAAACCTAAAATATCAAAATAAACTAAAAAAAACCCATTAAGACTAAAAAACAAACAAAACAAAACATGCACAGAAATCTCTGAAATCTGTCTTTTGGTGGCCAGCTACTCCTGGGTGTTGGGTGGTAGATAATACCCAGTGAGACTCCATTTGAAAAATTCTGGTTTTTCTTTTCCTGTCAGGTATCAGTTGCAAGTAGCCTCTGGTTAGGTGTGGCACTTTGTGTCTATGTCCCTTTCTCAATGATGAGGTTTTCTGGTTTGAACCTGTGTAGGTCATGCTTTTTTGGTCTCTTTGAGTTCATATGTTTATCCGTCTACATCTGGAAAATGCTTTTTCCTTAGAGCCATCCCCCTCCCACCTCTGACTCTGGCACTTTTTCTGTTTCCTCTTCACATAGACCCTGAGCCTTGAGGGGAGGGGTTTGGTAAAGACATCCTATTTAGGACAGACCGCTCCAAAGTCTCACTCTCTGCACACTGTCCAGTTGTGGATCTCAATGTTAATTTCATCTACTTCAGGAAGAGTCTTCTCAAATGAGAATTGAGTGGTTTTTGCACTATAGGTATAACTATGTCATCAGGAGTCATTTTATTGCTATGTTCCTTTAGCAGAATAATAGTATTAGGCTCAAGATAAAATTCCTTTAAGCTCGTGACCTGTCTCGTCTCATGTTCTCAGACACTTTAGCAGTATTGCAGTGGGTCGTTAAACCCAATCAGAAGATGGTTGGTCACTCCTATAACGTACCATTCAGGCCTGTCTCTGTTAAGGTACAAAGCTTGTAGCTGCGTGATCTTGATGCTTGCTTTGCTCCTTCAGCAGCGTGCCTAGTCCCTTTCAGCACCGTGAAGGCAAGTCAGGAGGGAAGCGTGATACTGGATTTTATTTTGATTTTTAAGACTCATATAGAGTACAAGATCTTTTTTAAAATTTTTTTGAAATATTTTCTTTCAGTCTCTGTCATATCTTTTCATTCCTCTCTCATACCTTTTCAGAGCAGAAGATTTTAATGAAGTCTAATTTATTATTTCTTTTTTGTAGATTAATTCTACCACATGCACATCATCTAGCTTTGTCAGTTCTGTTATATTCTAGGAGCTATATGGTTTTATTTTATGTTTGGCTCCATAATTCATTTTGGGTAGGGGTTGTTTTTGCTTTTTAAGACAAGACCCAGGCTGGTCTGGAACTCAGTGTATATAAGAATACTTCTGAACTGTTGTACCTACTTCCTGCTCCTCTCAGTACTGAGAGTACAGATCTTGATTGCACTATGCCTGCTTTAGAAGTGGTTTTTGTTTCTTCTTGTTGTTTATTGTTTCGCTTTGTTTTTTTTTTTTTTTTTTTTTGAAAACAGGATCTTGCAGTTAAGACCAGATTGGTCTTGAACTCATAATCTTTCTGTTTAAGGCACTGAAGCTTTGGGATTATAGATATATGTGTCACCATGCCTGACTGCACTGTTTGACTTAAGTTTTTATAAGTATACAAGGTCTGTGTTTGAAGTAATTTATTTTGCATGAAGATAATCATATTTTTCCCATAACCATTATTGAAAAGACTGTTTTTTTCTTCATTATGTTCCTTTGTTCCTTTGCGATTTATGTCCTTCTGAAATCTCTGTCCAAGCCTATTGATCTGTTTGTTCATTCCTTTGAAAATATCACAGTCTTGATTGTTTTAGATGCTTATTAAGTCTGGAGCTACAGCCTTCCATCTTCTTTCTGATCCTCTTCCACTGTCTCAGCTCTCCTTTTACTTTACAGACTTTACAGTTACTTTATCTGAGTCCAAAAGTATTTGCTTGGCTTTATAACTTGGGGAGGGGGTTATTGTTTGTTTGTTTTGTTTTTTGGGGGTGGGTAACTTTATGTGTGTGAGTGTATTGCTCACATGTATGTCTGTGTACCACATGAATACATGTCTGTTGCCTACATAGGTCAGAAGTCAGAGTCAAATCTCCTGGACCTGGAGTTACAGACAGTTGTGAGTTGCCATGTGGGTGCTGGGAATTAAAGCGGGGTCCTCTGGAAGAGCAGCCAGTGCTCTTAGCTGCCCAGCATCTCCCTAGCTCTGCTTTGTTACTCTTTCTTCTCTTTTCTTTCCCCTCTGCCTCTCTGATTGCTAACATAGTCAAATCTTCTCTTTTTTTTTTTTTGAAGATTTTTCAAATTAATTTATTTCTTTTTTTATTCAATATATTTTTATTTACATTTCAAATGATTTCCCCTTTTCTAGCCCCCCCACTCCCCGAAAGTCCCGTAAGCCCCCTTCTCTCCCCCTGTCCTCCCACCCACCCCTTCCCACTTCCCCGTGCTGGTTTTGCCGAATACTGCTTCACTGAGTCTTTCCAGAACAAGGGGCCACTCTTCCTTTCTTCTTGTACCTCATTTGATGTGTAGATTATGTTTTGGGTATTCCAGGTTTCTAGGTTAATATCCACTTATTAGTGAGTGCATACCATGATTCACCTTTTGAGTCTGGGTTACCTCACTTAGTATGATGTTCTCTAGTTCGATCCATTTGCCTAAGAATTTCATGAATTCATTGTTTCTAATGGCTGAATAGTACTCCATTGTGTAGATATACCACATTTTTTGCATCCACTCTTCTGTTGAGGGATACCTGGGTTCTTTCCAGCATCTGGCAATTATAAATAGGGCTGCTATGAACATAGTAGAGCATGTATCCTTATTACATGGTGGGGAATCCTCTGGGTATATGCCCAGGAGTGGTATAGCAGGATCTTCGGGCAGTGAGGTGCCCAGTTTTCGGAGGAACTGCCAGACTGATTTCCAGAGTGGTTGTACCAATTTGCAACCCCACCAGCAGTGAAGAAGTGTTCCTCTTTCTCCACACCCTCTCCAACACCTGCTATCTCCTGAACTTTTAATCTTAGCCATTCTGACTGGTGTAAGGTGAAATCTCAGGGTTGTTTTGATTTGCATTTCCCTAATGACTAATGAAGTTGAGCATTTTTTAAGATGTTTCTCCGCCATCCGAAGTTCTTCAGGTGAGAATTCTTTGTTTAACTCTGTACCCCATTTTTTAATAGGGTTGTTTGGTTTTCTGGAGTCTAACTTCTTGAGTTCTTTATATATATTGGATATTAGCCCTCTATCTGATGTAGGATTGGTGAAGATCTTTTCCCAATTTGTTGGTTGCCGGATTTGTCCTCTTGATGGTGTCCTTTGCCTTACAGAAACTCTGTAATTTTATGAGGTCCCATTTGTCAATTCTTGATCTTAGAGCATACGCTATTGGTGTTCTGTTCAGAAACTTTCTCCCTGTACCGATGTCCTCAAGGGTCTTCCCCAGTTTCTTTTCTATTAGCTTCTGAGTGTCTGGCTTTATGTGGAGGTCCTTGATCCATTTGGATTTGAGCTTAGTACAAGGAGACAAGGATGGATCAATTCGCATTCTTCTGCATGCTGACCTCCAGTTGAACCAGCACCATTTGTTGAAAAGGCTATCTTTTTTCCATTGGATGTTTTCAGCCTCTTTGTCGAGGATCAAGTGGCCATAGGTGTGTGGGTTCATTTCTGGATCTTCAATCCTGTTCCATTGATCCTCCTGCCTGTCACTGTACCAATACCATGCAGTTTTTAACACTATTGTTTTGTAGCATTGCTTGAGGTCAGGGATACTAATTCCCCCAGACTTTCTTTTGTTGCTGAGAATAGTTTTAGCTATCCTGGGTTTTTTGTTATTCCAGATGAATTTGAGAATTGCTCTTTCTAACTCTGTGAAGAATTGAGTTGGGATTTTGATGGGTATTGCATTGAATCTGTAGATTACTTTTGGCAAAATGGCCATTTTAACTATTTTGATTCTACCAATCCATGAGCATGGGAGGTTTTCCCATTTTTTGAGGTCTTCTTCCATTTCCTTCTTCAGAGTCTTGAAGTTCTTGTCATACAGATCTTTCACATGTTTGGTAAGAGTCACCCCAAGGTACTTTATACTGTTTGTGGCTATTGTGAAGGATGTCATTTCCCTAATTTCTTTCTCAGCCTGCTTATCCTTTGAGTATAGGAAGGCTACTGATTTGCTTGAGTTGATTTTATAACCAGCCACTTTGCTGAAGTTGTTTATCAGCTGTAGGAGTTCTCTAGTGGAGTTTTTTGGGTCACTTAGGTACACTATCATGTCATCTGCAAATAATGATAGTTTGACTTCTTCCTTTCCAATTTGTATCCCTTTGACCTCCTTATGTTGTCGAATTGCCTGAGCTAGTACCTCAAGTACAATATTGAAAAGATAAGGAGAAAGGGGGCAGCCTTGTCTGGTCCCTGATTTCAGTGGGATTGCTTCAAGTTTCTCTCCATTTAGTTTGATGCTGGCTACCGGTTTGCTGTATATTGCTTTTACTATGTTTAGGTAAGGGTCTTGAATTCCTGTTCTTTCCAAGACTTTAAGCATGAAAGGATGCTGAATTTTGTCAAATGTTTTTTCAGTATCCAATGAAATGACCATGTGGTTTTTTTCATTGAGTTTGTTTATGTAGTGAATTGCATTGACATATACAGCATAATACTAAACTTTTGCCATATATGAAAGATGAGCAAATTTGCATACTAATTAAATGGATGTGCTTATTTAGTTTTACATAAATAATTATACATTGACTTGAATATTTGACCTTCAGTTCATAGAGGATTTTCAACATTTTTCAGAGTTGATATTTTGAGTTGATAATCATTAATGCTGAGAATGCCCTTCAAATAAATTTGTAGTACAAAATGGCTGAAGTATGTTCATGGTCTTGTTAGATGTTGCTAGAAATTATTTTCTAATCCAAGCCAAAATGTATTTAATAGTTTTTTAAGTGAAATTCAGTTAGCAACTTTTAACAATAATTTTTAAAAATGAAATATTCTAACACAATATAATCTAGAGATTTACTAACTTGGAGCTTCTCAGCTAATGCAATCCTAAGATATAATAATTTCATCTTGAGAAATGATGTAGGAACATACAAAAAGTGTTTGTTTTAAGAACAGGAGATTTTCTATGAAAAACACTGCAATTTACAACATAACAGTACTCTCAGATCTCTGTTGCGGTATCTCAGGTCCGGCTTAGTGGCACGGCATGCTCAGTACATGGTGAGCACTAAACTCAGAATAAAGGCTGGAGGTCATGATGGAACTTTGAATTTTCACTGTTAGGTATTTGAAAATTTTTTCCTTTTGCCAAAATTGTTGTGAGCCATCTATTAAGTTGCCTTATCCTATATGAGAGAGTGGCACACAGTTTTAAGAAATTGGGCACTAGAGAAGCAGACTGAATTCCCGCCCTAAAGAAGACTGTCATCTGCCATGTTTTTGATGAATGGATATGTTTTGAGAGCACAGGTTGCTGGGCATGGTAGCAGTGAGTCTTGGCCAGTGACACCAAGGGGCTTGGAAAACAGGGCAATTCTGGTGGCAAACCAGGCACCCATAGCCAGAGGGCTCCAATAGGGCTGCCTGTGCCTTGCCTTTTCAAGACAGGAGCTCATTATATACCCCAGATTGCTCTCAAATTTCACCTGCCTGAGTGCTGTAACTACAGGCTTGTACTATCATGCCCAACTTGATTGATTGATTGATTGATATTGATTGTTATAGATTGTTATACTGTGGCTCAGACCCTGAGCTTAGCTTTGTACCTGCTATCACACACTTGACTACTGAGATAAACCCTCAACCCCTATGCTATTTCTTCTCCTTCTGCTTCTTGCCTTTGCATTTCTTCCTCCTCTCCCCTACCCCTCCCTCCTCCTCCTGGTGACAGTTCTCCTTCACTACCTTCTCCTTGTTGGGCTTTGTTTTAGAGATTTATTTGTAAGTACATATATGTATGTGTGTCTGTACATGAGTATATGTGTGCACCTGTGAATCCAGAGCAGGATATTTTCCCTGGAGCTGGAGGTATGAGTGAGTGCTGAGAATTGAACTCTAGTGATTGTCAAGAGTAGTGCCTACTCTTAACCACTGGTCTGTCTCTCCATCTCATTTTGTTTGTTTTGTTTTTCAATATTTAGGACATTATGTAGCCCAGGGTATCCTCAAAATCTCCATATAGCCAATTGTGGTCTTGAACCCCTCCTGACACTACTCCTGAATGCTGGAATCACAGGCTTAACCATGATACTTTGCCAGACCATGTATTTCTTTTCCTCCCCCTCCCCCCATCAGTAGACTTTAAGATAATTTTCCTTCTGACTGAATATCCTAGTTCTTTCACAGTAGAATGTACAAGGACACAGGAAGTTTTTATATGACACTCCAGTGGTGAGACTGGATTTCCTTTGGGGGTGTTTGTTATTGTGTATGTCTTTATTTTTATATAATTATATATCTCACTTCCAAGGTATGTAACAATACTGATAATACTGTTGTCTGAAAAACACTTGATAAACTGTGTAAAGGCGGGCAGTAGGGTGGGGTGGATTGTGTGTGTGGTGGGATAGGTTGGTGGGTCCTGGAAGAAATCCTTATGAAGTTATCTAGTGTAGTTTTTGGTAGAGCTCTAATATCTTAACAGTTTTCTTTTCTTTTTGAAGCAGGGTTTTAAGTGGCCGAGGTTGATTTGAACTAAACCTGTAGTTGAGGATGACCTTGAACTCCTGATCCTCCTACTGTACCTCTCAGCTTCTGAAATTGCAGGCATGCTTGGATGGAACCTACAGCTTTGTGTAGTTTAGGCAAGCAGTCAACTAACTGCTGCATCCCTAGCTCAGATAATCTGTGTTCTTAATGTTCTTCAGAATTGTGTACTCTTTCACAATAACAACACTAGGGTTTAAGTAAGAATATTGACTCTGAGGATGTAATACATAGCTATATTTATCTTACTATGTCTTATCTTTTAGCCATAATTATGGTCTGATCAGCATTAAAGATATCTTTCAGTTCTTTGTAGGTCCAATAGGTCAAAGACAGAATAGAAATGCATTTAGCTCAGTTTATTGCTTTTTATCACTGTCTTCTTGTAGATAATCATATCCCCATAGATTTATATTCTTTTTTTTTTTTTGCGGGGGGTTGGATTTGGTTTGTCAAGACAGGGTTTCTCTGTATAGCCCTGGCTGTCCTGGAACTCACTCTGTAGACCAGGCTGGCCTTGAACTCAGAAATCCACCTGCCTCTGCCTCCTAGAGTGCTGGGATTACAGGTGTGTGCCACCACGCCTGGCTAGATTTATATTCTTGACCTCAGGAAATAATATGAGAGTTACTGATTGTTTTATAAGTAGCATCAGAAGGCTTAAAATCATCACATTGACACATAATTAAAAATTTTTTTTTGCTTTTTTCTTGTTGAAGCAACTAAAATGCATTCTTTGATGGAGGTTGTGTGTTTTAACTTGAATGCAAAAAACACTTTCTAAAATAATCATGTGTCTGCTTTGTAAGCATGAATTTATAGCTGCTTCTCTCTGCCCAATTATGAGAATTAGATGATATGGTTTCCACTAATTTAGCAGCTGCTTATGGTGATAAGAGAAATGGAAACCACAACACCAGTCTTTAAAACTCCTACACAGTAGATTTGGCTGAGGAAAATGGAAACAGATAAATAAGTAGATCATCATCATGCTTTGTATTAAGACTTATAAAGCATCCACTCCCAGCTCTGCTTCCTACCTCCTTATAAAATGAAGATAATATTATATATCTTGTAAAGGTGCTGTGTTGATGAAAATAAGGTAGTATCTTATCTGAATGAACTTGACAAAGAGTTTGGAATATAGTACATTTTCAATAGCTGTTAGTAGCTGCTATTATTATAAGACATAAAAGATGACTGTAGAGATGGCTCAGCGGTTAAGAGCACTGGCTGCTCTTCTAGAGGTCCTGAGTTCAATTCCCATCAGCCACAAGGTGACTCACAACCATCTGTAATGAGATCCAATGCCCTCTTCTGGTATATCCAAAGATAGCTACAGTGTACTCATATACATAAAATAAATAAAATCTTTAAAAAGAATGAAAGAAAGATAGAAAGAAAGAAAAGAAAAGAAATAAAGAAAAGGATATGCGAGAGCATAGAAACTGTTTTCAACCAAAATTGAGGGCCTGGATTGCAGAAAGGGGTTGACTTCTCGAACTTAGGTATTGGATTACTAGGAACTGTATGAGATAAAGATGGAATTGTAGGTTAAAGGACTACCATTGCAAAGCAGTGATTTGTAAGATAATATGACATTTCTGGTGTGATCAGAGCTAAATAAATGGCAAGATGTGAGCCTTAAAACGTAAAGACAAGATCATAAAGAGCTTAGTGTGTCAGGAGGAAGTTGGACTTTATACTGAAAACAGAAGCCCAGTTAAAGGCATTGAGGGGGTAGATAAGACTGACGGCTAGGAGGTTATTGAAATAAGACAAGAAAGTGAAGTTAAATTGAAAATATATATGAAACCCTTGTTGTGGATCAGTTACATACAGATTACTGTGCTTAGCTGACTCAGCCATCCTTCACGGTAGCAGTAACTAGCCAGTGTATGAACTGTGCTAGGTACGATACCTAATACTTTAGAGATATTAGCTAATTTGCAGATTTCCATAACATGATAAGCTAGATTTTATTTTTTTCATTTTAAAGATGAGAAAATGAGCCCTAGAAAGGTTGGGCGGTCTGCCTGATGTAAGATTACACTTACAAGTGGCAGAACTGGGACTTTATCCCAGATTTGGTGCCATCACCTGAGTTTAGAAATATTTAACATGGCTTGTCACACGTGACAAGACCAAGGTGGTAAAGAGTAGAAGGCAGTTTTATGAGGGGAATTTAAGGGTGAGTCCTACCTGGCTACCAAGTGAATGAGGTACTGGTAAGCACAGCTCCCAGGAAGAAGTGTGGGTAGAGGGTACTGGGGTATTTGAGCTTGAGGCACATAAAGATTTCAGTAGGAAATGCTAAACTCTTCTTCTGTTATTGTCGTTGTCATTATTAGAGATGGGTCTTATATATCTTAGCTTAGTCTTGAAGTCACTATGTAACTGAGGACAACCCTGAACTCCTAGACTATAGATGCCTGTATGTCCTGAGTGCTGGGATTCCAGGTGTGAACTGCCATGCATGCTGTACAAGTACCCTGTAATTGAGCTACATCCCTAGCCCTTGCTAAGGAGTAATATTTTGAGAATCGGGGAATGGGAGTCATGGAAAGGGCTGGATAGGAAAGCAGTAGGAGCAGAGATTGAGACTGCGCTGGGTTAGGCTGTAGGCTTTAGTCCTGTGGGTCAAAGAGGCAGACTTAGACCTTCTTGAGAAGCTATTTTTCCTAGCAGAGCACCTCTTTCACTTAAGAATAAGTCAGTTTCTCCATCATAGAAACCACATTCTTTCTAGTTTGATCATATTATTAGTGTTGGCAAATGTTCATGATTGCACAGGAAGAAAGTCCAGGGAGTCAAAAGATAACCCCAATTTTCAGTTTGATGCCTTTATTTTAGTTTCACTTTGTAAAGACTTAGTGCTGTGCTTGGCCTTACTGTATGGAAGAGGACTAACTTATGAGAAGAGTTTTTGTAGGGCACAGTGACACACACCTTTAATCCCAGAATTAGGGAGGCAGGGCCAGGTGAATCTCTGTAAATTCAAGGCCAGCCTGGTCTGTATAGTGAGTTCCAAGCTAGCCAAAACTACCTAATGAAACCAGATCTCAAAAAAACAAAACAAAGCAAAACAAAACAAAATTTTTGAGATGTTTCCTTAATTAGAAGGTAATATTTTATATTACTTTATGTACAATTTCATTGTAATTATCAATGTTTTTAGAGTATACTTCAGATGTATAAACATTAGTATCTACTTGTTTAGTTGTGTATACACCCAGTATATTGAATTTATAGACCAATTTGCAGTTTTTCAGATTCTTATCTCTCTTTTATTGAAAAATTGACATTGGTTTGAATGTGCCTTTAACATTACCAGATAGATGTTGTAATAACACTCACACCATTGTTCTGACTTCCTTCCTCTAGTTTCTATTGTCTATTAGTAAAGGGTATGTTTGCATAAGAAGTTTTGAAGACAGTAGAGAATAGAATCGTGTTTATAGAGCAGTTGTTTATCAACCTTTTCTGAAAGTAATCTATGGTAGTAATTCTTATTCTGAGAATTCTGGCCAAAGCTATGGATTTACCTAGGAGAATGCCTATGAGATATCCAGTGGAAATATCAAATTGTCATATAAATAGACTTGGATCCCAGGGGGTGGGAGGATGGGTTGGGGGAAACCAGGAAAGGGTATAACGTTTGAAATGTAAATGAAGAATATATTCAATTTTAAAAATGTGGGGAAAACAACCAAACAACCAACCAAACAAAAAGAGTCATTCTAGTCAGAAGGAACTTCGTATGAAGTTGTTAGTGCCTAAACTATCATCTGTTTTGAATATATCCAGATCTTTTCTTTTGTATTTCGTCATTGAAAGTCTCACTCTGCTTCATTACTGACCTTAACAAGTATGAATGTCCTCAAAGTATGTTTCTTTTTAATTTTTTATTAGATATTTTCTTTATTTACATTTAAAATATTATCCCCTTTCCTCATTTCCCCTCCAAAAACCCCCTATCCCATTCCCCCTCCCCCTGTTCACCAACCCACCCACTCCCACTTTCCTGACCTGGCGTTCCCCTACACTGGGGCATCGAGCCTTCACAGTACCAATGGCTTCTCCTCTCATTGATGTCTAAACCATCCTCTGCTATATATGCAGCTGGAGTCATTGGTCCTTCCATGTGTACTCTTTGGTTGGTGTTTTAGTCCCTGGGAGCTCTGGAGGGACTGGTTGGTACATATTATTGTTCCATCCATTTGCCTAAGAATTTCATGAGTTCATTGTTTTTAATAGCCAAGTAGTACTCCATTGTGTAAATGTACCACATTTTCTGTATCCATTCCTCTGTTGAGGGACATCTGGGTTCTTGAACATGTGTCCTTATTACATGTTGGAGCATCTTCTGGGCATATGCCCAGGAGTGGTATAGCTGGGTCAAAGTATGTTTCTTAACTGACTGTCTTTTGAAAAGTTATTTGGTTAGTGGTCTCTGGAAACCCACTAGTAGGCACACCCACTTGTAGGCACACCAAAGAATGTTTTACTAGTGCCCTATGTGTTCTCAATTCAGTCAAGCTGATCAAGATGAATCATTACAGAGAAGAATTGGGGAGGGATGCTTGGTGGCCACCATGGCATTGCAGATGCAGCAGTTGTAAGCACACTCAAAAGCTTGGGTCACCATAGTATAGTTCACAGTAAAATAAAGTAGTAGTGAGCAGGGCTGGAGAGAAGTAGTGAGCAGGACTCAGGAGTTAAGAGCACTAGTTCTAGAGGACCCAGGTTTGTTTCCCAGAACCAGCATGGTGGTTAACAACCATCTGTAACTCCAGTTCCAGGGGATCTAAAGCAATCTTTCCTCCCCACCCCCGAAAGCATGCCTTTAATCTCAGGAGGCAGGGCAGGCAGATCCTTGTGAGTTCAAGACCAGCCAAGACATCCAGGGCTACACGGAGAAACCGTGTCTTTAAAAAAAAAAAAAAAAAAAAAAAAGACATAACAAAACAAGAATGAAACCAACCCCCCCCACCCCCAACAAACCAAACTGTTCTTTACGCTAGGATCTTTTAGATCCTAGCCCAAAGCCGCTGTCATCCTAAGCTCTCCTGTCATGTGGTGTGTTTTCTGTCTTTTCCTCATTGCCTCGCTTATGCTGAGTGCAGCATATAGTCATTGCGGTCTGTATCTGTGCCTGTGCTGGGTTTTCCACATCCCCTGTCTCACATCCCCATGCCTCACCTGCCTTTAAAGCTTGTCTTTCCTGGTATAAAGAGATTCCCTGTGCCCAGGTTGCAATAATGAGATTTCTCACCTCTGCCCTATTACACCTGTATGTTGTACTGCAGTTTCAGTCATATCATAAAAACAGTTTTTATGTGCTTTGAGAAATACTTGACTTAGATTTACAGGGGTAGCTCAGAAAAGATGGCAAATGTGAGAAGGCAGTTGTGAGAAAATCCTTTTTTAAAGTGGTCATTTCTCTCTCCTGGGAGTGGCTTGTGGTTAGCAGTCAGAATATGGATGAATTGGCTCAACGCTTACAACATCCTGCCTATTTTTCAGGTGCCTGATCTTTTAGTTTTTGTAGAACTTAATTTAATCTAATAAAATGGAGGATTTAATTCCCCCTGGAGCTCACAACCACCCCAGCTCCAGGGTCTCTGACACCTTGCAGGCAGAACATCAAATACATAAAGTAGAATAAATCTTTGGAAAATGTAAGTATGAATTTTCTCTACACGACTTCTCAGATGATAATCTTACTTGCTGTAAAGTAATTTTTAGCAATTGACCTGGACAGCATGTATTTATGACTTCTAGACTTCTATATCTTAACTCAAGATATTTTTCTCATCTTATTTTAGGGGGTTGAACTCACGACTTTGCAGGTCTAAGCATACTTTCTACAACTGTGTTATAACCCTAACATGTCATGTTTCCTAGCCAAAGCTGTTTAAATGTTTTCATTATTTCTTTCATTGCCCTCACTGCTAATTTCCTCTCTAGTTATAATTGGAGATTTAACTAGATATAATTTATTGATGTGCAGTAAACTGTAACGACAGCATAAAAGTTGATAAAGTGTGTATGTGTGTACATTTTGTATATGCATGTGCACACATGTATTTATAGCCTAGAGTATATAATAAGTGTATGCTCAGTTTTTACCTTATATTTTGAGAAAGGGTCTTGCTGAGCCTGGAGCTTAGCATTTCTGCTAGACTGGCTGACTGTCCAGTGACCTGAAAAGATCTACCTGTCTTTTCAGACAGGCCAGAGATGGCATCACCCACAATAGGATGGGCCCTCTATCCTGGGTTAGCAGACACATGCCACTGCACCTGCCTTTTTCTTGGGTGTTGAAAAATCCAAACTAAGACCCTCATGCTGGCATGGCAAACACTTTAATGACTGACTGGGCCAGCTTCCCAGTACCAAAAGTTGATAAGTTTTGAAATATGTAATGTATGAAACCACCATCAGTGTCATGACAGTAAACATACCTGTTGTGCTGGCTAGTTTTATGTCATCTTGACACAGGCTGCAGTCATCTGAAAGGAGGGAACTACAATTAAACAATGTCTCCTCCTGATTGGGCTGTAGGGAATTTTCTTAATTAGTGATTAATGGGGGAGGGCCCATCCTATTGTGGGTGATGCCATTTCTGGCCTTAGTAGTCCAGGGTTCTAAAAGAAAGCAGGCAGAGTAAGCTAGTAATCAGCAACCTTGGTGGCTTCTGCATCCGCTTCTGCCTCTGGGTTCCAGCCCTACTTCAGTTTGTATCCTGACTTCCTTTAGTGATGAGCTGTACTGTAAAAGAGTAAGCCTAGTAAACCAAATGGCTTTTGGTCAAGGTCACAACAATAGTAACCCTAACTAGGTCATCTGGCATCCCCACAACTCTTGTCATGTCCCTTGGCATCCTTCTGTACCCTCCTCTAACCCAGGCAATTCTAGTCTGCTTTTTGAGTGGACTGGTTTGCATATTTTAGAGTTATATTTGAGCATACTTTGGAGATACTATGGGTTTGGTTCCCGAACCACTGCACTAAAGTGAATATCACAAAAAGAAAGCTACTTGGATTGTATTTCCACTGCATATAAAAGATATCTTTTATAGCCTATTAAATGTATAATAGCATTGAATCTAAAAATATATACTATATATACTTTTAAAACATTTTATTGGTTTTTGTGGATTTCAAATCTTGCACCCCAATCCCATTCATCTCCCTGTCACCTTGTACCCAACCCTCCATCCTTGCAATCTTCCCTCCCAAAAGAAGAAAGAAATCTTGTTGTGATATGTCTTAGTTACTGCTGTGAACAGACACCATGACTAAGGCAACTCTTATAAGGACAACATTTAATTGGGACTGGCTGACAGGTTCAGAGGTTCAGTCCATTATCATCAAGGCCAGAGCATGGCAACATCCAGGCAGGCATAGTGCAGGAGTAGCTGAGATTTCTACATCTTCATCTGAAGGCTGCTAGCAGAATACTGGCTTTCAGGCAGCTAGGATGAGGGTCATAAAGCCCACACCCATAGTGACACACCTACTCCAACAGGGCCACACCTTCTAATAGTGCCACTCCCTGGGCTGAGCATATACAAACCATCATGTCCCACTCCTTGGCCCCCAAAGGGTTGTTTAAACACTCGAGTCTATGGGGGCCATATATAAACATAGCATAATGCCAAATACATTAATCCAACTTCCAGAGTCTCCATAGTTTATAGTAGTCTCAACAGTGTTAAAAGTCCAAAGCTCAAGGTCTCTTCTGAGATTCATCCAATCACTTAACTGTAATCCCCAAAGCAAGACAGGAAACCATCTGAGCAAACTCCAAACTCTGCTTCTCCATGTTTGATGTCAAAGCAGTCTTCAGATCTCCAACTCCTTTTTCATCTTTGTTGACTGCAACAAACTTCTTTCTCCTGGGCTGGTTCTACTCCCTGTTTGCAGCTTTTCTCAGCAGATAGCCCATGGCTCTGGCATCTCAAACATCTTGGGGTCTCCAGGGCAACTTCAGTGTTTCAGCTTCTTGTTTCAATGTCTGGGATCCACACATGACCTTCTAGGCTCCTCCAGGGGGCTAGCATCACTTCTCCATCTCTGCCCTCTGTAGCACTCCAAGCTCAGTTTGATCCATTGCCATTCCTGTTCTTGGTGGTCATCCCATGGTACTGGCATCTCCTCCAACACGCTGGGGTCTTCCACTGCAACTAGGCTTCACCAGTAGCCTCTCATAGGCTCTCTTTATGGTTACAAGCCTCAATTCCTTTGCATGATCTCTTTAGTCCTGGGCTATGAACTGCAACTGGGGCTACACCTTCATCAGTGGCCTTCCATGGCCTCTCACAATGCCAAGCCTCAGCTGCTCTTCATGATGCCTTCATGCCTTCAAAACCAGTACCACCTGGAGGACTCTTACACATTACCAAGTATAACTGCAGCCAAAAGGTACAGCCTTGGCTATCTCTGTAACACAGTTTCTTTGTGCTCTCAGAAAACACCTCCCAGAATATTTTACCTCAGTGATGCTGGTCTCTTCTTAATCCCCATTAATTTCTTAGCTCCAGCTAACCAGCATCAATTTTCTCAGTAGTCCCTTTTATTCTGAACTCTAAAGCCAGAGCCATGTGGCCAAAGCAGCCAAATTCTGCTGCTTGTTGGGGCTGGAACATGGCCCCTTGTTCTATTACATTATCACCAGCTTTCTGTTTTCCAGTTCCTTCACTGCCTAAGCTTGGCTGTCCTGGAACTTGCTCTGTAGATTGACTTTGAACGCAGAGATCTGTAAGCACTGGGATTAAAGGTGTGGGCCACCAACCTGGATTTAAGTTTTTCTTTACCTAGAATTTGCTCTGTTCTAGACTGGCCTTGAACTCAGAGATCAGCTTGTCTTTGCCTCCTGGGATTAAAAGCTTGAACTACTGGATCTAAATTTAGCCTGGTAGAATCTTGCCATAGGTAACTACTCCCTTAATTCAATTTAATATCCTTGAACACTGGATCCAGCTACATTTCACATCCTGTTTCCCCTTTAATACTTGAACCATATATTTTATATTTTTCCTTTATCACCTTGCTATGCTTGTTTAAAATGTTCTCCATGAGACTTAACCAGAGAACAAAGTCTCTGTTGGGCTTTTTTTGAGACTTCCTTTGTCAGTGTAATTAATATCAATCTCTTTACCTTAGCCTCAGGTAGACTCTTCAGACAAGGGCAAAAAGTAGCCAAATTCTTCACCAAATTACCACAAAAACACATACTGAAATTCTCCACTGAAACCTCTTGGGCCAGGTCCACACAATTCAGATCATTCTCAGTTACAAAGTCTTCCATATTCCTACTAGGATAGCCCATTAAGTCCCATTTAAATCATTCCACTACTTTCCAAATCCAAAGCCCCAAAATCCAAACAAAAGCATGGTCAAGCCTATCACAGCAATACCCCTCTCTTGGTACTAACTTGTGTCTTAGGGTTTTACTGCTGTGAACAGACACTATGACCAAAGCAACTCTTATAAGGGCAGCATTTAATTGGGGTTGGCTTATAGGTTCAGAGGTTCAGTCCATTATCATCAAGGCAGGAGCATGGTAGCATCCAGGAAGACATGGTGTAGGAGGAGCTGAGAGTTCTACATCTTCATCTAAAGACTGCTAGTAGAATAATGACTTCTAGGCAGCTAGGATGAGCCCACAACCACAGTGACACACCTATTCCAACAGGGCCACACCTACTCCAACAGTGTCACACTTTCTAATAGTGCCACTCCCTGGGCTGAACATAGGCAAACCATCATATGATATCTGTAGTGTGTCACAGTGTATCCCATAGCATACTCTTTTGTCCATAATTGCAATCAGTCATTGATCTGGTTTGAGGCCTTTGGCTTCTCCTGCACTACTTCCAATACTGGAATCTCATGGGATTCCTCTCAGATATCCTGTTGTTGCTCTGTGCCATGTAGATCCTGTAGTTTTGGATCTGGAGGACTGGCCTCTTCATGAGCTCCATTAGTTCATTGATGGGGTAGATGTTGGAGTGGGCCAACTCAAAGCACTGAATCTGAGTCTGAGAGGTATCTGAGCTGGTTAACTCACCTGCTCCCCTGCACCCACACTTCTAGGGCAAGCTTTCCATCACTGCCCTGCCTAGTTCAACCAGTGTTGCAGCCAGCAAAAGACAGAACCAGCTCTCATGTACTTGGTGCTGGCTCACCTGTGTTCAAACCATCAGACCTGCTCTCCTGAGTATTGTAGCAGGTAAGGGGCTGGGCCAGCTTTCCCCATCTTATACCCTCAGGGCTGGCTCACCCACAACCATGCCCTACCACCAGAGTCAGTTCTACTGTGTTGCCCAGTGAAGATGTAGAGTTTCTTGAGTACTGCAGCCCATGAGGGGCAAAGCCAGCTCTTTCGCTCTCGTGTCCCTGGCACCAGCTCTCTGGCCTGCGGAATGTGGCAGGGGGTGAGAGTAGGGAAGAGTATCTCTTCCGCTAACCCACCCCCTGACATCCCCATCTTTCCCACTCCCCCCCTTCAGCCCACCCCTCACTGGACTGGTGGTTGGCTCAGGCTCACTCCCTGCCCAGGCCGCATGGCCCCAGGTAAAGGTTATCTCTGGCAGGGATCATCTTGGCCATGATCTGCTACATGAGGACTGTGGGGTGCTGGATTAGTGGCCGGCTAGAGCTTGCTCCCCAACAGGACCTGGGGGTCCTGGTAAAGGTGGTCTTGTCTCAGGCTCACTCCCCATCCTTTAATCCTAACACTGGGAAGGCAGAGGCAAGAAGATCTCTGTGATTGGAGGCCAGCCTGGTCTATATAGTGAGTTCTAAGCCAGCTAGGGCTACCTAGTGAGACCATGCCTCAAATTCTTTATAAATAAATGTTGACAATCATTTGAGTCTTTAACAAACTGTAATCTTTTTATTAGTTGAATCTCTTTTTCTTATGTTAATGGCTGCTGACTTATCAGAGTGATGGTTACTGAGGATTGGAATGGCTATGGCATTTTTTTAAAATTTATTTTTATTTTGAGACAGGGTCTCTCATTCACTTTGTAGTCCAAGCTGGGCTAGAACTTGCTGTGTAGCTCAGACTAGCCTTGATCTTCTGCAGATTCCTGGATAATAGTTTCTTACAATAAGATAACAGTACTGTTAACTGACTCTTCTTTTTATGAATATATCTCTTTGGTACATGGTACTACTTGATAGCATTTTTCCACAGTAATATTTTCAAATTTAGAGTAAAGGGCTTGGGCTGTTGCTTGGCTGAATTAAAGAGTGATTGCCTAGTGTTGTGTCCCTTGGCTTGATGTGTGGTCCAAGAAAGTAGTAGAAGAGGGGAGAATTGTAACTGGAGGAAAGAGGGAGACTTGTGAGTTAGAGCCCTGCCTGGGCTGTGTAATGAGACCCTGAGCAGAACAAACAAGCAAAGGCTTCTTAAACCCTGCTGCTGCTTCATGAACTAGGTTCTTAAGATGTTGTAAATCCTTCATTTCAACTGTGTTCCCCGCAACGTAAGCAGAAGTAGAATTTTTTTACCAAAACACTGTGTTCCTTGTTCATCTCTTGACTGTAACTCCTGATCATTTGTCATGTCTCTGTCAGAGGTTGGTGGATCTTCAGGCTTCACTTCAAACTCTAGTTTTCATGGTTTTCCCTCTGCAATCTGTAGCTATTTTCTCCACTTTAGGTTTGGATCTCTGAATGTCAACCATAAAGCTTGGCATCAACCTCAGTCAAGATCCGTAATAATATTTTCTTTAGCCTCCTACAGAATGGCTCTTACTGGCAATGAATCCTTTCCAGAACACTTACACTTTACTTTGCCCAGATGAAGCATTAGTCCTACAGATCTAAAACTACAGGATCTGCATGACACAGGGCAACAACAGGATATCTAAGAGGAATCTGATGAGATTCCAGTATTGGAAGTAGTGCAGCAGAAGCCAAAGCCCTCAAACCAGATCAATCAGTCTTGGGGATTGAAGCTCATTATCAACAAAGATTACTCATTTTTTCAGAAGAGCCCTTTTTTCCCCAAAGAAGTACTTTTCAACAGTAGGTTTAAACTTCTGTATAACTAGGCTAAGGATATAGCTCCCCTGGTAGACTGCTTGGCTAGTACACACACACACACACACACACACACACACACACACACGGGTCTGACTGCAGCACCACAGAAATTGTGTGAGAGTACATACCTGTGATCTCAGCACTAAGGAAGAGACAAGAGAGCCAGAAGTCATCCCTTGAGTTCTCATTAGCCTTAATGTCATCTTGACCTATCCTGTACTTCTTTGAAAGAAGCTTTAATTGACGATTTGCCTGGATCAGGTTGGTCCATGGGTGTATCTATGAGGAACTGTGGTTTTTAATTGATGTAGTCTGCAGGCCCAGCCCGCTATGGGTGGGTGCCACTTGTTCCTCAGGCGTGTAGTCCTGAGCTGTATAAAAAGCTAGCTAAGCATGAGCCAGGCAATGAGCCCAAGAGCAAGCCGACAAGCTGCCTTCCTCCATAGTTTCTGGTAATTAGGTTCCTGGTTGACTTCCTGCCTTGACCTCCCTTTATGATGGACTGTGACCTAGAAGTCTAAGACGAAGTAAAGTCTTTTCCATTAAGAAGGGACCAGATATTTTCTCCCAGCAACAGAAAGGAAACTAGAACAGTAGACGACATGAGGAATTCCAGGCCATCCTGGGACACAGGGGCCTGTCACAGAATTTCTTCTAGAAACATTTAAATGGATGTTTTGTCATTTAGGTCTGTCCCATTTAGAACACAAGCAAAGTGTATAATCCTTAGGTCTCTGAGGATTTTCAGGGTGCGAAATGAGCAGTGGCTTTAAGTTAAAGGCACTCTAGCACCTAATGAAATAGACACCTCATACTTTGAGGTTTGTAGCTGGGCATGGACTTGGTCTTAAAGCTCCAGTGAAACTTGCTTACAAGTTTTAGTATGCTTATAGTATGCCTTGTCTTGACTAAATACCTGACATATGAGACAGGTGTGTACTTCAGTCTTAAAAGAAGCTGTCAAACTATTTTCCAAAGTGATAGTATCAATATGACTGCAAACAAAGAAAAGCCACAGATAAGAAGTGGGTCCAATCCAGAAAATGTGTCCTTTAAATTTAGCCTCGCATAGTCTCAGGACATGAACAAAATAGAGACAAATGACTTGAGGAATAGACATTAATTGCCCCTAGCTCCGTTCCCAGTAGGACTTATTATGTCCACCCAAGGCATTATGAACACAGGTTTTACTGCTCACACTTCTGTCAGCATTCTGAGCAAAGAGAATCAAACAACATATTAAGAGGGCAACATATTATTACCAAGGGGGTTGTGCCCCAGGAACAGAGTTTGATTTAACATTTAGTAGAAGGAATGGAGGGAGAGCAGGAAGAAAGCTACATTATTACATTGCAAAATCCAACATCCATTTAAAAAATTTTAAAACCTTTTCAAAAATGGGAAAGATTTTGGCAAAGGACATCTATTGAATAATTTACTGCTAATGTATTTCATATGAAAGACTAAATGCTTTTTTTCCAAACCAGATGGTGCCCATTCTTGTCACATCTATTCAAGTCACACTGAAAGTTCTAGTCAATCTAGCAAGAAAAAGAAATAAAACAGTCTAATTTAGACAAAGAAATGAAGCTGCCTTTATTTGAAAAATGACATGTTCATTTTGTAAAACACCACTGAAATTTGAAAGGGAGTTTTAGTAAGGTTGTAGGGCACATTGCTGTCTCAAACTCCTGTATGCTGTCAACAACCATTAGTGGAAATTTTAAAACAATATCATATTATACCAGACATAGACAGGATAGACATGGGGGCCGCATAGCTCGGTAGTGTCATGCTTCCCTAGTAAGCATAAGGCCCTGGGTTCAGTCCTCAGCTCCAGAAAACAAATAGACAAAATATATTATTTTATTATGTGTGTGTTGAGAGATAATAACTTGTGCCTTTGTTATTCTGATTTGGGATTTTGTTTAGTTTAAGAGTAATAAGGCTAGTGCTGTTGAATGGGAGGGAAGAACTTTGTCCTCTCCAGTCTTTTTGGGTGAGTGACAGCAGGCTGGCTGGCTTTCTTTCTTTCTTTCTTTCTTTCTTTCTTTCTTTCTTTCTTTCTTTTTTCTTTTCTTTTCTTTTCTTTTCTTCCTTTCTTTCTTTCTTTCTTTCTTTCTTTCTTTCTTTCTTTCTTTCTTTCTTTCTTTCTTTCTTTCTTTCTTTCTTTCTTTCTTTCTTTCTTAAGTGTTTGGTAGAACTTGCTTTTAAACCTATGTGATTCTGAACTTTTCACTGTGAAAATCTTAACTATAATTTCATTCTTGCAACTGAAGGACTATAAGTAATGTATATCTTTCACATTGTAACTTCACCAAAGTTGTCAAATTTATTGGCACAAAATTGTCCTGAGCTTTCTATATTACAGTAGACTCAGTAATTATCATTTCATTTATATATTAATAATTTGTATCTTTTCTCTCACAGACTGACTCAACAGTTATTAAAAAACTAATTTTGTTTCCTATTATTTTTGTTTTCAGTTTGACAGTTTGGTCCAGATCTCTGTTATTTCCTTTATTATTTCTTCTCTTATACTTATTTCGAGTTTGACTTTTCTCTTTGTAATTTTCTTGAGGTAGAAGCTAATCTTTAATCTGAGGGCCTTTTTATGTATTTAATGCTAGAAATTTACTTCTGTGTACTTTTTTAAATTTTATTTTATGTATATGGATGTTTTTCCTGCACATGTATGTACCAATGTGTGTTCCTGGTGTCTGCAGAGGCCAGAAAGGGCATCAGATCCCCTGCAACTAGAATTATAGACAATTATGAGCTGCCATATGGATGCTGGAAATTCAAATGGGTCCTCAGAAGAGCGGCCAGTGCTCTTCTCTTCTGAGTCATCTTTCCAGCCTCCCATTGAAATATTCTTTAGCTGAACTCTACCAACTGAGGTATCCTCAGCTACTTTTTAAAAAATGGTAGAGCTAGTCTGATGGATTTTAGATGTCTCCTAGAACTCTCTTTAGTCTAGGCTAGCCTCAAACTCAGAGAGATCCACTTGCCTCTGCCTTTCAAGTATTGGGATTAAAGGTGTGCACCACCATGTCCAGTACAGAGCTTTTGAAACATCAAAACCCATTTTCAGTGGCACATTTTCTCCAACAAGAACACACCCCTTAGTCCTTTCAAAATAGTTCCATTTCCTGGTGACCAAACATTCAAATCTATGAGCCAATGGGGGCAATTCTATGTGGACATATGTTGATTGGATATCTGTACTGGTTGTTGTTTTTTGTTTTTTGTTTTGTTTATTTTTGGCTTTTTTATTTTGTTTTTTTTTTTTTATTTTGTTTTTGCTACATGACACAAACCTAGACATACCTTAGGAAAAGAATTCCTAATTGAGAAAATGCCTGCGTTAATACTGGCCTTTATGCAAGTCTTTGACATATTTTCTGGATTAATGATGAGTGTGGAAGGGGCCACCTCACTGTAATCTGTGCACACTTGGCCAGGTGGGCCTGAGTTATATAAGAAAGCAGTATAAGCAAGCTAGGAGAAAGCTAGTAAGTAGCATTCCTTCATGACTTCTACTTTGATTCCTGCCTCCAGTTATTGCTTAAAGTTCCTGACTTCCCTGATAGGTGGGCTCTGACTTTTGAGTTGTAAGATAAAACATAGACCCTTCCTCCTTAAATTGTCTTTATCTTGGTGTTTATTATAACAGTAGAAACTCTAAGACAATATCTAACATTATGATTTATTTTTTACCTTTTGGTTGGTAAGTGTATTGCTGTTACAAATGTGTTTTACTCAGGGAATCCATCAAGCTACATTTGAGTTTTCCCCTGTGCTATTGTCTAGAAACATTGAAGGCACTAACTGTTGGCAATAATAGAGATTGTTTTTCTATTTCTCATCTATTAGGGACTACAATGTTTTGCTAGTTGATGTCAGTGTCTTAAAAGCTGTAATTTCTAGTGTTTTATCTTGTTGGCTCCTTCCTTCCTTCCTTCTTTCCTTCCTTCTTTCCTTCCTTCCTTCCTTCCTTCCTTCCTTCCTTCCTTCCTTCCTTCCTTCCTTCCTTCCTTCCTTCCTTCTTTTCATTTTCTTGAGACAGGGTTGCTGTATGTAGCCTTGGCTACCCTAGAACTAGCTCTATAGGCCAGGCTGGCCTCAAGCTCAGACATCCCTCTGCCTCCTGAGTTCTGGGATTAAAGTCAAGAGTCAGTACTATCTGGCCTTATTTGCATTTTAAGTTTCTATGATATAAGGACAAATCTGATTACTGTTACATTGGTTTTGGTAGTGACATATGTATGTCCTACCTACCATTACTTTTAACCTGAGCTTGTTTTTGTGCTAGGATTCTTACATAAAATGTTTTACTCACCAGTTCTCATTTCCCTTTGAGAACAGATTTCTATAGGTAATTCGAAGATAAACTCATGCCAGTCAGCATGAACACTTTCTGAAGATGCTCTTAGATTGATGAACTGGTTTTGTGATTCTCATTTTTTTGAGGGCATTTCTTGAGTTATTTGGGTCAGGAAACTAATTTTAAATAACAGTTTTAGAAAATTCTAATGATGTTTTGTTTCATTTGCAGAATTAAGAAAAGGAAAGAAGAACAGCGCTACGCTGAAGAGCAGAGACTACTAAGAATGAACTGTCCTGAAGAACCTTATTCAGAAGAGAGGATAAGTGATGCGTTATCCCAGTTACAGCTGGACGAGATGAAAGGAGCCAGAGATAAACAGCAACAGAGAGAAAAAGAATACGTAAGGTGATTTTACATGTTCTGCATGAAATAAATTCGGGGTCTAGAAGGGACCTAGTAGAAAGTAGGCTTTATCATATTCCTTAACAGACTTGCTTTAACCTGGTGATGGTGGCCCATGCTTTTAATCTCAGTACTCAGGAAGCAGAGGCAGGTGCATCTCTGAGTTCCAGGACAGCCAGAGCTACACAGAGAAATCCTGTCTCAAAAAATACAAAGTCAGAGACACTGTATGCCTTCTCATACTTTTCCTTATTTAGGGTGCATGCTCCACTAATATTTTGATTAACTAGGACCTGTTGGGACTAATATTGCATTTTCCTAGTGCCATGTCCTACTGCATAGAAAGACTAGAGGTACAGAGGAGAGAAATCTGGCTACAAAATCAGGTACATGCATATTATTCTCCTAGTAGTTGATTTACCTGACCACCTGTATTTTTATAGATATGTAGAAGCTTTACGAGCCCAGGTCCAGGAGAAAATGAAGCTTTATAATATCACTTTACCTCCACTATGCTGTTGTGGTCCTGATTTTTGGGATGCTCATCCTGATACCTGTGCCAACAATTGCATTTTCTATAAAAACTACAGAGGTAAGTTTCTTAAGGAATAGTTGAGTCCCAATGGCAATTAAAATTAAATATCTCTATATAGTAATTGAAGAGATTTTTATTTATACCTTTATAAAACAAATATGTGAGACAATGAAAATTATTATAGTTTCATTTCTGATTGGTCCTGCTTATGATGGAGCGTTTCCAGCTCATTACACTGTATAGAAGAGGACTTAGATTCCAGATCTTCCCTTAATTGAACACTATTGAGATATTGTTCTTGCTGGGTGGTAGTGCACATTCCTTTAAACCCAGAACTTGGGAGGCAGAGTTAGATGGAGCTCTTGGAGTTCCAGGCCAGTCTGGTCTACAGAATGAGTTCCAGGACTGCCAAGGCTACACAGAGAGAGTCTGTCTTGAGAAAAAGCAACAGTTTATCCTTTATGGCTAAATTAGGAGTCTGTTATCCTCCTGCTTTAATGGTATCTGATAAAGACTTAAAAGCATACATTCATATTAGGTGTTCTGCTGGGGACAACAAGAAAGATGAGAACCTCTATCAAGAGTCCCAGGCAGAGACAGTGGAGGAAGTCCTTTCTGTAATGTCTCCTGCCCAGCATTGAGTACTGACTTATAGAACATAAGAACGTTGTTAACCTCACATAAACACTGAAAATGCTTCATCTGTGTGATATAATTTATTGGTCCTATAAGTTACTTTAAAACTTCTTATGACTATATGAAATGCATGACATATTTTATATACTTCTCCCTAGTCTCAAGCCACACTCTAGCCTCACCAAACTTCCCCTTATTCTTTTTGTATCTCATATACTTAGTCCTCTACCTATATTGCTTGTTTTCTTTCCTCCTGTTTATCCCTCGCAAAACCCACTTTTAATTGGTCCATTTTCTCACATCTTTCCAGGGTTCCCTAGCTGTTCATTCATATCCATCTTCCTATTGCGATGACATTTTATATATGCCTGTGGAAGCACTTTTTACTACAGCTTTATTTGTTGACATTTTCTATAATCTCTTTTCTTTCCTCATAGAGAGTTAGCCTCTATTGTCAGTACTCAATAAATATTTATTCTGTGGCTAGAATGGATGCCTATGGCGTTTTGGGTAATGAAGCAGTGCCAACAGGAAAAAGAAGTGGGAGAGCTACCTAGAGTCTAACTTTATTCATCATTGTGCAAACCTTCATTTGCAGCATATAATCGGGCATTGCATTCAGTCATCAATTCTTCTGATATCTCTGAGGGGAACGCAACTCTTCGAAATGCCATTCGTAATTTTGCTTCTGCACATAGACGGACTCCAAAACAAAGTCTCCAGTAAGAGTCTGAAATCAGTACTAATGACGTAGTATTTCCACCTTCATTTAAAATCAACCACAAAAATTATATAGGAAAGGCTGTTAAGATGTATACGATGTATTATCTGGAAGGAAAACAAGTCCACATAACTGTCTAGCTGCCTTGGGACCAACATTGACTGCCAAATGTGTCTCTGGTTTAGACCTTTATGGAGCCTGTTATTTTTAAAGTAATTGGAGAAGGAAGGTTTCTCTTACTTTTTTGCTGGACTTTTTAAAAGAATTGTATTTTAAGCTTTTTATTCAGTTAGAGAAACTCATGAGAAATCTTTGACATTATCTTACTATCATCTTTCTGAAATTGTCTTTTGAATCTTGACAGTACTGAAAGAGTTTGAAGAGGGAGAAAAGAAATGGACTTCTGAGCTCTAATGCTCATCTATAGTGCCATTGGGTTTTCTAATTTTATGTAAGAATTAGAGATGAGAAGAATTTGAATTTAGCATACATTTTCTTAAAAATTTTTCCTCCCATCTCTTTTAGTTTTTAAATGACTGCCTTTTTTCATTCAGTGACATTGAGTACAGGACTTTAAACTTTATTTTATATTAAATTTGTTTGAGATTTTTTTTTTATTCTTAGTATATGAGTGTTTGCTTTAGTGTAGGTACAGAGGGCTCTGGAACATGAGTTAACTCAGCAAAGAATTCTGCAGTTTGTCTAAAAATTACTGTATATCTACTCTGCATAATAACTTAAGAGAAAACAAAACAAAACCCAAACATTTCTCATTCTAACTTCTCTTTTTCACAGCTGAAGAGTGTCAGTAAGATGCTGTGTCACGTAGAAAACACAGACACCCTGGAGCTATCGGAAGCACTAGTGCCAACAGTTCAGCCGCACAGAGCACCCCTGAGCTACAGCCCTTCCAAAAGGCATTTTCCTCGTGCCAAGCAAGGAGCATCAAGAGTTTGTTTTTGGAATTTTGTTTACTTTACAAACTATAGATATGTTTTATGTCCAGTTTTCAATTTGGGTTTTAGAGCTAATAATGACATCACCTCACAAGCCGAAAGCATAATGCTAGAAACATCTTCAAATGCCTTGTCACACCAACAGCAAAGTGCGAAGTAAGGAGAGCGCAAGAGCGCCTTTTAATGTTAAAGTGTTTGTAAACATGTATGACTGGGATTCAGTTTCAAGAGCTCCAGAAACACATGTCCACTTCATGTAAACCAGACGTTTTGAGAAGCTGCAGTGTTCTCACAGTTAGTGAGAATCTAACTGGTTAGATTCTAACTTAAACTTAGTGAGGGCAATAGACACAGCTCAGATAAGATGTGTGGATTATGGTCTGCCCCTCTTTATGTGTTTGCAAGAGTCAGATGAGCATTTTCAGTTGAGCATGGTGGTACGTGTCTTTAATCCCACTACTGTGGAGGCTGATGTAGAAGGATCAGGAGATTAGGGACACCTGAACTACATGAAACTGTCTCAAAAAAACCCTTTAAGCCAAATAAAGTAGTTGTTTTTCCTTCTGCTTCTGCTTCTGTTGCTATTCCTCATCTTCTTTTTGTGAACAAATCAATAGGATTCTTTTTACTGTCAGACTTTCCTTGATTTGTACTTGTGGCATCCTTCTCCTATTTCTCCTCGGCTTCCCCACCTCACTGATGCAGGGCTGCTTTTCTCTGCTACTTAAGCTGCTCAGCATCTCACTCACATCAACTGTTGTGTTTGTTTAACCACATCTACAAATAGAGAATCCCAGGATTTGTGGATTTGGTCTTGGGCCAGAGTTCTAAACAAAACAAAAAGAATACAGACAGTGGTCTGCAGGCAGCCATAGTGCTCATTTCCTGCAGGCTTCCTCAAAGCTGGTCTACAGTCCTTCATTTGCCAAATGGGAGAACTTTTTCTAACTTTGTCATTTCATAATTTTAAATTTCCCTTCTGAGGCATTGTCTGGAGACAATTCTTAGAGCACTTAAGTAAATCCTGCAATATTGGGAAGGACATTGGCTCTTCTTCTTGTGGTCTTCTCTGCCTGTCTACGTAAAGAAGTCATAAGCAGTCAAAAGCCTTTGGTTTATTGGGTCACTTTTAGTCATTCTGATGTATTGTTCTCTAGGAAATGCAGAGCACAGCACAAGGATCTCTGACCTCAGTCTAGCTCTCTCCATGACAACCAACTTTTATTTAATTGTTACTCATTAAAAATGTTAACAGTAAACCATAAGGAACCTATAATGGCAGTCACTTTGGAGTCTTCCCACTCCAAAATCCCTTTCTAATCCTAGGTAACCATTAATCTATTTCTTTTATGTATAAATAAGCCTATATGTGACTTCTCTTCTAAATGGAATATACAGTATGAGCTCTTTTTGACTGAACCTTTTCAGTTAGCCTGATGTCAAGACTCATCTGTATTGTCATATTCACTAATGTGTTGAATAGTATTGACCGTAATCGTACCATTAAAAGTATTTATTGTTTTATCGTCTATTAGTGGATACTAGTAGACATTTGGGGTTTTCCACGTGGTTATTACGAATCCTACTATGAGCACTTGCTCTCAGGATTCTGTAGTACATGTTTTCATTTCATGGTGTATGGGAGTAGAGTGCTGGAATCACATAGTAGCTTTGTGTTTAACTTTTGACCAACTGTAAACTCTTTTCCAAAGTATCCATACTATTTTTCATTTGCTAGAACATGTAAAGAGAGGCTCAGTGTTCTTCACCAACATTCATCTCTGACAGGTGGCTATGATGTGGTATTCATTGCGGTTTTAAGTTCCTCCTAGCAGTTGGTTATGTTTTCATGTGCCTGTTGGCTGAGTGGGTCTGTTTTTTGAAGATGTTTGTCAGATGCTTTACCAGCTTCATAATTGGGTTATATTTTTATTACAGAATTATGTTGTACAAATTTTTAATTCCAATTCTGGGTTTCTACACTACCTTTGATCATTTAAAAGACACACACAACCTTTATATTTACAGTAAGCCTTAAACAGTACAAGAGCTGGGCAGATACCTATCTACCTTCTCTGCTATTAGAATCCACCCTCTTGTGATAACCCAGAGTTATTACTTACTATATTTTATCTGGGCTGTTCTAAACTCCAGCTGGCCCGCTCTCAGGACCATGTTTTCATGGCTCACCTAACCATGGTGGCTTCTCTTCCTCCTGCACTTTCTTCATTCTCTCCTGGTTCTCCTTAGACCCCAAGCCCTGGAAACCTACACCCCACTTTTGTCTCTTCTGCCTAACTATTGGCTGTTGGCATCTTTATTTACCAACCAAAAATAGCTTAGTTAGGGCCACAGGTTTGCTTGAGGACTCCAGGTCTTGGGGGCCACCACTTAGCATTACAGTAGATAGCAAAACCAAACCTCAACAGAATTAGAGGAGCTCCTAATGTATTCTACACATCTCACATTCTGGGGATTATCTTTTTTTTTTTTTTCTTTTTTGAGACAGGGTCTCACTGTAGTTCTGGCTGTCCTGGAAGTCACTTTGCAGAACAGGCTGGCTTTGAACTCACAAAGAGTTCTCAGGCTCTGCCTCCCAAACGTTGGGATTAAAGAGTGTAACACCTGCTTCTTTTCACTTTCTTAGTGGCTTTTGCAGCTTGTAGTACACACTTACATTTAATGAAAATAATGTAATGAAAAAATGTATAAATTTTATACATTTATATACATTTGTGACCTGTGCTTTTGCTATAGTCTGAAAAGCCATTACTTGATCCAAAGCCACAAGTGTTTATGTGTTTTGTTCTGAGAGTTTTAACTGTTGATTTTAGAGTTATTTACTATCCAGTTTGAGCTAATGTGTGTCAAAGGTCATTCTTTTACATACAGTGGATACCTAGTATCCCACTATCACTTGTTAAAGACTACCATTTGTCCCATAGAATTGACTGGAAATATCAGAGCTTACTTGTAAGATCTCTGTTGTGCACCATTTATCACTGTGTCTGTCCTTATATAGAATATTTCTGGAGCCGGGCGGTGGTGGTGCAGGCCTGTAATCCCAGCACTCTGGGAGGCAGAGGCAGGTGGATTTCTGAGTTCGAGGCTAGCCTGGTCTACAGAGTGAGTTCCAGGACAGTCAGGACTACACTGAGAAACCCTGTCTTGGAAAAAAACCAAATCTAAAAAACCAAAAAACCAAGAATATTTCTGGAATACAATAACTTTGTGATAAGTTTGAAGTTCACAAGTGTAAGCCCTACCTACCTCTGTCCTTTTTTAAAAAGATAATTTTACTTTTCTAAGTCCATATATTTTTATGAGTTTTAAGGTTGCTTTTCTACCAAAACCAAAACAAAACAAAACAACAACAAACAAAACGAAGAAAAACAAAAGAGTAGCTGAATTCTGATAGGAAGCATACTGAATTACTGAGTAATTTGGGAATAATTGGCATCTGACCCTTGAACATAGGATGAGCTCTCATATGTGTATGGCTTTAATTTTTCTGCCTGTGTTTTACATTTACAGAGGACAAAACTTGTATGTAGATTAAACATGTTCCTAATGTTATTGTATTGATGTTCGTGTAAATGAAATTGCCTTGTTTTTCCTTTCTCTCCACTTTGAGCCTGGTCTTACGTTACTTAGGCAGGTCTCAAACTCAGTGTATAGTCTAGAATGTCCTCCCCAATTTGTCTTTTTGAGTGCTGAAGTTATAGGCATGTACTACCACACCCACTTGATGCAGTGCTGGGGACTGAACCTGGGGTTTTCTGAGTGCTGAGCAACTGCTACATCCTCAGCCCATAATTTCATTTTTTAATTATTATTTTGTGGGGCATATGTGTGTGGGGCATATATGTTGAGGTGCTATCACTGCTTACAAATGGAGGTCAGAAGACAACTTCAAAAGTTGGTTGTTCTCCTTCCGCTGGGATCCAAGGTTACAACTCAGGTCATCAGGCTGGCTCACCAAGCGCTGTATCCACTGAGCCATCTCTCCAGCGCTAGCCAGGAATATTTTATATGTTGAATCTTGTCCTTTTAAAATAGAACCTTACTTCCAGCTCAGCATTTTGTTTCTTTTTCTTGTCTAATTACTTGTTTTGTTACTGGTTAGAACATCATGCACAAAATCATTCAGTACTTTAAGAGCACAGAATTTTTTTGTCTTTAATTTTTTTAGTCTTTATGGTTATTTATAAGATTTGATGAAGTTCCCTTTTATTACTAGCTTAGTGAGTGCTGTTATCCTAGAGTTGTTGGATTTTATCTGGTGCTTTTCTGCATCTACTATTATTATGTATTCTTTGGTGGTTTTGTTTTTGGTTTTGTTTTTGGTGTTTTGGATCAGGGCCTTGCTGTGTCATGTGGGCTAAGCCAGCCTCAAACTTACACTCTTGCCTTAAACATTTTTTAATTGGTTTTCTTGTGTTATTACAACATTACTTTCCTAGGATATGTAGTATTGGCTTTTTTTTTTTTAGTCCTCACACAGTTTTTTGTTTGTTTGTTTGTTTGTTTGTTTGTTCTAAGTTTGTTTTTCTGAAACAGGTGTTTGACTTGTATGATCTCAAGTTAGTAAAATGATGATAAAACTGGCCCATTGAATATCATCAGAAAACTATAAGTCTTTTAGTTTCAGTCTATATATAAAAGTTTCAAGACGTCTTAGTTTGGGTTGTATTGCTGTGAAGAGACACCATGACCAGGACAACATTTAATTGGAGCTGGCTTACAGTTTTAAAACTTTAGTCCATTATCACCTTGGTGAGAAGCATGGCAGCAGGCAAACATGGTGTCTTAGTCAGGGTTTCTATTCCTGCACAAACATCGTGACCAAGAAGCAAGTTGGGGAGGAAAGGGTTTATTGAGCTTACACTTCCATGTTGCAGTTCATCACTAAAGGAAGTCAGGACGGGAACTCAAGCAGGTCAGGAAGCAGGAGCTGATGCAGAGGCCATGGAGGGATGTTTCTTACTGGCTTGCTTCCCCTGGCTTGCTCAGCCTGCTCTCTTATAGAACCCAAGAACACCAGCCCAAAGGTGGTACCACCCACAAGGGGCCCTCACCACTTGATCACTAATTGAGAAAATGCCCCCCAGCTGGATCTCATGGAGGCACTTCCCCAACTGAAGCTCCTTTTTCTTTGATAACTCCAGCCTGTGTCAAGTTGACACACAAAACCAGCCAGTACACATGGTTTTGAGAAAGAGCTGAGAGTTCTACATCTGGATCAACAGGCAGCAGGAAGAGAGTGACAATGAGTCTGGGTCGAGCATTTGAAACCTCAAAGCAAAGCTCATGCCACTGACACTCCAACAAGACCACACCTTCTGCTAGTGCCACTCCCCAGTGACCAGCATTCAAATCTATGAGCCTGTGGAGGCCATTCTTTCTCAAACCACCACAGATGTGAATGTTCCTGTGCTGGAGTCTGGTCATATGTTAACAGTGGCCTGTGGTTCCGTCAGAGCAGTAGCATTGATCAAGAAGAAGCAAGTCACCTGTCACACATGGTGGCAGTGGGATGAATTCTGTTTGACGTGTTAAATATGCTTTGGAAGGAAATCTGGAATCCAGGTTTCTTGTTTTGTTCCTGAATTTGCAAGACTTGTTCTGGCTAGTTTTATGTCTATTTGACACAAGTTGGAGTCACCAGAGAGGAGGGAGCCTCATTTGACAAAACGGCTCCATAAGATTTGGTTATAGGAAAGCCTGTAGGGCATTTTATTCACTGGTGATTGATGTGGGAGGGCTCAGCTATTGTGAATGGTGCCACCCCTGGGCTGGCGGTCCTGGGTTCCATAAAAGAGCAGGCTGAGCAAGCCATGGGGAGAAAGCCAGTAAGCAACCCTCCTCCATGGCTTCTGTATCAGCTCCTGCCTCCAGGTTCTTTCCCTGCTTGAATTCTTGTCCTGACTTCCTTTGATGATAAACCATGTTGTGGAACTATAAGGAGAATAAACCTTTTCCTTCCCAACTTGCTTTTGGTCATGGTACATTATCACAGCAATAGAAATCCTAACTAAGACAATGGTAAATCAGAATTTGCAGGGTAAACTTTAATTGCCTTCCTAGATTAGCTGAGAACTTTGAGGAAAAAGAGGCTAGAAGATAAAAACTGATTCTAAAGAGATGGATTCTGACTTATGGAGCAGGGATTGGGTTTGGGGGAAGGAAAAGGACTAAATTTGGACCCAGAATTTAAAGTAGCGTATGCCTGAGGAGTGTCCCTCAGAGTGTTTGCTTAGCATGTATAAGGCTGGGAGTTTGATGCCAATACAGAGTGAGTGAGCGAGTGGATAAGTAAGTAGGGTATTTAAGTTGGAAAAAAAAAGACTGAATAAGAATGAATATTGGGGGCTGGAGGGATGCTTCCATGATTATTAAAAGGACTGTCTACTCTGCCAGAAGGCCTGAGTTCAATTCCCAGCACTCACATGGCAGCTCATAATCATCTGTAACTCCAGGACTAGTGCTCTGATGCCCTCTACAGGCCCAGGCACTGTGTGCACATGGTGCACAGACATACATGCAGGCTAAACACCCATACACATAAAAAGTTTTTTAAAAAAAGTAAGTGAATGAATACTCCTTGGATAGCTGTTCATATTCTCTGTAGGTTTTTCCTCCTCTCTATTATTTATGACAAGGCTTTTTGTATGCATGAAGAAATAGACAATAGGGAACCTTCACAGCTCCCACCATTGTATCTACATAGGCACACCTGCCTGTCCCTACTTAATCCCTGCTACTGTGGAGCTCTCGTTCTGTCCTGTCCTGTCCTGTCCTGTCCTGTCCTGTCCTGTGGCTGAAGCAAGTCCCCCATCTCCTCAAAGGCATTGCCTCAGTACTTCTCTTCACTACATCATTAATTTCTCCCATGCCAAGCATGGTGGCAGCACATGTCTTTAATCTCAGCACAGGGACAGGAGACAGTCAGGCAGATCATGAGAGTTCAAGACCAGCCTGGTATATAGAGCAAGTTCTAGGACATCCAGGGCTACACAGAGATACTCTGTCCCAAAACAGAACAAAAGTTCCTAACTATTAAAATATTCCTACAGGTACACAGAACTGTAATTTTTTCCATATTGAAAACCAGCCAACTTAAAAAAAAATAGAAGAGAAAAAAAAGGAAAAACAAAACAAAACTTGGTTTACTTAATATACTTTCAGTTACCACTAAACTTCTTTGTTTCCTTTTAAAACATCATCCCTGAGTTCTCAATACGTACTGCTCCTTCTCATGTTCTGCCTTGATCATACATTAGCAGTTTGTCTTTACCACTCTAGTGAAAATGTTCTTCAGATTGGGTATGGCGGGGCACGCACCAGAGAGGCTGAGGCTGGTGGACCCTGTGTTCCATGCCAAAGTCACCAGTGGCTTCTACACCGCTAAATCCAAAGGTCATTTTCAAACTTCATCCTAATAATCAATAGAATTCAACATAAGTGATCCATCTTTTTTTTTTAATCGCCTTATCACCCGGCTTCCCCACCACCAAAGTTGTAAATTGTTTCTCTTCTTCTCTATCTTTCCCTCCCCTTGCTCCTCTGAGCTTTTTTCTAGGTCTGTGGTGTTAAGTATCAACTATATATGAACAAAAGCTTTGAGCTTTGTTTCTCTGGCTCCTGACTTCTCTCTCATCTCCAGAGTCAGACATTTGGCTGCTTGGGTGACATTTCTCTATGGTTGGTTTCCCAAAGATGTGTGCTTTTCACACTCTACCCAGTCTCAATTAATGACAGTTCTGCCCAAACATTGTAGAAGTCATTGGCTCTTCTTTACCTTCCTCTCAACCTTCATCATTCCATTAGCAAATGATGCCCTGTGTCTACCCTCAGTGTTTCTCTAGTTCCTATTTCCACTGCTTGACATGTTCCAAGCTGTCTTTCTTGTAGATTACTTGTGACTTGTCTAACTGTGCTCCCTCACTTTCTTCCCTTCTCCTCCTCCCCTTCCTTTTCCTCCCTTCCCCTCCCCTTCCTTTTCCTCCCCTCCCCTCCACTCCCCTTCCTTTTCCTCCCCTCCCCTCCCCTGTCCTCCCCTTCTCTCCCTTCCCCTCCCCTTCTCTTCTCCCCTCCTCTCCTTTCGCCTCCCCTCCCCTCCTCCCCTCTTCCCCTCTCCTCCCCTCTTCTCCCTTCCCCTGCCCTCCTCTTCTTCCCTCTCTTCTTCTCCCTTCCCCTCCTCTTCTCTCCTCTCCTCTTTCTTCCCTTTCCTCCCTCTCCCTTTCCCCCCTCCCTCTCCACCAAGACAGGTATCCTGTAATCCATGCTGCTCTTAAACTCTCTATGTAGCCAAGAATGACCTTGAATATCTCATCCTCCTGCCTCCAACCACTCAAATACTAGGATTACAGGTGTACACTGCTACACTTGGCTCCAACTTTAGCACATCTTCCTCTAAAGCCAATCTTCCCCTCTCTACCTCCTAACAACACAATGTTTACATACTCCAGTCCACTTCAAGTAAATTAGCAATGACTGTTCCTTATTATATGCCTATCCATCTCAGTGAATGTCATTTCCATCTAATTTATTTTCAGCAAAAATTGTGGAGTCACTCTCCACTTTTTCTATGCATACAAGTTTTATTGGTTTTATCCTTAGAATACACTCAGAATTCATCTGTTCTCATGCTGCTTGTCCCGTTACAGTATGCTGGCCCACATCTGCATTGTTCCTGAGTTAGCACAGCAGCCTCCTACTAGGCGTTCTTGCTTCTGTTTATGTGCAGCACCTACATTGCTCTTAGTACAGTAGCCAGAGCCAGGCTTTCAGAATTAGATTGGTCGTGCCATGCCACTCCTGCACAAACTTTCCTTTGTCTACGGATCTTTGGCTTGTCCTTCCAGTGTCGTGCAGGACTTAGCACTGTGATTTCAGGCAGACCTGAGCCTTTTCTCCTGCCTCTTTCCTCTCTGCTTTGATTGGCCACACTGACTTATTCTAACTTGGACACTCCAAGGACACGTTTGCTTCAAGGCTTTTTCATCTGCTGTCTTGTGTCTTCTTCCTCTGATAATAGTTGACTTGTGTCCTTCGTCTTTGTTCAAATGTAGTTTATCACAAGACCTTCCTAATGAGCTAAAGTGCCCCTTCCTACTCACCCCTGACACAAGGGCTCTATATTCTCTCTTTAAATGTTTCCTTTATGTGACTTAGCCTATGTGGTGGATTATTTATTTTGTATTTTTCTTCTTTCCACTGGATTGTATACTTCTTAAACAGACTTTTATTTGTATTTGTTAAATTCTGTTACAAATCCCCAATGTAAAGGTTGTGCCTGATACTTACTGGACTCTGTCAATATTTATTAAATCATTAAACTTGTCCCCCACTCCCTTTTCTTCTGTGTTCTGTTTCATTGTTTTCAGTAGAATGTTCAACACAGAATAATTGCAAAATTCAGCTGTGCATAAATGGAGGTAATACTTAAGTATAATAGTTTTAAATAAGCATTTAACCACAACTCAAGTCTTACAAGCATCCGGACTCAGGGTCAGCATAGCAGAGCTGCCTCACCTCTTGGACCTGCAATGGTGGCATGACCCCTCATTTGGAGTGCCTGTAGAGAATGCGATCTTACTGAGCCCCTTTCTAGGACTTCCCTATCCTCTTTCTATATAGACTTAGTCTGCCCAGAATAAAGATAGTTGGAATTTGTTAAAGTTAATTCTTCATGATACATAGTCTTATCTAATGTAGTATTTCCTTAGAGAAGTCGTTGGGTTTCATTTTGCCTGGTTTCACATTCCCTTGTTGCTGCTGTAATTTAGGTCAAATAATTGTCTCTGGGCAGTGATTTTTGATAAAATAAGAGGACTGTATGATGTGATTTTCAGCACAGCTCTAATACAGCATGCATGTGTTCTGCTTTTTACTTTTGCCCTCACTCTCACATTTTGTAGTTGATTTGCTCTTCTTACTGAGTGTAGACTACTGGCAGATTTGACTTGTCGGAGATAAGGGTACAACAAGGTCTCTGTGCTGCCCACTGATCCTGTCCGAGTGCACCAGGAAGACAGAACAGAAGAACTGACAGTAAAGGCATGAATTTAGCCAGAGGGACACAAGCATTGAGTCTTACCCAGATTCCCTTCATTGCCTGCTAGTGACTACGCCAAGAGCTAGAGCTCTGTTGTAGAGGCAAGTTTAGGGTCATGTACTAACAGGGATGTCTGCCTGTTTCCTTGTGATAACAACCATCAAGAGTTTCTAGCTAGTCCAACCTGCAAGAGCTTGTTCCAGATGCTTCTATTTAGGAAATGTCTATGTTCTCTCCCTTGTATTGTTGCAGTTATTACTTAATTGTCCAGGCCTCACCCTTACCTTTTTAGCCCTTTTATGATAGGCAGGAATAGGATTGTCAACAACTTTATTGACCACCTACTGTAAACTGAGACCAGAAACTGCTTCTGTCTTTTAACCATTTGAATTAAAGAAAAGGAGATAGCAGGTATCACTTTTCTATTCCACTTTTAGAAGCAAAAATATTTCTTCTAGTTTATCTTTTATATATAGTCATCACTTTGTGTCTCATTGTAGGTATTTTTAGGTTTCTCAGATGGGGGTGGGGGAACCACTTGAGAGATTTGAAAATATAAAGAAAGATAAAACAAATGTGTATTCAGTTCTTTGTGTTGGGTGATTTCTTAAAATTTGTTGCTTAAGATTTTTAAAGCTTTCTTAAAGTAAAAATAAATGATATATTTCACTATGCTCTCAGTATTGCTGATAATCCTAACAGGGTATGCTGTGTCAAACACACAAATTGGATTCCAAAAATTAAGGTATTTGGTGTTGCAACAGGAATCACGTCTTCATGGCCCTAGCTGAAATTTTGTCCGTATGCTTCCCCACAGGTTCCAGTAGCTCTAGCACTCACTAATAGGTCAACCATGGGCCGGCCGGTCAGCTATTGTCTGAATCTTCTAACCCTCCCAGCATGACAAAAAGGAAAGCAAAGTGAAACAAGGCCTCCCATAAAGTGTTTCTGCAAAAAGAAAAGGAAAAGGGTTATAACTATATCAGTCTTTCAGCATTTTATAAAAAACCCAGGTTCTGGAAGAACACTCAAGGATAGCACGTAATTCTGGTTAAGTAAAAGCTACATTACACTTTTAGTCACAGTGCAGAAGGCAGAGGCAGACAGATCTCTTGAGTTCAAAGCCAGCCTAGTCTACATAGTGAAACTTTTTCTCAAAACAGTTAACTTATTATATAAAACAGATCCTAAAACTCTCAGGATCCATGGTATATGATAAATTAACTTTTACTCATCTAGAACAGTACTTAACATGTGTGTTAGAGAATGGTCACTTAAGAAATTTTCTGATCTAGATACTAATACTGTATAAAGAGAAAAGCCTTGAGTATTCACAGTAATTAGGAACAAGTTCACCATGAGGAAGCAGATATTTAGAACATAGATCATCGTATAGGAAAACTGAAACTGTTTTTTTAAAACAAGCTAGTGCTTTATATTCTGGAATAAAAGATGCATAAACATGACTTCCGAGTATAACATGTGAACCATGTTTGAATGCTGAGAGAAGAAAGTCTGGAAAAGGTAACTTGGACTCATCCAAAAACTTGTAGAGTCAGTTACTCACATCCTGAGGCTTGAGATGTAACTTGGTGTAGCAGTAGTTTGTTAACTGCTTTGTGCTTCCGATGGGTCGCACACGCGCTATCTGGATTCTCGAATGAGACACACACCCCAATTAATTTTAATATACCTTGACTAAATGCCTAGGCATTTCTAATCTTTCCCACTACTAGCAAACACTCCTCTCCAGTACTCCTAGTTAACATCTTTTAAAATCTGTATTTTATTTCTGTTACCCAAACACAATTGGGAAAGCTGCCCATGTGGCCACTTTCCTTGATTCTCATACATTGGGTGGGCTTTAGGTCTGGTCTTTCCTCTTCCCAGTCATGTAATCTCTGCTTGCTTCCTCTCTCCTCAAAGTAATGCCTCAGTCTACGTGCCCAGCCATTGGCCATTGGCGCTATATTGACTGATCAAAAACCAATTGGGAACGAAGACCTTCAGCATTTGGACACACAGATTCCCAATTTTGGGAGCCAGATTAATTCAAAGCATTAGAACCGATCCCCAAGGGGCTGGAGAGATGGTTTCAGTGGTTAGGAGCACTGATGCCCTTCCAGAGGTCCTGAGTCCAGTTCCGAGCAACCACATGGTGGCTCACAACCATCTGTAATGGGATCTGTTGCCCTCTGCTGCGTGTCTGAAGACAGCTACCGTGTACTCATATACATAAATAAATTTGAAAAAAAACCCAATTCCCCAACAACGTGGTGCTAAAGCAATTGTCCTAGTATGTTGAAGGCCCCGTGTTCAGTCCTCAGTACCACAAACCCAAAAGGAAAAAGAAGCCAGCAATAAAAAAGAAAACATCTATGTCAACATGGACACATACACTGAGGTTGGAATGAGGAAAATGAAATTCAGTCTTGAGATTCATCCTAATTCAACAAAATAAGACAGCAGAGCTGATAACAAAAGCTTGATAATACTGGGTCCCGGGGCAGGTTTGTGAGAATCCTGATGCTCTCCGCTTTATTTTGTGTTTGAGGGGTTTTTGTTTTGGTCTTTTTTGTTTTGTTTTGTTTTATTTGTTTTTTAAAATAATTTACAGCATAAGTCTTAAACCTGAAATGTTACTGCCCCTTTGCCCCCTCCCCTGTATAAGGAGATTTAAAGGAGGTGGTGTTATTTCACAGTTTTGGAACTTCTGACACAGGCATTTTCTGACGGTGAATAGAACCTAGCAGCTACAGACTAAATAGAAATGAGGTTCAGGCTAGTGGCTGGGTCTCTGTGGAGGCTCCCTAGCATAGCTCACCATGAGTAATCAGAGAGGCACCTCGCCACCTGGTTTTATGAAGTATATCTGTGAATTCCCAGCCCTATAAAAGTTGAGAAATCAAGGAGGTAAAACCATAGAGAGCTTAGGGTAAAAATGAAAAGGACAAATGAGTAGTTTAGTGAAGACAGCTTTGAAATCTTTGGCTGAAATGGGGATAAGAATATCCATTGCATTTAATTCAAAGACGCTAAAAAGTTATGTCTATTTCTATCTTCCCTCTAAACAAAATCTCTAGAAATTGAAAATTTGTACTTTCATGTCATGTAAATTTATAAACATTTTAATCTAGAAACACTTCCCCATTTTAAAAATACAATTTGTTTGTTTTAGAAATGGAATCAGTTTTCCTGTAAAAATGACCCAGTTTCCAGATTTCTGCTTCCTTATAAATATATGGTTTGTTTCTATTTACATGCCAAAATTGTCCTTTGATATTGAAACTCTTTCTTGCTTTATCTTCAGAGTGTGCACTCCTGTGCGAGAGTGTGTGGAGTGGATAAGACTGTGATTATGTTTCAAATCCTGGTCCTTCCCAATGCCAGCTTTTTAGATGGGAAAAACAAAACCTCATAGAATTCTGAGAATTCAGTGAGATAACATGTACAGTGGCTAACCTAGTGGCTAGCACATAGTATGTAAAGTGAAATTTTTATACTAATAGCAGAATCACTATCTTCAGTATCATTCGTAATACCATATGTGAATATCTCTATACAGCCATTGTAGATGTTCTTTAACAATTCAAGAGGCAAGGCCTTCTCTACAACACAAGCATATTGGTCTATTGCTGTCTCAAGGTCTCTTAATGAGCTGGGCTAGTGAGGCATAGGAATACAAGTACATCTACTATGGCTTTTATGCTACTGCCTAAGTAAAAACATTGTCTGCATCCCTAGGTTATGATGACATTGAATTTGATTATTTGATTTTATTCATTGTTCCATCCTATACTAAATCTACTGTGCGTGCGCGCGCGCGCACGCGCGCGCGCGCGCACACACACACACACACACACACACACACGCAAGTTTTTTTTAAAGTTGGAAGATGAAGGAAAGAGAGTTTGCCAAATAAGTGGGTGTGCCAATTAAATTGCAAATCAGCCTGCCCTCCCTCTTGCTCAATCTGAGGGTGAGTTGACGCCTGTTTGTAAATCCTTCCTGGTTCAAAGCTGAAGGGTACCCTCATCTAAGGAGATCCGCCCATTTTTGAAGTGCAAGGATTGAGTTATGGTTCAGTATAAAGAGGCCCATGTGGGCACAATGTTTTCTCTAAGGAATAAAAAACATTTTGTCATAAAATAAAGGTACAAGAACATCTTTTTCTGCCATGCACCAGGACATTGTATTGTATACATAAAAAAAAAAAAACAAAACAACAACAACAAAAAAACCTGACTTTGGCTGAAAGAAAAGGTGGGAGGAGGGGGGTACTGGAGAGATGGCTCAGTGGTTTAGAGCACTGGCTGCACTTGTAATGAATCCGGGGTTTGATTCTTAGCTCCCACATGTTGACTCAGCCACCTGTAATTCCAGCTACAGGATTCTGTGTCTCATTCTCACCCTGTCAATAACTTCAGTCATTGACATTAGATACAGTGGAGCCTGCGAGAGGGTAACCGGCACATGAGGAGCGAGAACTGAGAGTAGGACTAGCAATGGGAGAGCAAAGGGAGTCGGAAGCAGAGTGGGATGGAGCGTGAACTAACACAGCAGGAATGAGCGGTTCAGCTAGTCCTGAGTTCTGACAACAGTTGCTGTTTATTATCACCTTTGTAGATTTACATGTAATGGCTCAATCTGGGAGTCCTTTGATTAAGGAATGTCGTCTGACACAGACAAGTGCTGACAGCTGAAGACGGTTGGTGCTCAGTAAATATGCATGCCTTGCTTCCCATTGTTTAAACCCCTCATCTCCTACCTCTTCCTCTTGATGATTGCCAAGGTGGAAATGTATAGATGAGTGGCTCATCAATATACAGTTCATGAATTAGTTTGGCTCTAAAAGCGTAGTACAGTTGGACCTTCCTTTCTGTATTCTGGAGCACTGAGGCAGCAGGAACAGGGAATTTGTTCAGGCTATTATAGGTGGTATGATTCTGTTTATCTGACATGCAGGAAATGTACTGTGAGGCTCCTTTATGTGCCTGTGTTTGCTGGGAGCCCTTATCTTTGTAGTTGGGACTAGAAATCTGGCTAAGATGAGTTTAGGTTGGGTATTGCCCCTTTGTAAATCTCATGGGGTTGATAGCCTCTCCTTGGGGCTGTAGAGAGCTGGGAGCACTTAGATCAGTTGGCACGAGTGTCCCTTAGGATTAACTGGCTTTTGTGTGAGTGAAGTGCCCTTTGAATTTTTCAACCTTAAGCACTTACTTCCTTTGAGGCAAAGTGCTCTGTGAAAACTTGCCTGATCTCTCTTCTGTTCAGAAACTTCCCAACATAGTATAGCTACTTAAACTCTTTCACACAGAGGCATTCCACCCCACTTGATAATTGTTTACAGATTTTTAAAACAGATTTACTTAGTTTTATCTTATATGTACAGGTGTTTTGCCTGTACATATATGTATGCATGTACCGCCTGCATGCCTGGTACCTCCAGAGGCAAGAAGAGAGTGTTGGATCTCCTGAAACTGGAGGTACAGACAAGTTGTGAGCCACCATTTGAGTGCTGGTAAGCAAACCTGGCTGCTCCAAAAGTCCAGTATAGTTTTAACTATTGAGTCGTCTCTCCAGCCCCAGGACTGATGCTTTAACCCAGGGCATTGCTGCACAACCCCCATGCTGTGTGATATAACGATATGGTAAGAACCTGGAAACCCATGACGTGTTTGTGCTTTTCTCAGGTGATGCCTGTCCATCTCTATGGCTAGAGCTCAGTTGTTATAAACTGGGAAAGATCTTGTTCCAGTTCATTACTAGGAAGTGGGGGCAGAAAGAGTTAAGAAAAGTGCTTTAAAAAATGATGAGGGTCTCAGAATAAGAATTTCTGACAAGATAGATGTCAAATCAGAGAATTTAGGTCAACTCAACAACTAATCCCTGAGTCGTGCAGCCTGCCTGTTAGGTTGTGCAGATCAAGGCTGGCCAATGTTTGTGCATATCTGTCTGCCTCAATATACCAGGTTTAGATCCAAGGAAGCTCCACATGATCCAGATACAGAATGACTCCGCTGTAACCAAGATCCTTTGTGTTGCCCAATAAACATAACCTCATCTTTCCCCACCCCCATCACTGTCCCAACACAAGGCCATCTTTACATCCTTTCATCTTCATAATTTTTCACTACAACATATACAAATGAAATCATCTACTACTTGGCTTTTTGATATAACCATTTATTTTATTTTATTTTATTATTTGTTTGTTTGTTTGTTTACTTATTTATTTCCAAGACAGGGTTTCAAGATAGTGTGGCTGTCCTGGACCAGGCTGGCTTCACATTCAGAGATCACTTTGCTCTGCCTCCTGAGTGCTGGGATTAAAGGTACGTACTACCTATACCAGGCTTGAAACCATTTCCTCATTGAGAGACATGTATTAAGTTTTGCTATTTAGATGAGCCGCTATGGACATTTATGTTCTGGGTTTTGCGTGGATAGAAATATTCACTTAATCAGTATACATGCCCAAGAATGAAACTTAACTATATGGTAAATACATTTCAAACTTAAACAATGACTCTGTGTTCATGCGTTCATGCATGTGCCACGGTGCACATGTGGAGATCAGAAAGCAGTTTTTGGAAGTCCGTTCTTTCCTTCCATTGTGTGGGTTCCGAGGACGGACTCTGGTTCTCAGGCAAGGCAGCATGCATCTTACCTGCTAAGCCATCTTGCTGACGCACAGTTTATATTTCCTAGGAAAGTGACAGTATGTTCTAGGGTCATGGTTTTTTGTTTTTGACCTACTCTGCTAAATGCCAATGAGTAAAAGTATAGGTTTCCACTTGGTCCTCACTGTCACCCTTGTGGGACCAAGTATACCTCATTACTATTAAGATGAGTGAGAATTCTGACTAGGCCTCTATTGACAGTCATGTGAGGAAGAATGGACCTTCTAACTGTTCGCCTCTGGACTTCCAATGGTAATTTGGTGTATGGGATGGAGTACTCATTATCACTGGAAGGAGGCAAAAGTTTCTTCACATTTGAAGTTCTCAAATGCCACCTTAGGGCTCGGGGATCCGTTGCAGACAGGTGTAAGCAGAAATCTAGGTCTCCTACAGTCTGGCTGACAGGAGTGGAGAGCTGTAGTGTTCTGACTGGCGCTTGTTTGGAGTGGGCTGCTTATTGCCTGGCTGCTCTTTGCTTGTTCCTTTGACTGGACATAGTTAACTTTTTTGGGCACTTTCCTTCCTCCCTTCTGATGTTATCTATGTTAGCCAGGTTTAACCTAGGATTCATATTCCTGCCTCTGCCTCCCAAGTGCTAGGGTTTAAAATATGGACCACTAGGCTCAGCATTTCTGAGCCCTTCATGAAACCCTCTTACCGTAGCAGCCTGCTGTCCACAGGATAAAGTCTCAACCTGTTAGCATGGCCATTTGCTGTTCTTAGCCACCTCACTACCGATAAGAACAGTCAGATCTTCGGTAGTTTTCTACCACATACATGTGGAAAATCGTCGCCAGCTATGCTTAGTTCCTTGTTACCCTTCTTCAGTACCGTGCTTTTAGTGGTATGTTGTTTTGCAGATGTGCTCTGTGGGTCCCACCTTCTCTTCTCTACATGGTAAGCTAGCCATTCCTCAGATCTGGACATGTTACATATAGTGAAGCCTCCTGATATTAAGAAGCATTTGATCCCGTCACAGGGTTATCCTAGCTGTATGAACACACTCTGTAGCGTGCTTTCCTGATTGCATCAGTTTACCAACTTACTCTTGAGGTGGGACTATGCTTCTCTGATCTATTGAGCTGTAAATCCTTTGAGGTTAGGCACTATGCCTGTCTTATCAGTTTGTCCTCAGCCTAGCACAGAACTGACATTGGGCAAATGTGTATTAAATCAGTAAATGGATGAATTACTACCTTCACCCAGAGACCATCAGCACCTTGTGAGACTGGTTGTGAGACGAACTCCCTTTGACTATTGCCATTTACCTCTCCTTAGTTTTCCCTTAGCAAAGCAACTTTGAGAGATTATAATAATTAAGCACTGTTCCGCCTTCTGTAAGGGCTTTGAGGTTGTGCTGTTTCTGGACTGCTGGTCTGCTAGTGTCCCGGGGAGCCTGAATACGGGAGAAGAGGTGTGAGAAGCCAGTTCTCCAGGACATTAGTAACCAGCAGTCCAGCCTCTGGTAAATCGAGCCCCCTGTTTGTAACTGCTCTTTATTAGGCTGGAGCTTTCCTTTGATCTGGACATGTTACAGAAACCTAGCTTTCACTGAGTGGCATGGCATAGGTTTGTCTTGCACACTAGCATACTTTTAAGGATTGTAAGACAAGCCTGTGCCACTGTACACATCAGCTCTTCGTAAGAACTCCGATCCAATGTGTAATCAGACACGCATAATCTCTCTACTTAAAAGAATTACTGAACATGTCAGGCACTATTACATAGTTTTATATAAGTAACTCCTAGTTCTTACAGACACTTCGCACTGCAGGTGTTACTGTCCATGTTTTGTGGCCATGGGAAATGAGAATCAGAATTGTCCCTGACTCTAAGCAGTGTTTTATATTTTTAGTGTCCATCTCTCAATGAAAAAATCCTAGTATTATATTTCTCCCAATATCCCGACTTCCTGCCCATTCAATCACATGTCTTGAGATATGGTTCTTCTGTTGTCTGTTTTATAAGACAGAAATGGGAGGAAGGAAATGCATTTTTAAGGTGATGCTTCTGTGTTTGCTGATATTTTATGTTCTTCAGCCTAGTAACTTCTTTTGGCATTTGGTTGCTAATATTCAGGAGTATTCAAGGCCTTTTGTCCTGTTCACAAAACCAAGAAAGACACTCATTGCTAAGAGTCTAAACAGAAAGCCTAGAAAGTCACATGGGTCATCAGTGAAATTCAGTAGCAGTTGAAACTGATGCTTGGTGCCTAAAATAAGTTATTGAGTTGAGTTTTTTCATCACGAGTGCCTAATACTGAGCCACAGAAATTAGAGGGCTGCCAATCAGGAGTTAGGGTTTTTCCTTCAGTGGCTGACTGAGTGGCTCCTCCTTCCTCATTTCTTCAAACACTGGTCGCATCCCACAGGGTTTGAGAAGGTGCCGTGTGGGGGTGTCAGATACAACAGGAAGGTGATTCAGGAGTGGAGAGGTGCTGTTAGTGGGGAGAAGGAATACCTGGGGTGTAACATCCCTCTGTGTCACTCTCAAGCAGCAGGAAGCGGGGAGCAGCACCCAGATCACCTACAGGAGCAAGTGAAAATGGGTTCCAGGGCTAACAGGCATGCCCTGTGTGCCATTCTAACCCTGGGCAGGGGTGCCTGGCTCGGATCCATAGGCAGCAAAGACCGAGGACTGGCTCTGCGGATGCGACTATGGAAGAGACACCAGCACACCTCTAGAAAAGCGTGCGAAACAAAGAGTAGTGCGCCTGTCTTTCAAATAGAGAGACAGCTGTCCTCTGCTGAAGTCTAGCTAGCACCACCGAAGCCCTGGCAGTAGTCTCTCTGTTCCTCCACTGATACCTGCTTACTGAGTAACCTCAGAAGACCTGCAGCTTCCTTGGTTCATTTGTATTGCAACCTGAGCCTTCTCTTAGTCCCCTAGAAATCAGTAGCTGTCATTCTGAGGATGCCAGCTCACTCTGTTGTGACTTCTGTTTAATCAGGAGTGTTTGCCACCAGGGTTTGGAGTGCCCCAGGGCAATGAGAGCTTAAAGTCATGCTACCCATTTTGATAATTCCCACTTCACTGAATGGTAAGAAAGGGGTGAGTACAGGAAGGGATGAGTACTTGGGCAGTGTATGGAGTTTATTTATTTAGTGTGTGTGTGTGTGTGTGTGTGTGTGTGTGTGTGTGTGTTTTATTTGGTGCATTTGTCTGTGTATGCACATATGGTGGCCAGAGTAGGACCCTGAGTATCTTCTGTCATTCTCCATTATTTTCTTAAGACAGGGTTTCTTATTGAATAACAAATACTCAGCTTTGGGTGGGCTGGCTGGCCAGCCAGTGGGGCTGTCAGGGTCTAATTGTCTTCGTCCCCTAGTGCCGAGGTCACTGGCCTGGGCAGCCATGCCTGGCTTTTTATGTGTGTGCTGGAGACTCAAACTCAGGTTTTCATGCTTTGCAGAGGAAGTGCTCTTACTGAGCTATCTCCCCAGACCCTGTACTTAGGGATTTCACTGAGTAGGGATACTCTTGCTTTCCAGCATTTTACACAACAGGGCATTTGTGCCTCCTGCCTATTGCCTTTCTCCTTCCTCTAACCCTTTACCCCTACCCTTGACTTGTTGCCTTTATTTCTGGCACTAGACCCATACTCCCAACTGCTGGTGTTATCCAAGGCTTTTATAACTCAGCTTACCCTCTTTCTGCTTGATACCAGGGCTGCCGAGCCAAGCCCATTATCCTGAGTCCTCCACTGTTTGGTGGAGCTGTTGCTGCACCTCCCTGACCTTGCTCTGAATACTGGGCACTCCTAGGAGTTAGGGGTGGGTGGGGTTAGGGCTGAAACCCATTTGCACAGACACATTCCTATTTTATGTACTATTAACAAGTTTACTTTTGAGGCGAATACTTTCCCTTTCCACCCTCGGTATTTTGCCCTCGGTTTCCTACACAAGAATCTCATCACAGCTTCTTTTTATAGGTGCAAATATACCCTAAAATCTTCAAGCTAGAGGCAGTCATTTTTATGAGCACGGAAGACCCTTGTAGCTCTTCACTGCCACCTGGCTGCGTGCCTGGAAAGGGGAGACTGAGTATTGGCGATGTAGTTACTGCAGGCAGAACTGGCTAGTGGAGCTTTAGGAAGGCTCCCGGCAGGCTTAGTGAACTGCAATCTGAGCAGGCAGAACTAGAACCTGAGAGGTGGGTTTGGGGATCCTTTTCCTCTCGGAGACACTTCCAGGGCTCCCGAAGATCACGTGTCAGTGTGGTGGTCCCACTGCGTTCACTCGCACAAAGCGCCTGATTTGCTTTGTGTCAGGGCACAGAACCACTCAGGACAGGTAGCACTTGCAGGAGACCGGACGTCACACAGAATTGATGACTAGTAGAGCTGCTGATTTCAGTTCCCCATCCCCTTGTGGGTAGTGAAACGGAAAAGCGCAGACAAGAAAGAGGAGCCCCAGAAAACTCAAGACTACTGATTTCCGACAAGGAGAGAAAGTTCGAGAAAACAGATGGCAGTGCATAAAAAACAGTGGCTAGTAAGCACAGAGAGATAGCTAGGGTTTGCACTCGGCGCGACCTAGAGGGCAGGACGGTCGTGCTCAAGGGGCGGGGGCTCTGGCCCTGGGCCTGCCTGGGGCGGGCCAGCCGGCGGGGCATTTAAATCGCTGCTGACGTCTGGCGGAGACGCGCGCCGGCTCTGCACCCTCCCTAACCCCAGCTTCGAGTACCGGCGCCGCAAGATGCGGTCTTCCCTGGCTCCGGGTATCTGGTTCCTCCGTGCCTTCTCTAGGGACAGCTGGTGAGCAGGGCTGAGGAGGGAGGCTGCCAAGATGCGCAGAGACTTGCTCGGGCAGCGGATGTTTCTGCTCGTCCCTGGAGTGGGGGATGGGGTTTTAGTTCTATTTGGCAGGGCTCCTTCGGTGGCGCAGGCGTGGAAGGTTAGTAACACAGAACTATTAATTCCACATTAGCCCAGACTTCTGTAATAACTTCGATGCCTAGGAGTCTTCATCCTTTCTGGTTTGTCACCTGTATCTGCAAACACAGGCGCACAAGCGGGTACCTGTGGAGGGCCTCCAAGTCTTATCTGTGTATTTAGGGGATCCGGATTTACCTGTGGGGAACCGAGGCCAAGAACTGGTAGGATATAAATGGAGCCAGAGAGCTTAGGTCCCTTATTGATTGGATTAGGTAAACAAGCCAGAAATCACTGGTTATGCTAAGCCTGCTTGGGGGCACCGTTCCAGCCTCTGTGATCAGAGCTGCTGCTGCTCCGACACTGGGTGGTCACCCTTAAAAGTGTGAGCTGGCATTTACAGCAGCTGTCCCCAAGACCACAAGGTCACCCTTGTGCTGGAGAAAAAGTTTTAGCCAATCTCCATTGAGCTTTTGGGGCAGCTTACTTGGTCAGCAAGAGGTGGGGAAGGGAGGGTGTTAAAATATTTTGTTAGTTACCATCATTTATAAACTATAAAACTTAACAAAATAGTCAGTTGTCGGCTTCCTTTGAAAAAACAGATACAGCATTACCAAATCTAAATTCTCAAACTAAACTAAGGGTCATCTTTAGACTGGGAAGATTCTTGGTGATCAGTCTGGCCTGGTTTTAAAAAATGTCATTTTGTTTCCAGGCCTCTCAGGCTAAATCGTCAGATTCAAAATTCTGTACATGGTTTATGTGATCCTTTTTAAATTTGCAACTTTTAAACAGTTTTATGTTTTCAGAAAGATATAAAATGACTCTCAAAAGGAGATAAGCATGAGTGTGAGAGAGTGTGCGGCCCTCATAATGAAGATGTCACAATTGGGTAGAAAGAGAATTCAAGGAGAGGGCGGAGCTCCCGCTCAGCGGGTGTGGAAGGCAGCAACTGGGGCACAGCAGTACACTTGCTGTCCCTGACTTCACACTTAAAGGTGGCTGAGATGATCTGGTTTCATGTTACGTATAGTTTACCACAATTTTTAAAAGCATAATACAAATAAACTCATTTATACATTAAGACTCTTGAAGCTATCTCACTAGTAGACATATTTTATATGACTTATCGATAAGCTACCACTTCAGAGAGTAAAATTGCTCAGTGTCAAGAAAAACTAAGATCAGGATAAATGACAGACTAGATTCAGGTAATCTAGAAGGTGTTCTCTCTCTAAAACATCGTTTTCTTTATGGAATCCACTTCAGGGTTTTTATTTTGTTTTGTTTTTTTAATCTGTAAGAAAAAATTTTGATCACACAATGATAAAGTGGGTCTCCTTAGATTTAATCTCATTTTTAAGTTACAGACAGTAAAAACGTTAATTAACCAGATAGGTCATATTAAATTTGTGCTGCTGCAAGTTTTCATAAGGAATTTTTAAAAAAAATTTAAGGTGTGTGTGTGTGTGTGTGTGTGCTGTGTGTGCGCGCGTGTATTTGTGTGTGTCCATCCTTCGATGGTGGTGGTGTATGTGTGTCTCTGTGGAGGCCTGAAGTCACTTCAGGTGCCTGCCTTCAGGAGCCATCCAGCTTAGTTTTTGAGACAGGGTTCCTCACTGGGACCCAGACTGTACTATTCAGTTCCACAGAACTTTCGGTAGGTAGCTCGGCCTGTCTCTGCCTTCCCAGGCCTGGGAGCACAGGTGCAGCCACCACCTTGTCAGGGGGTTAAGGCGGTGCTGAGGATGAAGCTCAGATGGCGCAGCAAGCGCTTTGCTGACTGAGCCCTGTTCTTTCGTAAGTAGCCATTCATAATTTTTTAAAATAGCCAAGATACAATTATGTATTGCCTTGAGATAAGATGCCAAAAAACTGTCTTTACCAGATTTTACCTGCTATAGATTTGGGCAGATCCCTCTTTCTTTATGTTTCCCCAACCCCCAAATATCATAAGGCTTTTAGATGTAAAAAACTGGCTCTCTTTTACCTGTAAGACAGGGAACTTAGAAAACCATTCTCCTTGAAGTGCTCTGTTAGTATTGACTCCATCCAGTGAGCCTCAGACCCTTCAAAGGGGCTGATATAGTTGATATTAAATAGACATCCTGGTCGAATACAATGTCCAGACAAGGCCCTGGTTACATAATCAGGTTCTAAATATGCTCTTGTTAAAAAAGAAGAGATTCTTACTGAAGCTTTATAAATAGCCACATCACCTGTAAAGCAACTCACTGAAAGCTTCTACATTCTGAGGAGTTCACTTTAAAAAACAAAACAAAACACAATGCCTATTAAATTGTCATGGGTTATGGATCACCTGGGAGGAAAGAGAAAGGTCTTCCTTATACTGCATCCTGAAAATGGAGCACTATAATAACATTTCAAGTCGACGTGACAGTCATTGGTAGCTCACTTATTCCTGTGTGATTAGTGCTGGTCCTGCACATCCTGGCTTAGCAATCTCTGGAACGCAGTTTCTCAGGAAGAGCAGAAGTCTCCTTAACTGTCCACTACTGTGTACTTAAAGTTGTTCAAGTGGGACTGTCAGAAGAGTAAGTACTCAATTTATAACGAACAAGCACATGTTCTAGAGAGGAAAAACTTTTAGACTTTTACAACATACAAAAAACCTGAGCTGGCCTGAAGAGGTGCCTCATTCCCTAAGAGCACTGGCTGCCCTCCTAGAGGGCCCACGATCGATTCCCAGCACTCACATGGCAGCTCACAGCCATCTGTCACTCTAGTTCCAGGGGATTCGACATCCTCTGGCCTCCGTTGGAACCAGACATGAAAGTGGTGCACATACATGCAGGCAAACACTCAAACATGTAGAATAAAAATAAATACATCCCTAAAGAAATGTGAAACTCTTTCACATAATATGCAAAGGCTATAAACAACAAAAGTTTGGGGCACGTCCCTAAGCGTCTGATTTGTAGGTAAGGATCAGTGCTCTGGTAAGTTGCTGTATTTCAAATTAAAGAAATAGAACTGTAACCTTGTAACACGTTAGCTGGTAGCTGGCATGCTGGCAGACAACTCTGCATATTGCTATGAGACAAAGCAACATCAGGATCATCAGTGGAAACATGTGGCTAGGCCTGTAATTGTCTGATACTCAGGAAGCTGAGGCCGGAGGATTGTGAATTCAAGGCCAATCTGGGCAAGTAGGGGGACTCTATTTCAAAACAGAAAATAAAAAAAGGCTGAGCTTGCAGTTTCCTGGTAGAGCACTTGCCTCGAACACACAGGACCCTAGTCTCAATCTCTAATTACCACAAAACAAAACACCAAAAACAACAACAACAAAACAAAAACAAAGCAAACAAACAAACAAAACAGAGACAGCATCCAAAAAGCTGGTAATTTGTCATACAGAAATTTCTGAACTATTTATACAAAATGATGGCATTTTACCTGTATGAGTTTAATGTAGAGAAAACTGCTTTTCTCTTCTGATTTCCCAGTGATGCTAATGCTAACTGGTGGGCATTGGTTTGCAAAGCCATCTTAGTTTGAGTATTTCTCTTTTTAAAAGGTAAAAGATAAAATCTAGATGGTTTTCCAGGAACTCTGATTTTCACTATTATGTGAAGCAAGTCACCAAGTCGGAGCGTGCCCTGACATGATTTTATCACACTCACTTGAATCTCTTAAGACTTAAAACACTTGCACCCACTACTGTCCGAGGCAAACTGCATTGCCATCCACAAAACACAGCAGTAACCGTGAGCCGCAAATGCTTCTACCACCAAGCTACAACCTCATCCCAAAGTAGCACCTAGCTGGGAAAATGAGGGTGAATCGTTGTTAGAATCTGTCACACTCCAGCCGCTCAGTACAGGAACGCACACGACACAACACAGTCTTCTAAACACACATCCGTTGTGCACCGTCTACACCAGTCTTGAACTGCTTATATAGCAAGTGTGACCTTGAATTCCTGGGCTCAGGGCCTTGACCTTGCTAGACAAGCGCTCTGCCAACTGAGCTCAGTCCCACCTGCCACTAACGGCTATGCTCTGCAAAGTCCAAAACATACAGGAATCCCTTTATCGCTCTGCACTTTTGAGTTATTCACTTTTTAGAGCTTTTTTTTCTCATCAGTAGAGGCAAGGTGGTTCTAGAGGGTGCATCTGAAAGCTCATGGAAAGACACCCGACCTCTGTGGCTGATAGAGGACCCTCAGTAGATGCTCTCTTCCATTTTTCTAGAGTGTGGTGACTTTAGATGCTTCCCTGCCCCAAGAATCAAAGTGTAGTTCTGCTGAAAAAAATGTTATACCGGACTCTGGGGCTCACAGAACATGAAAGCATCATCTCACCTTCTTGGAAGAAGCTTGGTAGAGCTGAAGAGTTGCTGTGCCCACAGCAGTCACTCATCTTATTTTTATTTTGTCTTGTTTGTTTATTTGGCTTTGCGGCCCTAGGTGTGGAACCCAAGGTCCTGGGTAAGCCAAGCCAAGCCAAGCGCTCTGCTCCTGAGCACTGAGCTGGCAATGTTAGAGGTGGCACCGTATGCACCGAGTGTCAAAGGGCAGTGATTCATACACTCACGGGGCCTTTTAGAGGTCAGTTGAATTGATTTTGAAGAAGCCCGCCTCCTGTGAGTATGAAGTAGATAGAGATAGAGGTAGAAACTGCTTAGCGTGTAAGAAGCCTGCAGCAACGGTGACTCCCTCTGTGGTTAGCAAAGATCATTACAGATGGATTTTAAACCAGTGCACATTTCCTGTGCTAGACAAAACATAAGCTGAGGTGGAGACAACAGGATAAGGACTTACAGTGTGAAAGAAAGTTACAAACGAACGAAGTAGACGTGAAGATAACAGACAGTCTTGGACTCTTCACCTGTGAAGTATGGATAATAGGCTACCTACTCATAAGATTGCTGAGGTTTAAACGGAAAGTGTTTGGATGGGTGCCAGGCTCACATAAAGTCCCAAGGAAGCCTTACTACTAACTGCCATTCTGTGAGCTTGTCATACTACTGCATACAATGTATTAGTGATTTTTTAAAAAATGAACCGTCAGTTCCCCCCCTGGGACGTACTGATAAAATGAGAGGCAGAGAAACCTGTAGTTTGTACAGCATCATATCGCTGGCAGATGACTGAAATGGAGTTGGATCCAGGTTAATCTGACTCCTAAGCCTTCCTTCCCTCTTCCCACTGTGCTCCTGATGATCACATGGGTGGAAAGCAGAGGTTACACTGTCATTTTAGACAAACCACTTAATTTCTCTGAGGCCACATCTCCTTAACGATGAAAGCAAAATTGCAATTTGTATATCTTACGATGATATTAATAAGATTAAATGAGAAGCGTGTTTTTTATATTTAGTTTTTTTTCAAGACAGGGTTTCTCTGGGCAGTCTTGGCTGTCCTGGAACTAGCTCAGTAGACTAGGCTGACCTCAGACCGACTGCCTCTGCCTCCTTGGTGGGGTCACAGGTGTGCGGCCACCACGGCCTGGGCCCATCCTTAAAAGAATATTTTTAATTGCAATAGAATGATATCACATTCCTTCCTCGCTACCCTTCCCTTAACTTCTCCCAGCTCTCCACCTTGAGCCCCTCCCTCTGGTAGATAGTCTCTTTATCTGTAAGATGCTTATGTAAAAGAAAAGCTTTTAAAAGCTCTTAGGCCTCCTCCTAGGTGGGAGGTGGGATCGGTTGGGCAGGATTATTGTTTGTTGTAGGAGGGATTCACCCTTTGGGAGGAGGCCACCTTAGTCATTAAATCTGCCTGTCTTTGTCTGGGTGCTGGTTGTTTGGCAGCCAGAGCGTAGAGCTGCGAGCAGGTGGCCCCAGCTGTGTGGAGTTTCAGCTCAGTAGGTGTTTCCACGCCCTGTCAAGACCAAGTCCACTACTGGCTCTTTGTGAGCCACCAAACATCCAGGGGTCCCTAGCCCTAGGTCTGCCTGGTTCCTTGCCTTTTGTGCCAATATCTTCGTGGGCATCCCTGGGGCCAGCTGACAGCACGGGCATCTTTCCAGAGAGATGACTGTGGCTGGTGCTTATAGGGCAGGGTGAGCTTCCTGAGGCCTTCTGAGGAGGACAATCCCAGGACCTGGAGGAGGGAGCGAGTGGCACTGTGCTGGAGGAGCAGGAATGGGTGTGGAGGGAGCCGGCTTTCACAGGCCCAGGCCGGAGGGTGAAGCCTGACTCCCACGCTGTTTGTGTTTTCCCCTTACCTTGATCTTCCCAGGGAGGCTGGGCGATGCTGACAGACTGCTCTGTGTTGTGGAGTTGGTGAGGAAGGTAGGGCAGACAAGAACTCCAGCACACACGGAGAGAAGCTGTCCGTGCTGGGTATTTGTACACCTGTTACGTTTGTGAGTCCTTGTGACAGTTTTGGGCAATGCTTTATTCTTTTATTTTAAAAATAAAACTGAGGCTTGAGAGGTTAAACAGTTTGCTCGAAAGTCACAGTAAGTTAGCAGAACTGGAAATGGAGGCTCAGCTTCCTTTGACTTAAGTCTGATGTCCTTTTCCCTATTCTGTGGCTGGAGGACTGGAATCAGATCTGAGTCCCAGGTGGTTCCTGCCTCTCATCTTGTTTTCCTGGTTCCTTTAAGGAGATGCTTGATAGGGGCAGCAGAAAGAACTGCTAAAGGGGCTGGAGAGATGGCTCAGCGGGTCAGAGCACTCTGCTCTTCCAGAGGTCCTGAGTTCAATTCCCAGCAACCACATGGTGGCTCACAGCCATCTGTAATGGGATCTGATGCCCTCTTCTGGTGTGTCTGAAGACAGCGACAGTGTGCTCATATTAAAACAAAACAAGCAAGCAAACAAAAACTGCTTAAGGAGAGCTGTGGTGAAAGCTAGGGCTACCTTATCCTGCAGAGCAGTGATTCCAAGGAAGCTGGAGTCTCCCATCTTCCAGTCACCAGCATGTGACCTGAAGGCCCATCCCCCACATCTTACTGAAGCTCAACTGCAGCTGCTTTCTGGGCTTCCTCTTTTCCTGCCCGTGTTTCCTCTTTCCCTTCTTAAAGGACAAATCCATGTGACACCTCCCTCCCAACCCCCACCACATTGATGGGGCTGCCAGCTCAAGTTGTGTGGACTGTCTAGGAGATCGTAAATGGCTTGGAGTTCTCGGGATCTTTCTTCCACCAAACTGTGCCAGCACTCACTGGGATTAGAGTTAGACAGTCCCAAAGTAACACTAGCACAAGGCCCAAAAGCTGTCGTGGGTTAACGAGCCAGTCCATGGAAGCCCAAGCTTCTGGCTGGCATTGAGTGTTGTATTAGAGAGATCTCGTGCACATAAGGCCCTGCCCCAAGATCCTTTCCAGACAAGAGACCACTGGCCGGTAACCACAGCAACTGAGAACTTTCTAGATGAAAATTTGTGGCTAAGGTGATTATTTACTTATTATTTGAGAAGAAAGCCAAGGCCAAATAGGGGAACCCTATGAGCTCAGAATGAATGCACAGGCTGTAAGCTGCAGCAGGAGTTGTTAAGGGTGCAAATTTGTGGGCTTCAGAAGAGCTTGCAGAGCCCTGAAATCAGACTCCGCCCCCATCTGATTGTCACTAAGTTGGAGTGATGGTGGGGAACCTGGGTGGGATGAATCACTACTTCCTTCACCTGTAGCTTAGGCCTTGGGTCTAGAGTTCTGCATACTCAGGAGACAGGATGAGGCTAGAACCAGGCCTCCTAAAGGTCCTAGAAGGAAGGCCCTCATCCTACTGTGAGGACCACCGTATCCCCACCTAGGCTCTGTTCAGAATACAGCCTTCGTTCAGGAGCGTGGAACTTTCACATCTTAGCTAGCTGAGCCGTAAGCCATCTCCATCTCTCAGAGCAGTACCTAAGACCCAGCTAGAGGAGGAAGAGGAGGAGGAAGAAGAGGAAGAGGAAGAGGAAGAGGAGGACAAGAGGCCTGGGATTCCACAGGCCTGCTCCCTGCCCCAAGAAAGTTTTCTGCTCAGAGTCCTTCCTAGCCTGTCCTGTCTCTGCTTCCTCTTGTATGCTGCCTGCATGACTCAGGACTCTGCCCCTTGGGTATCTGTCCTTGGCTGGCCCTTCCCCACTAGGGTATCACCCAGTGTTAGTGGACGACTTAGTAGAAGGTGAGGGTGGTGGCACAGCCCAAATTGATCCTGGTCTGGTAGTTACTGTACCCAGCCCTATCCTTTTCAGAACCCGCTGACCCTAGAACTGGCACACCCAGGAACAGGTCACCAGGTTCATTTCCTCAGGGGAAGTGCCAAGGTCACCTGCAGCCACATCCTGAGGCAGGTCTGGTCATCGAGGCTGTCCCAGGTTGAAGCAGGGGTGGTTATCGGTGACTGAGAGTCTCTAAACCCCCATTGTCTCTAAGTCATGGGCAAGGCCATCAAAGAAGGAGATGTAGAGCAAAGAAAGAGGAGGTGGGGGACAGGGTTGACTGAGGAGAGGTTTCTACCTCTCCAGAGATCAGAGGCTGCTCTTGGGGTCGTAATGGCTTGTTGTGGTAGCAATAAAGGTACTTAGGGGTGGTGTCTGTTCATTATCTATTGCTACTGTGGGACACATTGTTCCCTGTTCATAGCCCAGAAACATTCTTAGTGCAAAGTCTTAATGAAGTTGATAAAGCTATTATCGAGGTCTTGGGAAAGAATAAGTTGGATTGTCAGCTAATACTTAAGAGATAGCTAGTCCCTCTCTATCTGACTTGGTTATTAAATAACCGGCATATGGAGGAGGAGGTGGGACGCTAATTAAAAGTGCTAACAAAAAAGACTCACAGGGTCGTGGGACAGCTGACCCTATGTGGAGTAGTCTGGGAGCCTTGCCCCACATGTTCCTTGGCCCCTGGACTGCTTGCCCAGTCCAGCTCTGCGTGAGGGCAGCCATTCCTTGCCCTGTGGCTCTGCAAGTCTTCTCCCTGTGCCTCCTATGAGGCGTCTTGGTTCTTGAGGGAAGGAAGGGCTTGTGAGAAGTGAAACTGCAGGTCCTGCCCTGCTCAGAGTCCTCAGCTGTGAGCTTTTGTTCCTTGAGGTCTCAGTCTAGCTCCACCTTTAACCTACCCACCGTGTTCCTAGGCCCCTTTGCTGACAGCACCTGGGGCCCTTGTCATGAACACCTGATGTGCCCTGATAGGAGCACTGGCTAGTAGGAAGGAGGCCTGACTCCAACACTGATGGGGCCCCAGCTTCACCTTCCACCCTCTAGAGGCCAGGTAGGAAGCCCCAGAGAAAACCAATATCAGGCTAACACCATATAGCACAGGCTAGAAACCCTGGCTCTCAAGGAACCTGTCTTTCATGCTAACTTAGGGGTCAGGCTTTTGTTGGGAGATTGGGCTCTAGGTTGGTAGGCCCCTGCAGGGCTGAAAAAAAATTATAGCTTCCGAATACCAGTATGGACTAGCTGATAATCCTGTCTGCCCTGAGGAAGACCTCAGCTACTCAGAGTCACTTTACCATATGGTTGCAGACTCTCTTGCAGCTACCCTACCCTCCATAAACAAGTGAAGTTACTAGCAATCCTAGGTCTTTGTGTCTTAGGAGACTTAGGTAGGCATCCTTGAGAGGTAGGGAGGAAGGACTAATGGCCTCCAAATTTCTGCCAGGCAGGAAAGTCCTAAAACATCCCTTGTAAAGCAAGAGTTCTGGTTCTTCTTCCTATGTTAATCTGAAACAACACCAGCCATTTTTAAGCATCCACTGGGTGTCAGGAATGTTGTAAGATCTGTAACAAACATCTGTCAAGACTTCTGTGAACAAGGCAAGAAAGTCCTTTTTAGAAGAGTAGACAGGTTTAGAGAATAAGATTATCTTTTGCCTGATTTTAAGTCCTTACTTGTTGTCCCTACAGACATGATTTTGAAATACATCTAAGGCATAAGAAGCTGCCATGTAGGATGGAAAGGCACAGGGATGGGCACCACCCCACAGTGAGGAAGCTCCTGTGGGGCTTCCCCCTGGCTTCACCTGGCTCAGAGCCAGAGCACCCACTCCTAGGAAGGTCTCGCCCTTCCAGTAGCTTCTTGTCCTTTTCAAGAGATAGCCCAAACTCTACCTCTCGGCACACAGAGCCCTACCTGGCCTGGGCCCTACCTCATCTAGCCACGTTTGCTTCTGGGCTTGGCTTACTCTCCTCTTCAAGGTATCCTAGGCCATGCAGTGTGCCCACACCGGCAGTGTTATTTCACGCCTGTGCCTTCCCTGATGCTTCTTCCCTGACCCATCTCCCAGCCCTGGCTGACTTAGCCATCTCCTGCTTGATTTCTGAAACCAACCATATCTCCTGGAACCTTTTCCCGACACCACTGCTATCCCACTGGGCTTGGTGTGCCTCTTGTACTCCCCTGTGACACAAGGCTTCCTGCTGTTACGGCACAGACACTCCAATTCTCCGTGTGTGTTTGTTTCCCCCACTGACCTATGAGCTGCAGAAGGAAGGGTCTTTCTTCCCATCTCTCTTGGAGTCGCCAGATCCCTAATATGACATGGTAGGCATAGAGGTGGTTACAAGGGGAGTCTTGTTTCTTCCAAGAATATTTGGATTTTAGATTGGACATTGATATGACTGTTCTCTACAATGGCTTTTCCTATCTATGGTTGGAAGGGTCGGGGCTCTGGATGAAAAGCGTATGGAACAGATAAGGATGAATACTCAGGTGGGAGGAAGCCAGGAAAAGGTGGGCTGGACCTGCCTCCCTGGGATGCTCCTGATAAATGGCAGTTAAGCAGTGTGGGTGTCGGAAGTTGACATGAAGGGAGAAGGGTTCAAACAGCTGGCTTGGTTACAGTTCATGAGGCATCTGGCATGTCTGCTGAGGTACAACCTCTGGCTTCCCAGGTAACATTGGGGTCTTCTGTTGACCAGTCATCACGGCTGTGCTCTCAGGGGCTCCAGTGGGACTTCCATTCTTAAAGATGTTTCCAGTAAAGACCTGATATGTCATGACTGTGGCCACACACACACACACACACACACACACACCTGTGGCCCTGGCATCTCTGTGTGGTCACGCAAGCTGAGCTCTGTGGCACTTAAAGGGTACTTAGTCCAGGTACCCAAGGACTAGGATGACAGTGACATAGTACAGTTGAAGAAGCCAGAAGCAGAAAGAGCTGACCTGGAGAGTGAGTGGAGGTTGCCACTCAAAGCTGCCTGCTTTTCCTGGATTGGGCAAAGTTACAGTTAACGATAAGGCTGCAGAGTCCTTCTATCTATTGCTTTTTGCCTAGACTAGTTGTGCACTCTCTCTAAAGTTTCTCAGAAAATTCTAGAAATCACTGAACTAGGAATCAGCTAGATGGCAATGGGTAGACCTGGAAAGCTTTCGTGTCACTGAGCTTTTTAATATCAATCACTGGGACAGGCAAGCATCTGGGGGTAGCCTTGGCTTCCTTGACATCCCTAGAAGACCTGTGTGAGCCACAGAGGTGTCTTGGGAACAAGTAGCCAAAGAGGTGCTTTGAGATTGGGTCTCATTATGTAGTCCAGGCTGGCCTCATATTCCCAGTCCTCCTGCCTCAGCCTCCTGAATTCTGGGACAACAGGTGTGCACAACCATCCAAGGTTAAGAATTAAGAATACAGGACTGGAGAGATGGCTCAGCAGTTAAGAGCACTGACTGCTCTTCCAGAGGTCCTGAGTTCAAATCCCAGCAACCACATGGTGGCTCACAACCATCAGTAATGAGACCTGATGCCCTCTTCTGGTGTGTCTGAAGACAGATACGGTGTACTCACATATAATAATAAATAAATCTTAAAAAAGAATTAAGAATACAGTGCAGGAATAGTAACAGATGCCCGGGGAGGAAACTTAAATCCAGGGTGAAGTGAGACAGGGTTTGGCAGTTCAACTCAACTCAGGCTCTGCAGAAACACCTTTCATTTCACAAGAAGTGGCCTGCCTTGCTTAATTACATGCTTGAGGAAGTGAGGTTGGAGTTTGGAGGCAGATTACCAGACAGGGCAGGGTGAGCATCCAATATCTGCCCTAGGTTTATGGAGCCAAGGGAGATGAGTGCTCCAGGGACTGCTCATCGTCCTCCCCTACCCTATTCTTTAGTAAGCAGAGGCTCTGAGCCTTCTGCCTGTCTAACGTTTCTTTCAGGCTGGTGGTTTGTTTGCTGGTGGTTGAAACCCAGGGCTTCAAGCATACTAATCCTGTGTTCTGCCTCTGAGCTGTACCTTCAGGTCCATTCTGAGATCCATTTTCCATGCACCTCCTGGATCCTGATTGCTGATTCAGCTCAGCTGATGCCTTGCTGGGGAAACAGTGACTCAGCAGGGTGCTGCAGGCTCCTCCCCAGACCCTTGGGTGGGTGAAGTGGGTATGCTGCTGTGGAAACTTTGAGAGAGTCCTCATTGGACTGCTCTTTCCAGCCAGCTGGCCCATGAGTTAGGCAGGAGGGCAGGGGAAAGAACATGGGATCCGTGAGCCACAGAGGAAAGAATGATCTTTCTGTCCAGTGGAATCGACTAGCCAGGAACCCTGAGGGAGAAGACTCAGGTTTCGTCACCAGCTGTCTCAGCTGAGTCATCTCTTCCGATAGTCTGGGCCTAGTCTGCTGTCGTCTAAGCATAAGGGAAATGTGAACCTCACTCTGTAGATAGACCCCTTTCTCCTTTAATTCCATCCAATGCCCATCTGTGGTCATACCTGTTCTACACAAATAGACACAGAGACAGCACTGCCTCAGGGAGACCCTAGAGAGGCTAAGAGGTTGGAAAGAAGGTGGCAAGAGTGGTGTGTGTGTGTGTGTGTGTGTGTGTGTGCAGACAGAGGTCCTTTGCTCCCAGACACTCCTGGCCTCTGCCGCAGGAACTTGTGTCTAGAAGAGAGCCTGAAGGCAAAATGTGGGTGGCGCCGAGGTCTTGAGGATGTTCTGGCCTGGCTTCTGAAGACTGGGATGCCCCTCTCTTCTCCAGGTTCCGTGGCTTCATCCTGCTGCTCACCTTCTTCATTTATGCCTGCTATCACATGTCCAGAAAACCCATCAGCATCGTTAAGGTGAGGCTGGTGGGTAAGGAAGAGTGTGGGACATGTGAGACCTGGCAGATGTGTGCTGCAGTTGGGTGCTCTAGACCTCAGACAGTCCCCTGCTTGGTCACCCTTCCACCCGGCAGACACCCACTGTTGGTGGCTCTTTGCTACACCCCTCCTGCAACGTTTTCCTACACATTCCTCTTACGTTCACCTTCCAGACAGCACCGTTGGTTGGTGTGGGTAAGCTAAGAAGGCAGGGGGTACAGGCTCTGTGGATTCTGTTAGTGAATATTGGATGGCCACCCACCCCTGTTGGAGGAGGTACTGGCAGGAAGGAGCGTGGACTGTGGTAGGAAGCAGAGGTGTTTATGATTGAGTAGCAGGTTTCTTGCTTCTCTCTGAGCCAAGTGGGCTCCAGGGGATGGTATGGCCCTTGACCCCTGTATGCCATTGCCTCCCAGAGCCGCCTGCACCAGAACTGCTCAGAGGTGGTCAGACCCGTTAACGACACCCACGATCTCAATGATACCACCTGGTGCAGCTGGAGTCCATTTGGTAAGGCCAGGGCACACTGCCGCCTCTAAGCCTCAGTCCCTCCTTGGAAGTGAAAGGGACCTTCCTGAGGGGGCGGCCACCCAGCCAGGTTCCTGTCGTTCCCATCTGCTTTCAGACAAAGATGACTACAAGGAGTTACTGGGCGCTGTGGACAATGCCTTCCTAGTGGCTTATGCCATCGGCATGTTTATTAGGTAAGAGAAAGGCAGAGCTCGTGCCCATTGTGGGTGCAGCGGGGTGGGTGGGCGGACACTTCACAACTGCTGTTTCTTCTGACTGACCTGGGGCCACAGGCTGATGTGAGGGAGATGAAAGTGCCTCAGTGTGGGGCTGAGACCAAAGCTCCACCCGGGCTATCAGTCCGTGGCCAGCCATCTTCCTTCTCTGTGGTCACCAAACTGTCCCTCCACCTGCTGCTGCTGGACCCTGCTCTTAGCAGCCCTTTTCCGACAAAGCTTCCTAGGTGCACCATTTAAGGAAGTGTTGGTGGGTGTGACCAGGGTCCTCTAAGCACAGCCCTGGACACGTAGATTCCCAAGGAGAGCTTACCCAGTGCTGTCCAAACTATACAGCCAGTGTGGGTCTCACCCAACAAACACGGAATTTGCTGCCAGAAATCACTGATGGACAAGGCGTGGTGTGGCCTTCAAGGAGCTCACAGCCCAGTAGAGGACCCTCTCTTAGCAGCTAATTGAGAAGTGTTCACGTGTTGGGTAGTCTTGCAGTGCAAGCCTGGACTGAAGACAAGGAGTTAAGGAAGGCACTGGAGGAGGTGATCCTTGAAATGTGACGAACCATGGGTGTTGGCAGTAGGAAAGGACACCCAAGCTGGACGCACCAGAGAGCACAGTGGGGCGAGCAGGGAACAGTGTGGAGTGCAGGTGGAGCCTCTCACAAGGTCACCAGAGGGGTAGAGAAGCAACAGGGAGACAGGGCTAAATTTAGGATAAGGTCATTTGCAGAGGGCATGCTCCAGAATATGGAATGGGAGAACTGTGTGGGGGCTTTAGCTAGGCATGAGGGAGAGAGAAACTGAGGTAGGCTTGAGGCAGACAAGGTAGGTTACGAGCTAGCATGAGTGCTGCCTGAGCCGCTGAACTCGGGGACAGATGGCGTTTCAGAGGCTCCCACGATGAAAGGACGGAGAATCTCGAGTTTAGAGGGTTGAGTTTGCATTGCTTTAGGGACAGCCAAGTAAAGGTATCCAGAGGGCACTCTGAACATGACCCTGAAGCATGGAGAGACACACGGGGCCCAAACACATGCCGGAGGGGATGTTCCACTCATCAAGTTGATGAAAGAGACTGTGCTGGAAGGACACACGTGACATGGAGTGGCCAGCCAGCAAGGAGGGACATGGGCAACCGAATTGTCAGAGTCGCGCCATATAAAGCAGATGATCCCTGGAAGGGAGGACCGGGATCCAGCCTTGGAAAACAGTAGAACGCAGATCAGCACTGGCCACCATGGCTACAGTGGCTTCAGTAGTCTAGGCTGGGAGAGGGAGATGGTAGAGTGGACATAGCTAACCTGGAGATCACCCCATCTTTCTCTCCAGTGGGATCTTTGGTGAGCGGCTGCCCCTGCGTTACTACCTCTCGGCTGGAATGGTGCTGAGTGGCCTGTTCACCTCGCTCTTTGGCCTGGGGTACTTCTGGAATATCCACATGCTCTGGTACTTTGTGCTCATTCAGGTATGAGTCTATGGAGCACCTGGGCCTTGTTCCCCTCAAAGAGAGGTCCCTTTGGGTCCCTGGCCATCCCCAGGTCAGAGTACATGGGGACTTGGTCTCCTTGTTCCAGTCCTTCTGTCGCCCTGCTCAGGACCCCGTTCCAACCGCTCAAAGTCTCAAACGACTGGCTCAGTGAGCCTGCCTTGGGTACTGCACTGAATCTGCTTGAGATGTGTGAGAAGTCAGGTCTCAGCTCACATGATCTCGAGCCAGGAGAAGCCAGCCCGTGTGACTGTGTGTGGGCGTGCAAGTGTGGGAAAGGCATGGTTCACAGTGCGGGGTGTGTGGAGGGCTGCTGAGCCCTGCCATTGAACCACCGCTAGCCAAGGTGTTTGAGGTAACTCCCCCCTCTCTCTCTCCCTTCTACAGATCTGTAACGGGCTTGTTCAGACCACGGGCTGGCCATCTGTGGTGACCTGTGTCGGCAACTGGTTTGGGAAGGGAAAGTGAGTGTGATGAGGGAGTGCGAACAGCCCTGATCAGGGCCAGGGGTGGTGGGGGTACTGGAGTACTCTCAGGGGAAAAGACTGGGAAATGTGTCTTCTTGCTGGGTCTTGCCCACTGAGAAGAAATGACTCTGAGGTTGAAGGGCAGGGCTATTTCTCTATCTTTAGGACCTAGCCACAGAGCAGGCACCTTAGTTATAATTCTTGTAACAGGTGAATTTCCAGTTTTCATTGAAGAGAAAAGTCTCCACCACTGTTTTCTTAGACTGGTTTTTGTGTAAGCTTGCTTGTCGCTTACCCTCAGCACTGATGGCCTGAACAGGTCGACTGCTGGCACTGGGGGTTACTGTTTTCTTCAGTACGCATGGCACCTCCTAACTAGATACCAGTAGGGAAATGCAGCAAGTTATGGCCATTGAAAAATCACCAGATGTTTCCAGATGTCCCCCGAGGGGCAGAATCAGCCCCCAGTTGAAGACTACTGTTAGAGTGATATCAATGGGGGTCAAAGAGAAGAATGGAAGGTTCATGATTTCCCTGTGGTCAGAGACCCCATCTGAGCTTGTCCTAGGAGCCGGCTACAGCAATGGCCAAGGCAGTGCTATCACCTGCTTGACAGCAGCCCAGGGGGCTTTGCTTCACTGTCTGGGGACTCAGAGAATATCAGTTGTGGATACATCCCAAAGGCTAGACGCAGCCAGCCGTTTGAGCTTGGCTGGGATGGTTATATTTTTGTATTTTCTTAGCATAAAATTAATTTTATTACTCAAAGCTAATTTAAAATAAAGTTCAATCAATGAAAAACATACATACCTCACATATATATTTGTGTCTTTTTTATATTATTTTACTTGTTCACTTTACATGCTGCTCACTGCCCCCCTCCCAGTTACCCCCCTCCCTTCCCTTCTCTTCAGGCGGGGATTCATCATGGGCATCTGGAACTCTCACACGTCTGTGGGCAACATTCTGGGCTCCCTGATCGCAGGAGTCTGGGTGAACCAGCACTGGGGCCTGTCATTCATCGTGCCTGGGATTATCACTGCTATCATGGGTGTCATCACCTTCCTCTTTCTTATTGAATGTGAGTGGACCCTTCCCAACCCATGCTGTAAGGTGTGTTCAGCTGGATATTCTGTGAGCATTGCTGCTCAGGGTATTGGATGACTAGCTCTGGGATCCTGAAACTGTCCTTTCATCTGTAAAGTGACAGTAGTGCTTGCCCCATAGGACTTCTGAAGGTGTAAGAGAGACACTGTAGCTTCAATGTTTTATCTGTAGTGTGTGTTCTGACAAAGGGCTGTGTAGACAGCTACTCATTCTCCCTGAGTTGGCAAGGCCAGCTATTAGTCCAAGAGGCAGTTGAGAGTTTCTGGAAGAGGCAGGCAGGTCTAGAAAGCCTGCTCCCTTAATGCTGGGGGTCAAGACTTGTAGAGCTGACTCTGCACTAGCTTAGACCACTGTAAAGGGAGAGTCTGACCTCTTGGCAACCTCCTTGTTTATCCCCCAGATCCAGAAGATGTGGACTGTACCCCCCCTCAGCATCATGTGAGTTTGCCACCCCAGCCCTAGCCCTGCCTTCCTTACCACATCGCAGGAACTGGCCATGGGAGGACCAAGAGTTGGAGGAGAGAGCTGTGGTCTTCTAGTGACTTCATGGACCCAGTTTTGGGCTCTTAGGTTAAATGCCCCACAACCCGATGTGCCTGCCAGCCCAAGAGAGAAACACACCTTCCCCAGGATGGGCATCCCCTTCCTGTCAACAGGGCTGTCCTTCCCATTAGAGAAGGTTGGTACATGGCCCTGCCCACAGGAGGGATCATCTTCTTTCCTCAGGGTGACCTGGAGAAGGAACAGGACAATCTTGAGGATCCCGTGAATAGTCCCTACAGTAGCAGGGAGAGTAATATGGACAGTGCAGCTAGATCCTCCAAGGAGCAGGGCCCTGAGCCTGAAGCCATCAGTTTCCTGGGGGCACTCAAAATCCCGGTGAGATGTTTGTGGAATGAAGGGAAGAAAGTCTCTCTAATGTTTTTCATTAGAGTTGAGGGGATGGGGTGCTAGGGGTGACAGGTGGTTTCAGGAATTTCCATCCAGACTGTGGGGTGGCTGCTTGCAAGGGGCAGCATATACAGGAAGTCTATCTAGTCGTGATGTACAGCATTAGGGGGCAGCATATCCAGGAGGTCTATCTCGTCATGATGTATAGCATTAGGCACACTGCTGCCATTAGGACAGGGTGTGTATCTGAGGTTGCTTTGTGTGGGAGCGATGACAGTCGTGGAGTAGTGCTAGCCCCCTGGGCGCCTCCAGCAGACTGCACATCTCTTGAGCTCCTTTCCATTGTGCCGTCTCCTGTGCTTTCCAGGGTGTGATCGAGTTCTCTCTATGTCTGCTCTTTGCCAAGTTGGTCAGCTACACCTTTCTCTACTGGCTGCCCTTGTACATCGCCAATGTGGGTAAGTCCAGGGGAAGAGGGGCTGAGAAAAAGGGGCCCTGAGGAGGCCACAGCTACTTCTGGTGCAGGGAGGATACCATACTTGGGTTTCATTCCAGTACACAGGCACGGCTAAGGCCCGTGCGTGTCTCCAGCCACCTGCCCCCTTGGAGCAGAGTTGAGCCTTAGGAGCAAAATCTCTGTCCTGCGGTCCTTTTTTCTCTAGCCCGAGTGTGGGCTGCTTGGCTCAAAGGTGGGCGGAGGTCTGCCTTGAACACCTCCAGTTCAAGGAAGAGGCTGCGTGAGCTTTCCTACTCTGGGCTCCAGAGCTCCTCTTTCAAGGACCGTTATGGGTGTGATATGTTTGTACTGGGGTCTTCTGGGCTACACTGAGGGAGCTGCCCCAATACACTGGTCACTCTCCACTGCTCCTGCCCAAGGATGCAAAGATGAAAGGAGATGACTGTGGGGTTGATTTCCACCTGCTCAGAGTCTCTGGTTTGCCACTGATAGGTGACATTCCAAAAAGCCACATTCTCTGCTTTGCTGGCCCCCAAGATTCAGAGAGCCACACCCCTTACCCAAGACCTTTTGCCCAGAGCTGCTTTCCTCTTTCCTAGCTGTGGGAAAAGACAGCAACTGTCCTGACACACACACACACACACACACACACACACATACACACACACACACACACACACACACACACACACACACACACACACACACGGGCGAGCAGGAAACCATGGGGATTAGTCACGGCCAGATCATAGCTCTACATGAGGTGCCCTGGTAGTAGTACTATGGTAGAGTACTACTGCTATGGTAGAGTAGTAGTACTGGTAGAGTACTATGGCAGCTTTGCAGACATTGTGACTCTGTTTTGTGGCTTTTTGCTGACTTCAGAGTATGAATCAGCCTTGAGGGTGGAGTTAGAAGCCAGGCTTTTCGATGTTCCCCTTCTGTAAACCCAGAGTCCCGGTCTCCCTACAGGTCTCCTTCTGTGGCTGTGAGCATTAGTACAGACCTAAGGTGGCCTGCCTAGGAAGGGCCCTACGGAGCCTGCTTCTATGTCAGGAGTAGGTCAAGAAGACAGCGGCTCCCATGCTCAGTCAGAACGATTATAGGCCAGGAGGAGAGTTGGGGATGCTGTCGTGGGCAGGTACCAGGCCAGCAGGAGAGGCCTTTCTGTGAAAGGCTTAGGTCATCCTTCAGGCAGAGAGCAGTTCAGGACTTGGCTCTGAAGGGGTGTGTGCCAAGCTGCTGCAGACTCACCTGGTGGCCCTAGCCAATCGCGTGGCCGTGGAGCCTCAGGCTTTTCCTCAGACTGGATTAATGTGTCACAGGAAGTCTTCTGGCTGCGCCATTCAGGAGCCCTGTTCCAAACCTCCCTGAGTGTCTGATTATGTTTTTGTGTTTTCCACAGCTCACTTTAGTGCCAAGGAGGCCGGGGACCTCTCCACGCTCTTCGATGTTGGTGGCATCATAGGTGAGGCCCTGTCCTGCCCTGACGTGCTGTCTTTCTGTTTGCTTCTATGCAGAGGCACAGAAAGAAGGGACAGCCGGCCATGATCTGGGCAGAGAGGAAAAGCCTCCTGCTGTATTCTCATTGCTGTTCCTGCTAGACTGCGTGGGCCTAAGAAAAATGATCATTGCGCTCTGGTTTCTTGGGGTGATGGGAACAGGGGTGTTGGGGGGGAGACGACAGGGGGAGGTGGTGGTTCTTAAGGCCAGCCCAGCACTAGGCAGGGTGTTGGGACAAAACTGGGTAGCAGATGAGGAAGTGCATGCGGTGTCAGGGACAGCGTGTAAATGAGCGTGTGTTGCAGGTGGCATCGCGGCAGGGCTCATCAGCGACTACACCAGTGGCAGGGCCACCACTTGCTGCGTCATGCTCATCTTGGCTGCTCCCATGGTACGTGCAGTCTCAGCATGGTGTCTAGGGCCTCACACCCATGTGTCCACCCCTATATGTGCATACATAGGTATGTCTGTGTTCATGTGTTTATGTGTATTCCTGAGCACATGTAGAGAAAGAAAAGCGAGAGTCAGCAGAGGACCAGGCTCTGTGAAGAGACCAGGATTAATAATCCCAGAATGGGATTAGTGATTTTCTAGCCTTGGTGGAGAAAGGAGACACCAGCTATGACTTTTTTTTTTTTTTTGGACCAAGAAACAATAGAGATTGAGGATAGACACAAGAAAAGTTTTTTTTTGGGAGGGGGAAATTATAGAGCCATACATGGTGGTGCATGCCTGTAACCCCGGGACTTGGGAGGTAGAGGCAGGGGGAATCAGGAGTTCAAAGTCTTCCTCAGCTACAGAGTGAGTTTCAGTAAACCCTGTGTTGCATGATACCCATTTCAAAACAGCAGGAAAAAAAAATTAGAGATTAGCATAGTTAGACCATCCATTTCGAGACACATACAGACCTGAGAAGTTTGGACATACAAGGCCAGAAAACCAAGTGATATGTGGGATTCCAGAGCAGGCAGGAGCCAGTCCAGACCCAGGGCTAGCCAGCAAGAGGAAAACATGTCCTTCTTCCTCCAGATGTTCCTGTACAACTACATTGGTCAGAATGGGATAACCAGTTCCATAGGTGAGGAGATGGGGTGACTCCCACCCAGCCACTCGTGAGCCCGGGGAACTCCATGATGTGGGTATGGCGCCAAGGGCATGGACCCCACTTGCTCTGGACTTGGGGCTGCACACGGCCCCTCATCTCTAATAATGCCATCTCTGCTGTCTTCCCAGTGATGCTAATTATCTGTGGGGTCCTGGTCAATGGCCCTTATGCACTCATTACCACAGCTGTCTCTGCTGACCTGGTAAGTGGGCCACTTGTGGGCACCAGGCTGGGCTGAGGGTGGGCTGGGGGCTCTGTCTACAGAGACATTTCCACCTGCAGAACCTCCACGGGCTCTTTCCTTTCAACTTCACCCACCCACCTCAAGCTAGCTTTCTCCCAGGACTGCTCTTCCTGAGCGGTTTTGCTTAGCTTGAGCTGTCCCCTCCATCCTGTCTCTCCAGGGCACACACGAGAGCCTGAAGGGTAATGCCAAGGCCCTCTCCACTGTCACAGCCATCATTGACGGCACCGGCTCCATAGGTTTGTTACTGGTTTGGGCTCCTGGCAGCTGAACCCCAGACTTGTTATGGGCGGGCCCCCAGTGCACTGTCCCAGGCGGTCGGGGAAGGTGTGTATAGTGCTCTCATGAGACTTTCTGTATAGGTGCGGCTCTGGGGCCCCTGCTGGCTGGGCTCATTTCCCCCACAGGCTGGAACAACGTGTTCTACATGCTCATCTCTGCCGACGTCTTGGCTTGCTTGGTAAGAGTCCTTGGGCCACACAGATGTCGGTTAGGGGATGCGTTATGTGGACAGTTTGGAACTCAGTATAACACACCGGGGCTTCTGGGAGGTCAAGAATGGCAGCTGCCCTCGGCTCAGAATTACTTCCTCCTGTGAGGAATGCTGTTCAGCTAACTTCTCAGCCGCCTGTCACACAGGTCAGCTGAGCCTAGAAGCTCACAGTGTCTTCCCTTCCCTTTCTACCTTGGACCCCCACAGCTCCTCTGCAGGCTGGTGTACAAAGAGATCCTGGCCTGGAGGACCCGGAGCAGAAACAGTGGGTGAGTGTCCTGGCAGTGGAAGCCATTCTCCTACCCTCACTTCTAGGACTCATCCCAGGGCTCAGTTACTCTATGCTGTCTGTGCTGGTCCACTGTGGGCCTCAGGAGCCCTGCAGCTGCGCCCCCTTGACGTGCTGTTGGACCCCCCTCCCACTCCAGAACTACTAACCTCGCCTCTGTTGTCCCGTGTATCTCCATAGCTCTAGTCTGGCCCTAACCCACCCGCGATAGTATTTTCCTCAAGTCCCATGACTGTTGTGAGTATTTTCTCCAAGTATGACTAATATGCCATCGCAACGTGGGCTGCATGGGAATCCTCTCCTCTCCTGCGCGTGATTTCCCTCCTGCCCCTCAGCTTTCTCTGTTTCCTTGGGAGCCATACCTGGAGATTCAAGCTAGTCAGAGCATGGTGCTTGGGAACTATTTCTCAGGGGATCTGAGATGCTACAGGGGGCTTTGGACACACCCGTAGGGCAAAGGGGCCAGAGATCCAGAATCTCTTCTTCTCTGAACTGAGGCTGAGCTGCAGACGCCTCCTAAATGTCAGAAATCATCTGACCCCTCTGCCTGGGCTGTGCAGAAAAGGGCAACTGCCAATCAAAGCCTCTGGAACAAATTGCAAACAGTGCTTAGTGCGGTGTGCTTTCTGCCTGGTGTCCAGAGGTGGTGGGTGTGGGAGTCGCAGAGGTCAGTGACTGAGTCAGAGGCCGGGGTGCTGGTGACTGGGCGACTGTCCCTGAGGCCTTTCTGGGACTTCTGGCAGAATTATCTTACAAAGAAAAGAAGCTGGTAAAGCCTGGACCTGGGCCGGATGGTAAACGTGAAGAGCCACCTCCTGGGGGCATGGTAAACCCACAGTGTCTGGGGAAGCGCTTGCACTTTAAGAAGGCTTCACACAGGCAAAAACGGGGCACATGTGGAGGCATTCACAGGGTCTGCCCTGCCCTGCCCTGCCCTGCCCTGCCCTGCTCTGCCCCGGAGGGGAGCAGGGGGCTGGACAGCATAGTTTTCTCCTTTCACCTGCATTCTTCAGGCTAGGCTTGAAGGGAGCCAGGAAGAGAAAGAAAAGCAGACAGGGAGAAAAGTGTGTAGTGAGCTGGAGTGGAGGCCAGCCTCGCCTCCCCGAGGCGCCTCAGCCTCCTTGGGAGGCAGGTATTCTCTTTTGAAGTGAGGAGTCAGCCCTGGCAGGACCTAGAACCCCAGGTTTGTGGGGGTAGGCTGGCTTTCCCGGCACCGCAGCTCTCCCAGGCTGGGTCTTCCTAGAAGGCGCAGTAAGGAATGGGTGATGATTTACTGGGCCGGGGAGAGCTCTGGGCTGAGAGCCTGAAGTCCCAGGGTTCTCCGTCTCTGTCCGCTCACCTCTAGCTAAGACCTTGGCGGACTTCTCAGTCTCTGCTTCGTTGAACATAATGGGGATGTCATTCTCCAACGCCTGGCAGGGTTGGTCTGAGGCGCAGAGAAAATGAGATAGGGAATGATGCTTTTTGTGAAGTGGCCAAATGTGTCAGAAACACTGTTTCCCATATTTGGACTTGTTAGCACCTGCCCAGCAAGTAAAGGGGGCCCCAATTACGACGGCCGACCTGAAAGGCAGAAGCCTATTACGTTATAGCTGACTCTCCCTCCACCCCATCCCCCTGTTCATGCAGGTACAAACAAATCTGAGGCCTCAATCGGAAGAGCAGCGTGGGTCGTCCCTGCTGGGTCCCCAGCAGGCTCCACGAGCAAGAGAACAGAAACGCCCATCCCAGGGTGAGGCAAAGCCTCCTCCCGATCTAACCAGTCCAGTCCAAAACCGCCCTGCCACTAGGGAAGGGTACGAAGCCTCTGTGGGGACCACTGAGCACCCACTGTGGGAAAGTGGCCGACTTCGAGGCCTGAGCTCAGGAAACCGCCATCAGAATCAGTGGGCTGAACACAGAAAGGACGGGCAGGTTCAGACTCTTGCTTGTTTGGATTCCAAGGCCTAGAAAAGGTGCATCTCTCCTTCCCATGTTAAATTATAACCTCTAATTATCCTGTACCTACGAGGGATTCAGCCTTGTTTCAAAGGTGCCAGCCGGGCCTCTCTGTGTCTCTGTCCGTGAATTACGCTTTCTGTATTTCCCCAAGTAGGACCCTCTTGATCTGTCCTCCCCTCGATCCTGTTAATAACTCGGCCACTTTGAAGCATTAGCCACCGCCCTTGCAGAGCCAAGGCTCGGATGGGGTACGGGAGCTGTTGTGAGTACTGAATGTAGGGGAACTCACTCTTGGGCTCTTGACCATGCCCACTCTCCCAGCCCAGTACCTCCCTTGCCTCACCCTGAAGATGCCTCAGTGGATGAAGACACTGGGGGCAGTGCTATGAAGAGGAAGGGGTGTTGTATACAACTGCAAATGCCAGTGTGAAGTAAGCACTGGGCACTCACACCCTGGCAGCTCTCCTGTGAGAAGGAACAGGAAGTGACTATGGAAAGGACTTAACCCTGAGCACAGGTGCCAACTTCAGCAAGAAATGAAGATACACTGGAAACATCCGAGGAACCGCTACTGAGCAGTTGCTAGGAGACATCTTGCAGCCACCCTCTGCCTGGTGTTCTGATGCCACGTGCCTTCCACTCTGAGTCCTGGTTCACAACATGCCAGGCTGACTCCTGGCATTTCCGCCTGACCTCTAAGCTGCCCGTCAGCACCAATACAGATTTCCTTTGCCAACTGAGCCTCTGTTTATCCTTGGTAGGGTCTGGCATAGCAGCAGCCGTGGGGCTCCTGAGGGGCCGTGGAGCACTGTCATATGAACAACAAAGATTGGTGTTCTGGGGCTGTGACAGCTGGCATTCCCAGAGGGCACTGCTCGTGACACTGGAAACGTGCAGTACAACAGGAGCCTAGACCCCCATACAAGATACATCCATTGCATTTCCTAGGCTCCTGTGTCAGTCAGTGTGTTCGCTAGATACACTGGCCTCAGCAATGAAACATAAAGCTCGCCTGCCTGATCCTCACTTTGGTTCTGCAGGAAGCAGTCAGTCAGGAACATCTTATACTTGGGACCCGGTACAGGGCAGGGCCAACACATGGTAGTCTGCTCAATATTCACAAAAATCTCTCCAGACCAGAAAGACTGACATTATGTGGAAAGGACAGACTTTAAGGCAAAGCTGTGTTGCGTCTGTAGACCACTAGATGGTGACAGCATCCCGTGGTAGAGTCCAGGGCAGGCAGGTGTTGCCTTTCCTTTTCAGAGAAAGAAGACTGCTTTCTGGACTCCCGGATTCCTCCCTACCAGTCTCTTTGAGGGGTCAATGTGGAAGGAGTGGTTCTTGGAGGTCTTCTGCATCCCATCTCATTACTTACCACATTCTTCCTGTTTCCTCTTCTAGAACAGGGGAATTACATTGCTCGAGGGATAGGATGGGTGTGAAGGGAGCTAAGTGTCAGTCACACATGCTGCTCTTGACTCCTTAGCAGAGAAGACCGTTGTTTATATGAAAATAGAAACAACACAAGCCAAAAAGCACAGTGACCTAAGCTGAGGGCAAAATCACTCATCAGTCCAGATCTGATGCGACAGGGCTGGTAGGGGCGATCCTGGTGACTTCACATGTGACAGCATCTGAAGGAAGAATTCACGGGCCTTGGATAATCCATATGACAAGACAGTGAGAAGGAGAAGACAGAAGAAGCTAATATAAATCTTGTAATGTTATCCTATGCTGGGATAAGGACCAGAGCCTGAACAAACAAACACATGCACTCCAGGCAGGCAAGAGAGGCATTAGAAAGCTCCAAAAGATTTGTGGGAGCCCAGAGCCAGGCCTCAGAAGTGAGGACTTAGGCTGTAGGTGTAAGAAGAGGGTTGGAGGAACCCCCAAAGGTTGTGGGACCACCGCCCCCAAGTACCGTGGCCAGGTTCTCTGCGCCCCTAGCATCCCAGCTCTGAGCACATTGTGTTCACCAGAGGCCTGGTACCTGCCTTCTCTTAGGCCTCGGCACTCACACGGGGCTAATGCAGGAACATTACGTTAATTAGTTATTCATTTAATTTAACTTCACATTTGGTCTCAATTAAGCTTAAAATGTTCTTCCTTATAGATGCTACAATAGCATGTGTAATTAAAAGGCAATAACTCTTTGTGTTTTTCCTTTAGAGATCCACTGGGAGGCTGGGCTAGTGTGTCTGAGGAGGGGTGTGTGGGGAGGAGGCTGAAGGGGAAGAGCCTCCTGCTGAGCATTTGGAGGCTTCACTGCGGGTGTGAGGAGGGTCCAGCCTGAGGTGGGTGTGAGGAGGGTCCAGCCTGAGGTGGGGATGGCGCTGCAGGGAGCCCTGAGACCTAGACAGAGCAACAGACCTTGTCCCTGAGGCTGTTCAAGTAAGGGAAGTTTGGGAATGGAAGGAGGCCATCCTTACAGCTGGAAAATGGGACCCTATATTCTGTAGTTGGTATAATGCCCCCACCCAGAATGTCTACACCCCAATTCTTAGAACCCATAAATATACTGTGCTACATGATAAAGGAGACTTCGGGACTGTGAGATGGGTTGTCAAGTGAGCCCAGGATAACAAGTCTCTCAGTGATGACAGTGAGGCAGGGGTGGGAGAGATTTGAACATGTTACATTGCTGGGTTTGGAATCCAGAAAGGGCTCACCAACCCTGGAATGTGAGTGACTTCTAGAAGCTGAAAAATTGCAAATAGATCCTCCCCTAGAATCTCTCCTACAGTACTGTCCTTAGCCCTGTGAGACAGTAAGATAAAACGTGTGCATTGCTGTAAGCCACGTGAAGTTTGTAATGTGTTACAGCAGCAATAGCAAACTAATACGCGTCATTAGTGTAAAACAAGACATGACCAACTTACAGTCAGAAGCATAGGAAACAGAAGTGTCCGGTGCTGGGAAGCTGGCTCAGTGGGTAAAGCGCTTGGTGTGCAAGCATGAGGAACTGAGCTGGAACTCCAGAACACACTTGAAGAAGAAAAGTGTAGGGGCAAGTAATTATCCAGCACCTGAGAGGCAGAAGCAGGCAGATAGCAAGCTCCAGGCTGGCGAGAACTTACCTAAGACAAACAAAAACCAAGATAGGTGGCATCTGACAGTGACACCCGAGGTTCATGGCCTTCACATACATACATATCCATCACCCATGCGCATGTGCATGTGCCAAAATCCTCAAACATTAACACGAATACAGGGGTGGCCACATAGCATCTAGTACGGCAGCATCCTTTTAGAAATCCCTGCTCCCTCTTCTGGCTGCTACACGGTGGGTGCCCCAATCAGAGCTCATCAATGACATCATCTTTCGGTATACCTTAACTACTTTGTCCCACACTCCTGCCCAGTTCCAGACTTGGGACTTCCTCCCCACAATTGACAGCTGCTTCTAGGGGCTTCTCTCACGTAGATCTGTGCTGCCTGAACCTGGTCCCTTTAATCCTGTTTGTGCCTTACAGACACAGTATAAGTGTTAGGAGCTTCAACACTGAGCCACACTGCCTCCCTTCCAACCTTGACCCCTAAATCCCCCGTGTTGATGGTTCCCCCAGTGTGCACCTGTCATGTCAGTTGGAGACACTAACAAGACCCACTTAATAGACTTGACACATGAGGACAAAGCACTTACAGTGCGCTTTGAGAATGCCTGGCATCTTTGCTGCATGTCATAAAACTGCCATGTCTGCGTGAATGGCATGTGCTTATTTCCAGGTTTGGGCTTGGGGTTAAAGGGTCAGTTCGATCAACTGAAAAGCCCTTTCCGGTCCTAAACTGTCACATTCCACTCAGGGTAATCAACAGGTTTCCAGATTATTTTCTGTATCTGATTCTCGCATCTGGTTAAGCCAAAGGCTGGGCTGACATGTTTATCATTTGTTCTCATCAGTGTTAGTCGTTCTAAAGGATTTTTACCTTTACAGACACGAGTGGGGGAAACGGTGGGTGCAAACAGCTGACCAATGGAAAACTAAGGAGTTGTTTGAAAGCACAGCTTGATCTTTAAGGTATGAGATAAAAAAGAATGGATGAGGAGTTAGTGTTGGCACTTCAGGTCTGAGAGACCCTTCCTCTGCCTGTTTCTCATCTGTGAAATAACAGCACACTTCTTTACACACTGGGAATCAAAAAGGAACATGTAGCTTCTTCAGCGATGGGACTGAGTTGATAGGAAAGGTTAGGTCTTCAAGATTAGAACAGGAAACTCATCACTGTATTAGAATAAAAACCCATGGACTGCCCAGGAACCCTCGCCCTGATCCCTTTGCCTGACTCCATCAGCACACATGCACTGGGCACTCAGCGGTGTGGAAGGGCAGATGTGCTGCTTACACGGAGGGAGGGAGGAAGCGCTGTGCTCTCGGTGCCTGTGCACTGATACAAGCCCTCTGCTGCAGTTTAACATTAATTATCTGAAACCCCTGATCAGAAAAGAATCGAGTTTTTCTACCCAATTACCAGTGAGAAATTTTTAAGTTGCTTATCAAAATATTACTCAACATGCTCAGCTGGTTTGAGAGATTTCTAAACCATTACAGGGTATGGCTTAACTGACTGGACAAACATTCTGCCATGATGGAGCTGGGAGGGTACTGATGCTCTAGCCTGCCAGGACACCGGCCTGCAGCGCCATCAAGGACTTGTTCTCTCACACAGCGGAGAATCGCCACTCCTTCTGGACAGTGAATGAACAGCACAGCCTGCCCTGTTGAGAGAATGGCTAATGGGCCCTGAGATGATCTGGGTGGGTGTCTGAGGAATAACCCTAAGCTAGCCCTGTCTGCAGGCAGGCTCCGGACACAAGGAGGGATGCCTCATGTTGACTTCTCTGAAATCCATTGGTTCATTTGTTTAGCCTTCCATTTCTGGACTTTTGTTGTTGTTCTTGTTATTTGTCTTTTAAGGTTGGACATGATTACCTTTAGTATGAAGAAAGTAAGTAATCATTTCCTTTCACCATACTAGTTCTTACAGATAAGAACTGTAGAAGGCAAGCCAAGATGAAATACTTGATATGGTGTGTGTGTGTGTGCATTGTATAAAGCCAGCTCTTAATACATAAGCCTGTGATATCAATTTAAAAAAATCGGATAGCAATGATATATGGGAAGATATTTAGATTTTTCACCTTTACCAAAATTCCTCCCTCTGTAGATAACTAAAATCTCACAGATACTAACTACTGACTTTATAGATTATTTTGGTTTTGTATGTTTAAAGATTTATTTAATAATTATATACATGAATGCTCTGTCTTCATGGACATCAGAAGAGGGAATCAGATCCCATTACAGATGGTTGTGAGCCACCATGTGGTTGCTTAGAATTGAACTCAGGACCCTTGGAAGACCAGTCAGTGTTCTTAACCACCGAGCCATCCATCTCTTTAGCCCCACTTTTGTAAGTTTTTATTTTTAAGCTCAAGGACAAGTTTATTACAATTTAAAAACTCCAGGCCAGGCAAGCTGTTGATCTCAGGAGTTGCCGGAAGAGGAAAATGCAGAAGGAGAAAAGCCTTGTGGTCCCAACATTCACCCCGGACTGGAAGCTAGCACCACATGGCAGGGAGGCCATGTTCCTTTAGAGAAAGAGTAAGGAAGCCCAAACTGTCAGAAAAAGCATACTTAGGTTCTGGCCAACAGAAAGAAAGAAAGAAATCTGAAAGAAAGAGAAAAAATTAAAACGTTGCCTCTTTCCGAGTCAGTATTTAGAAAGGTAAGCAGCCCTACCTAAGTGTAGTATCTCACTAAAAGGATAATTACTCCAGCCATTCTTTAGTATAGCTAAAGTGATCCTGCCACCCTAGCAGTGATCCCTTGGCCAGGCGGTTGACCTGGCCCAACTAGGATGTTAGGTCCCTACTCGGGCCAGAGATTCCACTCTCTTGACCAGTTCACTCTCAATGGGCTTTGATTGCTACTGTAAGAGTCCTCCTTCTGAAGCTTTGTCTTCATCCTCTGATTTACGTCACCCTAAATCATTTAGGAACTAGATCAGGGATCAGAGCCTCTCCCTCCCCCCACCAACACTTTTGATATCTTTTGATCTTTAGTTGGATACCTTTGCAAAGGAATGAGAAAGGTAGATTCGTGGTCAGGAATTCATATATATATGAATCCTTCCAGAGTTTCCTTGCCAGCAGGCTTCTTGGGAGGAAGCACATGGCACTCTGTGCCTGTCAGGGTCGGCGCTCCACTTGGGCTGGCTCAGGCCCTCTACAGGAAGGCTCACAGGTACCCGGAAGCTCTGTGCACTGAGGCGAATAGCCTGAGCTCCAGACTGCCCACCGCCCTCACAGTGTCCACATGTTCTCCCCTCCCTTCCATTCTCAGAACAACATTTCTTTGTTTCTTCCCCATAAGCCCTAGGTCAGACTAGAATTTCATTTGAAGGTTTCTGAATGACAGCTCATCTGGAAGGGTTGTAGAGGGCAGCTGTATCTGGTCCTTACCAGCCGTGACTCCCAGTAGACGCTGGTTTCCGCCTCTTCTCATTGGGCTGAGCTCCTATGACATGGCAGAAGTGGGTGTTTCTATACGCCAACAGCAGTATCAAGGAGATAGGAAAGAGAAGTGGCAACCTCTCTCAAGTTCCCAACCAGTAGGTCACAAATCGACAGCAGCAGCTGTCAGCCCTTATCCTTCACAGGGTAGGATATCACATACCCTGTATATCAGTTATTTACATTGCAATTCATTTTTTAAGTTTTTTAAAAAAGATTTATTTATTATGTATATATGATTACACTGTAGCTGTCTTCAGACACACCAGAAGAGGGCATCAGATCTTTACAGATGGTTGTGAGCCACCATGTGGTTGCTGGGAATTGAACTCAGAACCTTTGGAAGACCAGTCAGTGCTCTTAACCACTGAACCATCTCTCCAGCCCCTACATTACAATTCATAACCAGCAACATTACAGTTATGAAGTAGCAATGAAAATACTTTCATGGCTGGGTTTACCACAACAGGAGGAGCTGGATTAAGGGGCTGCGGCATCAGAAGGGCGGAGAATCCACTGGTGTAGGTCTTCTACTGTGAGAGAGACTGGCTTCTGCCACATCTGGGCTTACCAGGTGGCTGCTCTGTGAAGCCTGGGAAAGTTCATCACCTTAAACGTCAAGATTTTTCTACTTAAAAATAAGAGCAATAATAATAAGTTGTTATAAAACTTAAGTCTCAAAGAAGTCACTGCAGCCTAGGCACCTCGCTGGCTCTATCACCTTTCCTGCGTGTTCTCCAGGCTCTCAGACTCCCCTTCACGTTGCTCTAGAGAGACAAGGCAGCACTTCCAAAGCGACCCAGACTGGACCCTCCACCCCATTCAGGGACAAATTTTATTGAGCTTGGATGTTAGACAAATGTGAAGTTATACTATAATGCTGAGAATATACATCCCTTAATTATTTTGGAGGAAGAATTTCCAAGATGAAAACATAGAGGCAGGCATGTGGGACGCATCTATAATCCTAGTACCCAAGAAGCCTGAGGCAGAAGGAGCCAGAGTTCAAGACAGCTCTGGACCAGCTTGGAATCAACCAACTAATCAACTGATCAAGAAGATAAAAAGAGCCAGGCCTGATGGTTCAGGTCTAAAATCCCAGCGACTTGGGAAACCAAGGCAGGATGGCAAGCTCAAACAAAGCCTGTCTTGGCTACAAAGAAAGTTCAAGGCCAGCCTAGGAAACAGTGGAATTGTTCTTCCAGACAAAATGTAAGTAGAGGGATAGGATGGTCGAGTACACATGTGAGGTCCTGGGTTCAATCTGTAGTACTGCCAAAGGACAAAAGGAAAAGAAAAAAGAAAGGGCCAAAGCCCAAAATTGATGCATACATAATACTCAATACTTAAATAAGGCACCCAGAGGCTACCTCTCTTGGGAGAAAAAGACCTAAGACACATGGCAGGACGACATCTAACATTTCCATACCTCCCTTCTAATCTCTAAGTAAACTTCAAATGTATATATACACAAAAGCTGTAGCCAGGAGTTTGAAGAGCAAGCCCTTTGGTGGTAGTTTATTGTGTTATTAGAACTCAGGCAAGTGCTGCATACTATCTTTACAGAGTTCCATGGAACTGCACATGATGGTCAATAACTGCTGCCTGATACATCTTCCATACTTTCTCATTAAAGCAATATTGTGTTAAATGACTTTCTCTTCCAAATGGTTCCAAATGCTCAACTGAGAACTTATAATTTATATGTTATTAAAAAGGACCAGCTTCTTCTGTTGGACAGCAAAGCCCAAAACTCCTTTTCCCCAAATCTCTACTCACAGCTTGACTGAACGTTTACCCAAGGCAGGCCACTGTTACTACTGTTCATTCAAAACAGACAGAAATCCGAGCACGGGTTCTGAGAAGACATTTGTACCTGTCTTGATGGTGACAATTTGCATCCATGGACTCTGCTTTGCTACAGAGTTTCTGGAGGCCAGGGCTCAGGAGGTTTGCCTTGGCTACAAATGGTTATTCCTCTGGTCTGAAGACATGAAGGTGTTCAAGGCTCCAGAGATTGCCTTTGCGCTCATCCGTGATGTCAACATGTCCCGTGTTTCCATTACCGTGCTCAGCAGGACCTCAGTGGTTTGGCATAGATTGGCTCCAGCACATGATGAGTAAGAAGCAGAAAGAGGCCTCCAAGAAAGACAGCGCTGAGGAAAGCCAGCAGGACATAGCGGCCGATGAAAAAGGCATCCACAATCTGGAGAGAGAAAACATTAAAACGGAATCTCTGCCACTCCGACGCCCTGCCTGTGTGACCCTGATGGCTGTGCCAGGAGTTTCTTTGTAACTTCAAGTAGCATCCTGCTCTAGGTTCCCTCTGCATTTGGGTAAGAAAACTTTTAGCTTCCAGAGTAGAAAATATAAGGTTTTCATAGAAAAAGAGGAAGAGGAGAAGGAAGAGAAGGAAGAAGAAGAAAAGGAGGAGGAGGAAGAGGAAGAGGAGGAAGAGCAACAACGACTAATAATAATAAGGCACAGGAAACCAATGGCTCAATTGAGGGGAAAGAGTAGCTTTCGGAATGAGGACCTGAAGCTTTCATCAGAAGGGCTCTGAACCCTAATTGCAAGGCAGTGCGGGAAAGTGGCCACTTAGCTAAGATATTAAAGCGCTAAAAGGGTATGTAACCTGCCCAATCATACAGCTGGTTGCCTAGTAACCAGTCATATGGGAAGCCCTAATTTTATTGGTCTTTGTTGACAAAAACCTGTATCTGGTATTGGCTTTGCCCAGATGTCTGCTGTCCACTTCTAAGGAACAGAGCTCTGTTCTCCTCAAAGCTAAGTGGTGGTGCTTAAATGGACAGGGAAAGCAGGTATCATAAACCAAATGATTGCCTAACTTACTTCACAGATACAATGAAAACCCATTTCCTGGAGAGATTCCCAAATACCTGACAGCAATGGTCACAGCCTAAAGAATGGCCCAGAGATCCTAATCCCTAGAGCCCATGAACTCATGGATTGCATGACCAAGTGGAGTTAAGGCTTGGCCTGGAAGTAGGCAGATGAGCTTGGATTATCCAACCCAGGGAGGCCCAATGTTAAAAAGAGTCCTTAAGATGGCAGAAAGGGCACAGTGCCCAGCCGCCATCCTCCCACGCAGTGGAGGTGTGGGTGAAGAACAACATTTGCAAACACGGCCCCTGTGGAGCTCTCCTGTCAGTCTGGCTCCTGTGCTTGGTGGCCTTCAGGGTCTGTGCTGAAGCTTGTCTTCCAGGCTCCAGGGTGGACACAAGCGAATACCTTCCCAGCCTCCCTCGTCTGCCAGTCCTTTGTCACCATGCTGTCCATGCATACTTGAAAGTATCAGAGTATCCACAAGCATACATGGGGTTTCTGTCCCACAACAACATTCACAGTTATAGGCCACACACACACACACACACACACACACACACACACATATACACATATATACACACACATATACACACACATACACACACATATACACATACACACACATATACACATACACACACACACATACACACACATATACACACATATACATACACATATATACACACATACACACACATATACACATACACACACATACACACACACACACACACACACACACACACACACACACACACACACGTTTTTCTTTGCAATACTTGACATCTTGGTACCGTGCTTGGTCTTACAGGAGTTGTGCATGAAAGCAGATCTCTGAGACCAGTCTTAGTCGCCCATGACATCCCTTGCATGAAACATGTTGTTATTTATTGTTTTGTGGCTAACTGGAACCCAGAGTCACCAGGGAAGCTAGTGCAGGGGTTCCTTACGCACCACCTGCGTTCTAAAGGTTCCTGGGTGGCTGTGTGTGGGTGTGGCTGGCTGTGTGTGGTAGGAGCCAAACCTGTTCACTGAAGCAGTGCCCAGGCCTGTCGATTTTAAGATGAATTTTGTGAATCTCCCCCTTTTGTGTTTCACTGTGTCATATCAGTATAAGAAAAATAAAATTTGGAGTTATTAAAAAAAAAAAAAGAGTCCTTAAAAGCTAACGATATGCTGGAGGCAGAGGTAGGCGGATCTCCACTGTATTTCAGACCAGCCAAGGCTACATAGGAAGACCTTGTCTCAAGAAACGAAACAGAATGAAAGAAGAAGCAGAAACTACGTTCAGGAAAAGAGATGTGAGATGGATACAGTAAGAGAAATGACACACTGCTCTGCAGATGGCCACAGACGGAAGCCATGGGCCAGGCACCAGGAGCTGGAGACATCAGCAAGCAGGCATTGTTCCAGAACCGCCGGAAAGATGCATGGCCCTGCCCGCCCTCGGTTTTAACTCAGGGAGATTGGTGGGCTGCTAACGTACACAATTGTAGATGACAAATCTATGGTAGGAACCATTATGCCGGCAGGAATTTGTTACAGCAGCAACAGAAGGCTAATACAGTGTTGATGAACAAAGTACCTGAACATTGTACTCAGTGGTAAGGGTGAGATCCAAAGACATCAAGAAGAAGGCTGAGGGCACCCCAGCTGCTCCAGAGACTACCCCAACAGTCAACTGACAACCAAGGTCAGTTTGATAAAACAGCTTTAACATAACTTTGACCTTGGCTCTGGTACTGAACAAGTCTCTCGCGGGCTACATGTTTGCTCGCTCGACTGTTTCACTTTTTAATTAGCCAATTAGCAGGCCTTGGGTGCAGAAGGCCCAGGCCATGTATTATTGATATGGTATTGAGCCAGGCTGCTGCAGGGGCCAGCCCTCAGAACCTGAAAATGAAAACTCCAATTCTGCCGGCCATGCTGACAAACATATTTTGCTCAATCCCGATTGTCTCCTGAGTCTGAAACTCATATGACAGAAGAGAAGGATTGATTTGGAAAGGATGCTTGCTCTGTGCCTTTTCCAGTAGTCACATCTGCAATAATTACAAATATGGCGGCACGGTATCCCTCTTTTCTCCTAAAAACAAAGAAACTGGGGTAGGCCAGTTGCAAAGAAGAGCCTGACACCCAAGGGAATAAATCCTGGAATCTGTGGTAAGCATAATTTTCCTTAGAGTTTCCAGAGCTAATTTTCTTCCTCTCACTTTCATTAGTCTTAGGTAGAGCTGGAAGCATGTGTTCATGTTACTTTAAAAAAGTATGTTATTTTGTGGGCTATATCAAATTGGCAGTCTTTCAGATCTGGAGAATGGTCTTTGATATTCTATTGAGTTACAACAAGTGTGAAGATTTTTGGGGGGGGGAGGTGTGTGGTTTTAGAGACAGTGTTTCTCTGTGTAGCTCTGCCTGTCCTAGAACTCACTCTGTAGACCAAGCTGCCCTCAAACTTAGAAATCCTCTGTCTCTGCCCCCTAAGTGCTGGGATTAAAGGCATATGAGACCATTGTCCAGTAAAAATTTGAAGATTCTGAGGGCAGAGCTCAGCTTAAATCCTTACTCTGCTTTTTCCTGGACAGTGTGAATTTGGGCAGATCCGCTGACCCTCTTACCCAGAAAGCAAGAGCACCTAACTTAGGGTGTGTTTTCAATGAGACGGTATAAACAAGGGGTTTAGCACAAGCCTCTCAATACAGTAATCCTTTAAGAATGTTAGCTATTAGCATGGCTTCTACTTCAAAATTAAAATAGCCACTGGGAGGAATCAGAATGCCACAAGAAGATGCAATGGGCAGACAGGTCAGTACCCTTAGCAAGAGCCTGTGGGTCTGAGACCAGCCACACATGGTAGAACCAGAGCCTCAGGTCAGGAATGAACCAGACCACATGAGGTCTGCAGAAATGGGGCGATGACAGAGGTGATACAAATCGATTTCCAGAAGTAGGGGCTGGCAGCTGAGGTCTAAGGGATGAAGATGACAGTCATTAGCATAGAACACATCTGTAACTTCACCTTCTGCTTTCCCGGGAAAGGCTCCTCTTACCCACTGTCCTTGATGGAGATGGTTCTCTTAACACAACAGTGGGAACAGTCAACCTCAGGACGGGGAATCATGTCACTCAGCACCCTGAGAGCACTACACCCGTTTTGACCAGGATCTGAGACTCCAACCCAGTGCTACCAGGAATGGGGACCACCACCCTTCCTGGTCAGTTCCTAGTTCCTAACGGTTTTCCTGTCTCTAAGTAAGGAGTGGCTCTCCACACTGTCATTCAACTTGACACAATGATGGCCACCAGGTAAATCAGTGCCTGGCAGGGCTGCAGGTGGGACTCATAAGAGCCTTTCCCAGGTAAAGGGACAGGGGCCTTGCAGGTCCTTTGGAGCCCCATTGTTGTTTGAACAGCTCACAGGGCAGGGGGGAGGGGCTGAGATGAGGGGAAAAATGAAACCCAATAGCTTTACCTTCATTTCGCCTTCTGGGGCTGGGAATTCACCAGCTCGAGGGAAAAGCAATAGAACTGTGGTAATGATCAGAGCACCGAGGAAGACAAAGACGATGGAGAACCTGGGGACAGAGACCTGAGTGTCAGATGCACTGCAGACAGTCTTCTTGTAACCGGTAGGCCTGTGCTGGCTTGTCCCAGCGGTCACAGTCCCTGAAGGTTCACAAAGTCCTCCACCTCAAAGCCTTGTTTCCCGGACACGTGCCAGCTGGGTATATTCCTACTTATTCCTGGTAACTCCAAATTCCTAACAATGGGAATTCATAGTTTTCTGCACCAAGTGTCCATTCATGCACCCAGATATACCCATCCCTCCTATCCCCACACACCTTTGTTCTTTCAGACCAGAGCACTTCGACAAATACTGTAGCTTTCCGTTTATTACCGTCACAACCCTGACATAGTGTGTGTCTCAAGTGTCTCCAGGATTAGGTTATGGCTTGCTACAGAGCGCCAGGCCAACTCACTGTAAACTTCAGTGTTTGTGGGCCCAGGGTAGGGCCTTAAGGATTGGACCAAGCATGTGCCATAAATCTGAACAATTAGACAAAACTTCTACCTACAAGCCCCAAGGAACTCAATATCGGCCAAAGTGGATTTTCCCGTCTTCTCTGTTCTCCCTCCCACCCTCCATCTCCTCCACAGTGAGAACAGAAGAACACGCTTCCGTTCCCCTCCCACCTCTACCTCAGAGCATAAATAACACAGTTAGTGCTTATGATAAGAGGTTAAAATGCAACTCGCTCAAACTGCCAGTAATTACAAAAATGATCTTCTGAATTCTAAATGTTTAATGAGCGTCAGCGATTTTTGCCTCTAATTGCTTTTACCTAGGACTCCCGGCTGGAAAGAATGCCTTACCTAGCTATCCCAGAGGCTCTGGATAACAGCGCACACAGCAGCAACACCAGAACCCAGATCAGAGCGAGGAGGAACACGCCAGCACCCACTCCCAGCACCATGCCAGCCATCCTAGGGGACAGAGAGCGGCATTAGCCTCTGGTCACCCCCGCCTCCCTCCCGTGCGCACCTACTGTTCAGACAACACAGAAAACCTGAACTCAGTTTGAGGAATCTTAATGGCAAATACGTCAGGAGGCTCACTCATGGCCGGTCTTTCATTTGCAGGACTGTCCAGCCCCAGAGTCCCTTAATGAAAACCAGGAATGCAGAACCCAGAGCTTCCTTTATGTGTGAGCAGGGTGGGGGTAGGTGGGAGAGGGCTGGAGTGAGGCTGCTTTCTGCTGTGCCTATTGTCATTTCAAATTTGGCCTCTTCGGTTCCACTTTGACTTCTGGAGTCCACGTTAGAAATCCGAGCTCTTTCCCCCTACAAACTCTAACCAAGTCTTCTCCAAAGTCTGAAGAAAGCCAAGGCTTCAGTTAAATCTGAGGTATGAACTTGAACTCAAAAGGTAATCACAAGACAGAAATTTCTACTCTGTTGTCAGGTTCTCATTCACAGAAGAAAACTCCCAGTCCCTAAAACAACAGACATCACCCCCTTTGGGTACATTCGATATGCTAAGTGTTTTACAAGACCTGGCCTGTTTGGTGGTGGCAATCAGAAAGGTCTTAGGTCACAGCTATACAAGAGACAAGTTAGTGTTGTTTTCCTAGTTGTGGCTCACAGCAGGAATTCCTTCTTTCAGTTCTTGAGACCACTGATGTAAATTAGAGGTGTCCAGATGGCCATGCGCCCCCTGCAGGATCTAAGGGAGGATGCTTCCTTGGGTCTAGTTTCTGGTGACTCCAGCCATTGCCTGGCTTGTCCCTCCAGTAACTGTCATCTCCACATGACATTTCCCTTCTCTGTCTTCTGTCTGCCCATTGTCACCAGATTTAAGGTCTAATCCCACATGCAAAGATCCTTTTGCCAAATAAATCACATGTACAGACATAGAGAGTTAGGATATCTTGGGGGCGGGGCACCTTCACTTCACTCATGAGGCAACACCGTTCCTGAGCACGTTCCTGAGTTTCCTTTTTACAGTGTCAGGGGCAGACCTTAGGAAAACAGCTTCGTCCTCAGGTTTCTTCGATGGAAATAGACAGGTATTCCATTGCAAGCTTGTTGGGAAAAAGAGACTGTAAGCATGAACTGGGGAAGGGAAGAGAAGGGAGGGGAGGGGAAAGGAGGGGAGGAGAAAAGGGAGGGGAGGGGGCGGGGAAGGGGAGGGGAGTATATTTAATCACCATCGTGCTGTGCCCACCGGGGGAAGCATTTTGCTCCTACTTAGGGATGATGAAGGTAACTGAGATACATACTCCAGCCAAGCTTCAGGTCTATTAGACACCAACATGACGCAAACACCTATCCATATTGCATTCTTATTTGCAGCAAAAGCAAATACTGAGAGCTGAGACAGTGAGAAGGTTAAGGGGGAGCAGCACTTGCACACTGGGGAAGGGATCAGTGGTGGGACGGTGGTGTGGAGGGAGTTCCCGTGCCTCTGTCGTCCCTGCAGAGCACTCTGCCCTCATCGGAGCCCTGTGGGCATCATGCCAGTAACTGCAGCACTGAGTGCTTCCTTGTCCTCAGATCTCTGTACTTGATGTTTCCAGAGGTAGGATTAGACCGTCAGTGGTGATTTGGGTGGCTGGACTGGCCTCTCCTCATAGTTCACAATGTGGCTTCATCAGAGGGAGGTCAATCCTCAGACAGCCCTTCCCTGACTTACCAGCTAAAGTAGCTCTCCAAAAGAGTTAGTCTCTGTTTCTTTCAGAGCACTCTTCATGACCCAGGCTCCTGCATGCCAGGCAAATGCCCAACTACTGATCCCAGCCTCAGCCTCCACGGTTAGCTCTTCTATCCACTTGCTTACAAGTTCATTTTCTGTCTCTTATTAAGACAATAAGCTCCTGAGGACAGACACTGTTTTGTCCACCCTGTTCTCAACAGTTCTCAGCATAAAGACGATGTAAAACAAATAATGTGCTGGTGAAGACAGGAAGCCATGCTGGTCAGTCTGAAAACTCAGGTGAAGGAGAGCTAAGGCCACAGCGACAGGGTGTGGACAGATGGTGGGAACTGCTGGTTAATGCGCTGCACGGGGCTAACGGGGGAAGATGGGAACGGCTGGTTAATGTACTTCACCAGCCTAACAGCAAAAGTGCCTAACAAAATGGAAATTTTAAAACCATACATGTAAAAAGGTAACATTCTGAAGTGCTTTGAATTTAATGTACCCCCAAAGCCTGATGGGTAAGCAGGACCTGGGATCAAAGTCTGCAGTGGTTCTGACAGGACATGGAGGCCTAAGAGGGTTCTCCAGTGGCGCCTCAGCCCATGACGCAGGAACAGTTCATAATGCACAAGGACAGTTCATAATGCAGTTCTAAATCCTAAACCTACACTATCTGTAAGTGCAGAGTTAGGGTCCCACTACTAGGCAGCGTGGGATTCCCAATAGGAACTACAATAAAAGTGAGAAACCTGCAAATCCCAAAGAGGCTAAAGTAAAGTTGCTGTTGGGGAACCCCTCAGTAGGCACACAAGGTTCCTTCAAGAATAAATCTGAGCAGACTAGGGAGGCGATTAAGTCAGTAAAGTGCCTACTGCACAAGCAAGTTCTAATCTCTGGCACCCATGTAAAAGCAGTGGTGGCCATCTGTAATCCCAGCACTGGGGAGTAGGGAAAGGAAGGCCCCGGAGCTCATTGGTGGTCAGTCTAGCCGACTGGTGAGCTCCAGGCTCCGTGGGAAATCCTGTCTGAAAAATAAGATAGAGAAGCAACCAAAGAAGACACCTGGCGTTGACCTCTGGCCTCTACCCAACACTTTCATATTAGTAACAAGAACTACTATGTACACAGGAATACTTGAACACACACACACACACACACACACACATACCACATAAACATACATCCAACCTACACACACAATTTTAAAAAGAAAAATAAATCTGGAATAAGCCAGGAGGTTGGGATCAACAGCAGAGCAGTTGCCTACCATGAATAAGGCTGCGGGTACAATCCTCTGTGCCACACAGAGTGTGAAATTTTTAATTTTATAGTATGCAGCAACAGTCATAGTGAATATGAGCACCCCAGAGTTGACTGCTGAAAGAGTCTCATTCTGGATTTTTAAAAACTTAAAAGTAGCTCTTTACATTAAGTGACAGAAAAGGCAAATGAAAGATGAAAACACTCAATCTGTAAAAGATATGTGAGGTGACACTTGGAAAACAATGGCAGGGAAGGGAGGGAACAGAGGCAAAGACACCCAATACACACAGAGCTCTCTCTTCTAGGACGAAAGTCCCGGAGAGCCGCTTCATCCTCATGTAAACACGCCAAGCACTGCTGAACTGCACCCTGGGAACGGCTAGGACGAGGAAATTCGTCTTGTGTGGTTTGCCCCAAAAGGGTAAAACAAAATAAAATAGTTAGTGGGGCATGATTTGTAACAAGATAGCATATGTAAAGATTTGAAACTATCAATAAGAACAGGTTTGAGAGAAATGATTTAGTCCAGAGATGTAACCTGGAGGACATATGAACCTAACCACAAAACCTCCAAACGTACAGTCAAAAAGACAAGAGCACTACAGTAAATGACACACCCAAGTTAATGGAGTTTACCATTATTTCAGAAATAGATCAGAGAAAAAAAATGAGATCCAACTTCACACAGAGGATAGCTGAATGGTCAATACATGTATGAAGTCCTTACCTCACTAGCCACCAGAAAAATGCAAATTAAAAACCAAGTGAAGAATCTCTATATGTCTACCAGATGGTGAAAAGGACGATGGCAGACAGTCTATAGGGATGTAGAACATTATGTACACAGTCCATAACACGCATGGCAGCAACCAACAATGTGGGTGAATCTCACAAGCATCAAGCGAAGGGCAGAGTGAAAAGTTCGCTGTAGACTCAAATTACGTAATGTTCAAAAACAGGTCCAACTGCTCCAGGGCACTGTCAGGAGTCTGTTTACCTTGAGTGATGGGATGGGGTGTGGAGAATAGAACTGTTCTTTGATCTGGGAGTTGGTTACCTGACTTTGTAACTTTGGTAATCTGTAGCTAGATATACACTAGGTTATGCCATTTCTGTATGTGTCATATTTCACTACAGAACCTTTTCTGAATGACTCAATGGTCATTAGATAGTTAATAAAATAAAGAGAGCAACCTTTTTTTTAAAAAAGTGAAATGCACTTTTTAAAAATATAGTGATTTGGAGCTGGTGAGATGGCTCAGCAGTTAAGAGCACTAACTACTCTTCCAGAGGTCCTGAGTTCAGTTCCCAGCAACTACATGGTGGCTCACAATCATCTGTAATAGGATCTGATGTCCTCTTTTGGTCCTCTTTTGGTATATCTGAAGACAGCAACACTGTACTCACATACATATAATAAATAAATCTTTGAAAAAAGGGTAGTGATTCTTTACGATATATGAATCTACATCATCACATACAGCACATGACAAGCAACAGAATATGGTACCCCAGTATTTCAAGTCATTTAGGGGTTGTGGGGACAAAATTAAGGGGCTGATATGAAACAGGTGGTCATGAGATATCTCTTTTTAAAAAATATTTGTTTTATATATGTGAGTATACTGTCTCTGTCTTCAGACACCAGAAGAGGGCATTGGATTTTATTACAGATGGTTGGGGGCCACCATGCGGTTGCTGGGAATTGAACTCAGGACCTCTAGAAGAGCAGTCAGTGCTCATAACCGCTGAGCCATCTCTCCAGCCCCATGAGCTATCTCTTAAAGCGAGGTGACAGGTGAGGTGATATTGCCTTCACTGTCTTCTAAACATCTGAATATAGAGTTCAAATTTGCATAGTAAAAATAGGCATGCATATGTACACATCTGTAAATAGGATTAAGTACAACACATATTTGTAAGTGGTTTGCAGCTAAAATCATGCAATTTTATGCAAAGGTCTTTGAAAAGTACCTGGATAGCAGAATAAAGCAGGCTGCACAGAGAAGTAACTCATGCTTTCAGATGAGATGGTTTAATTAAAAGATCTCAATTTTTCTTAACATGAAAACTCAGTACAGTTCTAACCAAAATCCAAAAATACTTTTTTTTAAGGAGTGGGAAAATGAATCCTAAATTCACACAGGAGAGTAAAGAGCCAAGAATAGCCAACAGCACTCTCAGAACAAGGAATGGCAATGTGCTTTTCTTGTCACCAACTGCCACAGGCACGTTATGAAACCAAGGTAATTAAAACAGTGTGACAGTGGGACAAAGACACGTGGACCAGTCATACGAAACGGAAAGCCCAGACACAGATCTGGGCATTTGTGAGGACTTCATACTCCCTAGGAAGTGGCTGGATTTATGGCCCAGTTTGAAAAAGGGTTTCCCAGTGGTGGTAACACAGATGATTATCTAACCAGGAAACAATGAAACCCGACCTCTACTCATAGCATGTACAGAAGTCGATTTTTAGTGGAAGTAATTCATGATGAAACGGCATATGTTTAAGTGTATGAACGGTCGGGCTGACGACACGAGAATACATAATGAAGTACAGTAGTCAGATGCTCGCCTAAACTTAGCATCACCATGAGTGCGAACGAAAGCTCCGCATGCGGACCATGCAGGTGTGTTGTGCTGGCAACTCAAATACCACGAGCTGTGCCGCCTTCAGTTAGATGATTTTTCTAGACCGAGGAACAAGTTCCAAACCACAGATCAGTATAATTTCCCCTTGAATTACATTCCTGGAAATTGCACTTCACTGAACTGTGCCAAAAATTACATTATGTTAACACAAAAAATGGAGTTAGGTTCTAGGCCCAGATAATTATTAAATGAGTATCCTAGAGGGCACGGGAAAGTTACACAAGATACAGGGTGATTCTTCATTTGGGGACTCTCCCAGCATTCCACAACATCTAACATTCCCAGCTCTCTGGCATATTCCAACCACAATAATAACTAAATATGGCCTCACAGATCCTCAAACGTCCTTTGGTGGCACCTCCCTTGAAAGTTCAAAAACACTTGTAGAAACTCTCATATAAGGAGACACACATAAGGGCATTCATTGCAATTCTAATAGCAAAGAGGAGGTAAAAGCCACACACCTATGAAATGGATTTATTGTAGTCTCATCATGAACACTTCAAATGAGTGGACGTGATCTATATACAGGGACACACAATATATCTCAAAAGCAGTGCTGACTGACAAAAGCGGCCTGTGTCTGTCCTGCCGCGGGGCTGTGTCTATAGTGGGGGACTGAGGCAGAAGTGTCTCTAGATCCAGGCCAGCAAGGCCCTATCTTAAACAAACAGACACAAATACACATTGAAAGATACGGAAGCACATAAGCAGCTGCCCTTTCTTCTCCCCTTCCAGGGACAGGGTTTAGAGACACACGGCGTGGTCCAGTGTTTGACATGCTGTGGTAGGTTTTCCTACAATACAGCCTCTAAGAAAAACGAGGCTGTCTCGAGCCCTGGCAACAGGAAGTTTCACTTTCAAACCAAAAAAGGCTGGGGTGCGCCCAGGAAGACTTCGAGGGGTTCCTGCTGTAGGATATAATGTCCTCATGAGATGGTCTAAGACAAAGCAGCAGGGCCTATGGTGGTCCCACGGGTGCTAAGTGTGTCTGTGACACGGTCAAGTGGCTTTCCTTATTGAGGAGCAGAAAACTTGTAAACCTATTGAAGGCATGGAGTCAGAAAGAAAAATAAACATGGAGTTTTTTAAAGTAATAATAATAATGATAAAAAATCATAGCTTGAGGGGAAAAAAGTAAATAAAAGTAAGCTGTAAACTGAAATCCAAAATATATAATTTGCATTTTGAACTTAAAAGTTATCTTCAATTATATACATATATACATATACACACATACACATATACATACACACATACACACATACCCATATGTACACATACACATATACACACATACACATATACACACATACACATATACATATACACATATATACATATACACACATATACATATATACAATACATACACATATACACATATATACATATACACATATATACATATACACATATATACATATACACATATACATATATACAATACATACACATATACACATATATACATATATATACTCATACACATATACACATATATACACACACATACACACACACACACACACACACACACACACACACATATATAGCAAAAGTATAATGGCAAATAGGCGGGAAAAATGGTTCAGTCAATAAAGTGCTTGCCCTGGAAGCAGGAGGATTTAGATTATTGAACTTATGTAAGAAATGCTTTTAACTCCAGTGCTGGAAAGTTAGAGACAGGAGGCTCCTTGGAGCTGGCTGGTCAGCCTCTCTAGCCTAGTTAAACTCTAGATCAATGAGACCCTGTCTCAAATGAAGTAGACAAGTGTTCTTGAGGATGACACCTGAGGTTATCCTGCAGCTTCTGCAGGCACACATGTAAGTGCACCAACCCTGAACACACATAACAAACAACAACAACAACAACAACAAATTGTACACAGCAATTCTGGTAAATCTCTGTGAGGGAGGAAGAAAACAATGGGACCAGCAAAGAGAATAAAAGGAATTTTAACAATTTGGGATCTTCATTTCTTTAAGATAAAAACCATGAGCGGAATGCCAATATTTATAAATCTGGTTGGCAGACCCCTCTATTTACTAGAGACTTCAGTAGCCTCTAGTTCTCAAACACTTGTGAGACCTATGAGACCTACTGTATTTATTTATTTATTTATTTATTTATTTATTTATTTATTTTATGTATATGAGTACACTGTAGCTGTACAGATGATGGTTGTGAGCCATCATGTGGTTGCTGGGAATTGAACTCAGGACATCTGCTCTCTCAGATCCCAAGATGTATTTTTTATTATATGTAAGTACATTTTAGCTCTCTTCAGACACTCCAGAAGAGGATGTCAGATCTCATTACGGGTGGTTGTGAGCCACCATGTGGTTGCTGGGATTTGAACTCAGGACCTTTGGAAGAATAGTCAGTGCTCTTAACCACTGAGCCATCTCTCCAGCCGAGACCTACTTCTAAAATTGTTTCAATGTTTATTTTTATTGTGTGTGCATTGGTCTTTGCCTGCATATATGTCTGTGTGAGGGTGTCTGATCCCCCGAGACAGGCAGTTGTGAGCTGCCACGAGGATGGTGGGAATCGAACCTAGGTCCTCTGCTAGTGTTAACTGCTGAGCCATCTCCCCAGGCTGAGACGTATGAGACTTCTTAATTTTTATAAGATAACTAATAGCTCAGTTTAGTGATTTCAGGCCAACTCCCTGAGTGGCTGACGCAGAAGAATTTCAAGTTCCAGGCCCAGCTGGGCCATCTGGTAAGACTGTTTGAAAATAAAGTTATCAAAAACAAACAACAAACTAACATGAGGGAGGGTCAGAGTTACCCAGTGGCAGGGCTTTTGCTTAGAATCAAAACTTAATCCCCACATCAGAGTGTACTTTACAGGATTTGGGAGCAGGGAGCAGAGACTGGAGATGGGTAATCAGTTAGGAGACTGCCACAATTCTACAAATAAGAACACTTGTCTTAGCTATGGAAATGGAAAGGGGTCAAAAGGGATATCAGAAACAACTAGCGTGACTGGCCGCGCAGATGAGGCTGCCCTGTAGGAAACCAGGATTAGCTGCGCTGTTTTGGATATTGTACAATAACCTGGAAGACATAAACAAACACTAATCACCCAGAAATCAGGATAAATGACAGCTGAGGCTGAGAACATCAGAAGCATTGATCCTCTATCCCCACAGATGCTGATTTGCTCAGGTGACATCAAGTTACATCTACAGTATGAATTTTAAGTGATAGGATAAACATCTCCGAGCCCTTATAAAAAGAGGGTCATTATTTTATAACCAAACCATTCTCTTCAGGTTCTTTTAATTTTTTTTTTTTTTTTATTGATGTGCGTGTATGTGTGATGTTTGTGCAGGTGCTTGTGGAGGCCAGAAGAGGGCATTAGATTCTGAAACTGGAGTTACAGGGGGTTTTAAGCCTGGACTGAGCCATCTCTCCAGTCCCAGTGAACTTCTGCTGCTCCTGCATCTACGGTCCCTGAGATTACACAGGTGTGTGGCACACTGGGGATAGAACTTGGGGTTTGTGCATGCTAGGTGTAGTGTGACATCTGAGCTATAAACCCCAAACCTCAGGAATAGCTAAATTATTTGTTAATAAGATTTGATTAAAACAACAACAAAAACAAGTCCATTTACTTAAGACCCAGAATACCATACAAATATTCTTTGAGAGTCTGATGCTTAAGACAACACAATTTTAAGAGTAAATTCATTTGAAAACAAGTAACCGTAAGAACAATTTTTGTAAATATAAGCACCTTGTGTAGCAGTTGACAAAAGCAAGACAAGGCCAGGGGTTTTGTTGTTTGCTTTGCTCCCTGATGGAGGCAGTGAGGGCCCCTGTGAAGTTTCTCCAGACCCTTTTGAATGTCTTATGTCCCGAATTCTTCCTCCACCTAAGGTTGGTTCTACAGGCCCTTTCACCCATTTTCCAGGGAAAAATGGAAAAAAAAATTCCCGCATCTAGGGCTCACTGGATGAAAACTATCATGCTCACCACCAGGCTGAGGATCTTTGTTTGTTTGTTTTTATTTTTCTAGACAGGGTTTCTTTGTGTACTCTTGGCTGTCCTGGAACTAGACCGGGCTGGACTCAAGCTCAAAGAACTGACAGCCTCTCTGCCTCCGGAGAGTTGAGATTAAAGGTAGAGGCCATCATAGCAGGATACGCTGGGGATCCTAAGGGAGAAAACTAATACCTTTTCAGAGGTCAGTTTACTGTCTGGGGCAGATGGAGATTACAGACAAGGCAGTGTGTCTTAAGGCTGTTGGTGAATGATACCCCAAATTTCAGAATCAAGCCCTTGAAAGCAATAGAAAATGATAGGTTACTACTGGACAGGATTGCCTTTCTGGAGAAATCTTTTTGTCTCGGGTAAAGCTTTGTAGACTAGGCTTGCCTCGAATTTATAAAGATGTGACTGCCTGAGCCTCCAGCGTGCTGCAACTAAAGATTAGCGCCATGACACCCGGCTCTCTTTTCAGCTTTTTAAAAATTGCTTATTCCAAACCTTCAAAAGCAGTTAGGATGGCCTGGTGTGGTAGTAAACATCTATCATCCTAGCATTCAAAAGGCTGGGGCAAAAGGACCACAAGTTTGGGGCTGGTCTGGGATATTTAGCAAGGCCCATCTCAAAACAAAACAAAACAAAACAAAACAAATAAACCAAAAACCAAATTGGAAGACTGAGCACCCACACTTTTATTTTCTACTTTAAAAACTTCTGCTTCGTTTGGGTTTTGAAACTTTAGGCTAATGCCAAATCAACTGCCATGGTCCCTAAGACCAGGTGACACCTGACTAACAGCAGAAAGTGGGTGCACCGCCGTCCTGCCCTTTTTACAAGGCAGGCAGCGATTCAGTCTGCAGGGTGCACCATACATCAGCTGCCAGCACCGCTGCTGGGAACACTGGATCTGAGCAGTAATCCCAGGTCTGCGGCCGGGATGACCTGCAGTGGTCCGCGCGCCAACCGCCCTCACCTTCCAGGCCTCCGCGGCCAGCCTCCCGGCCTCACCTGGCTCTCAGGTTCCTCACCCGGGCTCACCCCTCGCTCTCCGTCCCCTTCACCAGGGCTTTGGTCTACTTTGGACGAATCATAAGTAGGGGTTCATTTAAGAAATTAATGATGGACCAATCAAAGCCGCTCTTACAGCACTTAGCCTCTTCCTCACTGGCCGACGTTTGCTGTGCCTCCGGGCAACGCAAAGCGTGGTGGGTGGGTGGTGTGACGTCAGTCTCCTTTCCGTCCTTCGATTGGTCAATATGTACTGTCCTCAGTTACGATTGGATAGCAATGCGTGTCAATCACACCTCTGTGATTAAACCCTTGGACAACTACGCGTAATAGCTTCTCACTGTGCTGGTTAAGATTACTCCAGAGAGCTGTTCCGTCTAGACACCAGCGCCTGCCTCGCTGCCTGTCTGATGACCAGTCCGCGGGAGGGGCCAAGGATTGTGGGGACAATCAAATCGGCTTGGCATTTCAGGATCCTTAACATCCCTCCTGACTTGAATCCAGATTACTAGTTAAAATAACAACACATTCTATTATACTTACTTAGCCTTATTTTTTGGTCGTTTTTCCTCCCTTAACTTTTGACGGGTACCGACAAAGCAAGGATCAGTGAAACTAAGAGACTTGGAAAGAGGCCCGAGGTCAAATAAACCCTTTCCGGCATTGTCACCCAATGCTGGCAGCTGGTCCACACTTATGGAAAAGTGGTCTTCCCTAACTGCTACCCAGAATTTGTCAAGATTTTGTGGTCCAGGCCATAGGGTGTTCGATCAAAAGATCAGGCCAGCGAAAGGAAACAGGTCAAAGTCTGCATCCTGCGTTGTGCAAGCAAGAAGGGAAATCTGTCAAAAGCGATATCAGATTTGTGAACTGGGGTCCTGGAAGCTGTGCCCTTAGACAAAATATGGAAACGTTGGGAAGCAAACAATCGGGGCTGAGTGCATTCTGTCTGCCTCACTGCCTGTTTCTGTGGGAGGCATTTTCTCCCTACCTTTCTCCCCCTCTCCCTCTCCTGCTTTCTCCTCCCCCTCCCTCCCTTCTCTTCACATTCTCATTATGTAGCCCTGGCTGTCCTGGAACTCATTATGTAGATCAGGCTGGCCTTGGATTCACAGATCTGCCTGCCTCTGCCTCCCTAGTGCTGGGATTGAAAGCATGGGTTACTAACCTGGCTTTCAGTCACTCAGTTTCTGAATTTTGAATGAAGTAGAGGCTGATTGAATTTTACTGACTGTAGAAATAAATCTACAGGTCCTCATCCCTTTAACAACTGAACCTGAGGTGCCTCATTGAGGAGCTGTGTCCCTGTTACTACTGTAGCTATGTACTATGAGAGACTGAGAGGATGCACAAGAAATAAAATGTGACTTCTGTCTTAATGAGTTTTACATAGTTTGGCAATGTCATGCCAATGACACAGGGTATAAATCTAATTTATAGTTAGCTACTCCAGAGAATAGCAATTTTCCATACTTGAGAACACTTTGTTGTTTAAACTTTTATTTCCCGTGTATGAGTTTTCTGCCTACATGGTACATGGCGACCACCTGCATGCACATGTCCCTAAAGGTCAGAAGAGGTTGCGCCAGAGTTCCAGCAGTCTAACTATGAACCCATCTAAGGTAATTAACCCACTGACCAGCTCTCAGGACGCAGTCCCTAACTCTAAGCTTATCAGAGCCAGCCTTTGGGAAACTATATATCCAAGCCATAACAAACTTTTGTTAAAAACAGTTTTATTCTCCCCCAAGGAAACAAAAGCAAAATCAACTCGAAGTAATGTTTAGTTGTCTTTCTCAAATGTGCAAAATCATTTGTTCTGTGTTGATAGAGGCGGATTGGGGAATCAAAATAAGCCATTAGGTGTGTTAGGTTAATACACACTATGATCTCATGTGGGCATTCGAAGTTTGCTTGTATGCTTTTTAGTTATCAGAGTGTCTTCTGGATCAGGTATGGTGAACACCCATGTTCTTGAAATTTAGGAGGCTGATGCAGGAGGATCACCATAAATTCAAGGCTGGCTTAAGTTGTACCATAATGGCATTCTCAACCTGTGAGTTGTGACTCCTTTTGGGGTCGAACTGCCTTTCACAGTGGTCACCTAAGACCACTGGAAAACAGATTTACATTATGATTCATAACAGCAAAATTATAGTTATGAAGTAGCAACAAAAATAATTTTATAACTGAGGGTCACCACAACATGAGGAACTATATTAAAGAGTCACAGCATTAGGAAAGTTGAGAACCACTGAATCTTTTCTCAAAAATGAACAAAACTGGGCGTGGTGCCACCTTTAATTCCACCACTCAGGAGGCAAAGGCAGACACGGAGGCAGGTAGACCTCTTGAGTTCCAAGCAGCTTGGTCTACAGAGCAAGTTGCAGGACAGCCAAGGCTACACAGAGAGAAATTCTGTCTCAAAACAAACAACACACTCCCATACACACAAAACCAAAACCTTTTCTGTGTGAGAGTCATGATTTTTTTGTGTGTACATTTTCTCAAAAGAAAAACACTTTGTTATGCAGAATTCAAGTTTCTATGGGCATAACTGACATTTGACTGACAAATGGGTGTGCTTATTTGGTTTTTATGTTGATTGTGCCTAGGTTCTCCACAATAACAAAAATTGAGCATTATCAGAGACTACAGGGTTCAAAGTCTAAAATAGTTCTTGGGGTTTTAAGAAAAAGGTGATCTTCATACTTTAGGTGTCTCTAGGGTAAACACTAAGGAAGTTGACGCAGAAGGGTCTCTGGTTTGAGAGCTGCCCAAGTTACACAGCAAGTGTGAGGCCAGTTGGGACTTTATATTGAGACCCTAACTCAATAAAACAACTAAAAATTGATGTTTATAACGAATCAGCTCCAACTGGTTATTGGAACTGAACAGACCTTCCTTAGATAGATGTCAAGTGGAATTTTTTTTCACTCAGAGTGGTAGAGATTAAGTCACCTCTTGTCTAAAATTATACACTCAGTGGACAGAGAACGTTCTAGAAGCCTGTTCTATCAGGACAACATTTCTTCCATCTATTTCCTTTCTCAGTAAGTGTTTACCTTCCTTGGGATGAAGCTGGTGTTCTGTAAGCTGACAGCATAGAGCACTCCCCAAAACTTTCATAATTTTTTATTCCATGTCTCATTCACACTAGCACTGGACTGCACACAACAATCTGTTAGATACTTCTTTTTTCCATTTTCCTCACTCACTTTTCAAAAAGTGTGTGGCCAGTGTGTTAACCGACGTTCCAAGACTGTGACAGGAGAGTAAGATAACTTCAGGCAAGGAGAGTTTATCTCAGCTCACAGTTTGAGAAGCTATGGTTATCTTTCCTTGGTCCCATGGTCTGGGGGCCTGTGGCAACATGTCATGGTGGGAATTGTGTGTCAATAAGGAGCCAAGCTGCTTATTCGGCTGTTGCTGGGAAACAGTGAAAGTGGATGGATCTGGGCCCTACAGCCTCTTCTAGGGCACACTCCCCACCCCCAGCGATCTAATTTCCTTCCCTTCTGCCCTGTGTCCTAAAGGGTCTATAACCTCCCAGGGGTTTTCAGACCATGGAAGCCTTTAAGGGTTGACACTCGTGTCAACCACAGCAGCTATCATGAAAAACTTTATTCTTACATCTTCCCTTTAAGAAAAGAATTCAGTCCTTTCAACCAAGGAATTTAGAGGCGCACGACTTTTTTTTTTTTCCAGCTAAAGATTGTTAAGGGAGGGAAGGATGGTTGTGAGAGCCCAGAGAACATGCAGCTTTACCTCTGGACTCCATGGGTAGGCTGAATGTATGCAAGGCAGAAGGGGTGTCTGCGGACCCACTGGAAGTGTGTGGTTTAGTGACTCAGATGTGGAGCAGCCGTAGCTCTTACACAATTTGAAGGGACAACCACGGCTCCAAGAATATTTGAAATTACAGATGCTCGGGTGGGGAGAGCACTCAGACGGGTAGTGGTGGCGACTGACCCAGGTCTCCCAATCTGTCAGGCCTTGCTGACTTGGAATGGGAAGCCCCTTACCGGCTCGCTCGCATCAGCCCACCCAAGTCTTACCCTCTGCTACTGAGAGGTGATAAAAATTCATCAGACTCACAGAATGGCTGAACTCAGATGGTGATAAAATCCCAGTATAATTCTTTCCAAAGAATGTACTGATTAATAGAAACTGCAGAGGAACTAATTTTATGAAAATAGCAAATGGGATTGTTTCAGTTGAAGTGAGCCAAGAGAGTTGGTGCTGACGCCAAGCAGGAAGACGCAAACAACCCCATTGTGTGGAGCTGACAGCTCCGATCCTGCCGGTTACTCATTAAATGTCTTTCCGCTGTAAATTATTAAGCTTGGATTTGGGGAGATGTAGGAACTGACAGCATAAGACAATAGAACAGAAAGCAGACCTGGATCCCTTCCTTCGGTATTATTTCAGCATTGTGTTTTGTGAAAAGCCTTGTCCCCCACCCCACCCCCCACACTCCAGTGTTGGAGGAGGAGGATTTTCTCTTTGGGGAGCTCAGAAATGAGACAAGTAGCATGTTTTTGATTTAGGAAGTATTCACTAGTACTTACAAATTGGAATGGTTTTCAGAGAAAATTCAACCTGTTGGCTCTGGGTAGCAGATATTTTGTGTATTTTCTGAAAGGGTTGTTTTTAACCCAGACAAAAGAGAGCTAGGCCAGCCTTAACATTAGGAAGTACCAAATCAAATATTTTAGGACACAAAGCTGTCATATCTAGTTCACTTGTTTAATCTGATATCTGGGAAGGCCTTTCCTACTGGGAGAGTGCTCCAGGCCTTCCTTCCTTCCTTCCTTCCTTCCTTCCTTCCTTCCTTCCTTCCTTCCTTCCTTCCTTCCTTTCATTTTTAAAGATTTATTTATTTTATGTATATGAGTACACCATTGCTCTCTTCAGACACACCAGAAAAGAGCATTCAATCTCATTACAGATGGTTGTAAGCCACCATGTGGTTGCTGGGAATTGAACTCAGGACCTCTGGAACAGCAGTCGGTGCTCTTAACCACTGAGCCATCTCTCCAGGGTTTATTTCTTAAAGCCAAAGAGTAGGAAAAGGCAGGGGTCAGGGAAGGAGTTGAATTCAGATGATGTTCCTAATCATTTGAAAAACCTGGTATTGTGATAAAGAGGCATGTCATAGACTAGTGTGACTCTTTGGTTCAGTTTGTACCCTTTGCCTTATAGACAACACAATGGAGGGACATGGCTATGTTTCTTGGCCAGATACTGCCTACTTACCTCTCAGGGCAGCTAATAACACACACATCAGTTGGTTGCCTGTGGTGGCTTGGATAGGTATGGCCACCATACACTCATATGTTTGAATGCTTGGACTATAGGGAGTGGCACTATTTAGGAGGTGTAGCCTGGTTGGAGGAAGTATGTCACCATTGGGGTGGGCTTGGAGGTCTCCTATGCCCAAGCTACACCCAGTGTAGCACAGGGTTTTCTTCTGGTGCCTTTGGATCAAGATATAGAATCCTCAGTTACCTCTCCAGCATCATGCCTGCCTGGGTGCTGGCATGCTTCCCACCATGATGACAATGGACTAAGCCAGCCCCCGTTAAATGTTTTCCATCACGAGAGTTCCCGTGATCATGGTATCTTGTGGTCATGGCGTGCCTTGACAGCAATGAAACCCTCACTAAGACACGGTCTAAACACCACACCTATTTCTCAGGGCATTCTATTGTTGCTGTGTTCTTTGTACTATTTCAGAAAGTGAGAGTAACTAGTGACCATAATAGACCCCGCTGCCATAGCACTCTCATTTTGGTCAGCAGCGCCAGGGAACTGGCAATCACATGGCACTTGGTTGCATGAAGATACAAAGTGGAACAGAGGGACGATGACTGAAGGCACATGGCAATGGGAAGTACTGTCTTATAGCTAGAAGCCAAGGAAGAACTCTCTGATAAAGTAAAAAACCTGGAGAAAGGGAGCAGAAGAGCTGTCTGGGGAAGACCTAAGGGCTGAGCAACATCAAAGGCCCCTAGAGGAGAAGATGATGGGCGTCCCCATAGAGGGACTTAAGGTCCTGAAAAGCTTGGACATTTTTTTCTGAATAAGATGGGAGACTGGAACAGCTTTCAGCAGGCAAATGACATGATCTGACTGTCACAGACAACCCCCAGGACCACAGATCCTGCTAGGAAGAGCTGATTCTTAGAACACCAAGCCACATAGTAGATTCTACTGGCTCTAACTGTGTTGGCTGGGAAGGCTTGTCTCACAGCTCTTCTATGGGGCAGGTAGAATTTCTTCCTGGGACTATGATTAAATGGAGGTTAGTATCTCTTTGTTCTACAAATTAGGAAGAGAACATAAAACTCTCAGGCAGACCTGGAGAGATGGCTCTATTCTTGCTGTTCTTCCAGAGCACCCTCAGGTTCTGTTCCCAGCACCCATATTGGTTGGTTAGGGAGACTCCCAAATGCCTCTAACTCAGGCTCCTGGTAGTTGGTTCTGTCTTCTGGCCTCTACCGGCACACATGTAGAGACACAGACACACAGACACACAGACACACACACACACACACACACACACACACATTAAAAAATAAGAAATCTTTTCAAAAAAGCAGACAGCAAACAAAAGATTATAAATTTGCTAGCCCCCTAGCCCTCCCCACAGTTGGGTTAGCATTCCAGGCATCTTGTGCTGCTAAATATCTAGTCAGATATCAACTGGCCAGCCAGAGGAGGATTCCGTGAATTCTGACTTCTTTAACTCCTGTGAAGCATAAATGCAGAGGACAGAAGGAGAGACAAGCACCAGGCACCCGCTGAGAGGACATACAGAAAACTCAAGTCTGAGTTCATACAGGAACATTTGGTGGTTTGGGGTGAAGGGAGGACATTCAAGATGCTTTATGGGAGTGAGAGTTTTGGAAGAACCACGGAGTTTCCAAATCCCCTGTTGTCTTGACATGTTTATGGTCCGTGACGGGGCTGGGCCCCACCCACTGTTCCTTACAGACCTGAGGAGCGACTGAAGATGATCTGTCCAGCTGGCGTCACATCAGTTACCACATGCTGTCTGTTCTATCGGGGTCTTTTAGAAAGGTCCAAATTGAAGCTTCAGTGATAGCTTCCCCCTTCTCGAGGTCTTTAAAGGATGGGGAGGGATTGTACTGGAGCTAGAAACAGTTCAAATGGAAAGACTTGGCCCTGTGTTCTGGGATTGAAAGGACAAATACTTAGGGCAGAGGTCTAAAGCTAAATGAGAGTCAAGAATATAATTCTGACCAGGTGTGGATGTCTCAGGCCCGGAACCCTAGGACTTGGGAGACAAAAGCAAGAAGCTTGCCAATCAGTTCAAGGTCAGACTACGCTTCTGAGTGAAACCCTGTGGTAAAAACAAAACAACTTTTTAGCCAGGGATAGTGGCACATGCCTTTAATCTCACCACTTGAGAGGCAGACGCAAACAGGTCTCTGGGAGTTCTAGGCTAGCATGGTCTACATACTGGCTTCAAGACCAGCCTGGCTAGTCTGGAAAAGAAAAAGTTTTTCTTACCACGATTCATTTGGTTGGGTGGTCACTACAGCATTAGCTGTAGATATCAGAGGACAGCTCGCAGGTATCAGTTCTCTTCTTCCACATGAGAGTCCTGAGCATTGAACTCAGGCTGTCAGTCTTGGCGGCAAGCTCCTTTCCCCTGTGAACCATCTCACTGATGCAGCAGAAAGCAAGACCCTTAGCCAAAGCAAGACCCTTAGCCGCCCATGAGCTCGATGTTTAGGGAATAATCTCACAAATGTTCCACTGTATTTGCTTAGTTTGTGAGGAGAAGCCTTGCTGTGTTTGGGTTAACCTTTGGGACGTCACACCAAAGAAGTCTCCATCAGAAGTACCACCATGAGTTTACTATACAAACACAGAGGCCCGTAGACAGTAGGTGTGATTTGAATTTGTTCTAATCAAATAGATAGAACCACTTTGGTTACTTATAAACCAATATGAGCCTGGCTCAAAAGTTAAAAGAGGAGTCAGCGATCACATAAGTAAGAAGGATAGAGGACATTGGGGAGCAGCGGAGGTCAGGGGACCAGGACACTAAGGAGAATGAGGTCATGCTCCTGAATGACAACGGAGAACGGTATGAAATCCTAGGGGTACAGGGCTGACAGGGATGGCTGTTCTCTGGGTGAGTCAAGATTCCCCAAATCCTCTGTTGGCATGCTTCACACTCATGGCTTGACTCCACGGCTGTATTTTGATCTAAGGAATACAGGCCAGGCGAAATGCATTTCTTACACTGAGCAGCCTTATGGCACCACGGTAGGAATTGGGGATTCAAAGATATGATACACTCCCACATTGCTCATGAGAAAGAAAAACCAAGTCTACCTCTGAGGTAAATCTAAGGTATTTTGGAGGTGTAGAGGAGGAAACTATAGGGTCAGGGGACACGGCCTCTCTGGATGATTATACATATTAGACAACCTGCAGACACACATGTCCCACATCTGGTTGTGTGACTGCACATGTTAAAACAGGTGATGGGCCAGAAGCTAGTCATGTTTGTACTCTGGGGCTGAAGGTAAGGAGGTAGGGGCCCAGGAAGAGGGGTCTGCATGCACTTCAGGGGTGGGGATGGGTGGGTCACGGTGAATCTGGGCATCATCTCACAAATGCCAGTGAGCCTCTGGCTGAAACATGGGTTGCACAAGGGAGGCTATTTCAGATGTACATGTTCTCTACCAATCTCTTATCAAGTCGTTTGACTTCTGCCTGAATATGTCCAGGGTTGGGGTACTCTCCGTCCTCCAAAGCTGCCCTCTTCATTGTTGCATGCCTATTTTAGAAAGCTGTTTCTCACAGTGAGCCAAACTCTGCCTCCTGGAGATTCATACTCATTTGTGTCTCATTTTGCCATTTGTAGCAACTCACAGAAGGCCATTTTAAAAATACATGAAGGTACCTGTCAATCTTTCCCCCGGTCTTCAGTTTCCAACTTTCCACAGGGCTCCCCCACTGAGTGTATTTCATTGTTTCTTGACTCCAGTCTTAGGGATCTAGATGAACCGGCGCTTGTCAGTATGTCTTTTAGAGTCTGGTGCTAGGGTATTGCTCAGGAAATCCCAAAAAGCTCTAAAATGCTTAGGCAATATTAATGCTGTTACAGCTGCCTTTAAGCTGGAAACCATATGCCCACCAGTGATTCCAGGGGCCTCATTTTGATACTGGTCACATTTCATTGCTTACCCCTTTGACTGACTGAAGCAGCCAGTGCTTTTGGGTCAGTCAAGCCAAAACCCCACCATACTTGGTCTGTGTTTTGAAATCTAAATATAGGAAATAATACTTATTTGAATTGTATCTCATGAGTTTGGGCTCAGTTTTCCAGCCTAGTTGACTCATCTGAAAAGTCTTGATTCTCATTCTTCTGAGATTAGTGAGTCTCCATTCACATTTGATAAATGTTCTCTGACTGTTTCAATCCAAGTCACTGAAAATATTGCCTAGAACTTGGCCGCCCTGGAGATCTCCTCCAGTCCTGGTGAGTGTTCAGACAGCTTCAGTTTTACCTAATGACCCATTTTACAACATTATTTATAATATTGAAGATTTATTAAATACTGTGTTGAAATCCTTGAAGATTTATTAACTATTCTGCTAAAATCAAGATGCAATGTTTGGTATTTCCTCCCACCGGAATCAATAAACGTACCCACAGCATGCTCTGACCTTCACGATTTAATATGTCCTCTAACTCTGGGAATGAACCACAGTCGTTCCCTGAACATCAGCCAGACTTACCTCTGTTCTGAATTTCTCATCCGATTTCAGAAGCCCAATTCTGCCGTTACCTCTGGCCTTTCTGTCTTGCCACGAACCTTACCTGATCTCACTCTTTGTGCTACGTTTTTGCCTCAGTTCTTTTGTTCTGGCTCTATGACTTACTACCTGGTTGTTTACTTTAATTCCAGTTCAGGCTATTGTTGCAACCTCTCCTTTCCAGAGCCCGGAGTGTAGCTGATGAGATCGCACTAACTCATTATACACTGTATTGTTTACAATTGATTGGTCACTTGAATGTACTAAGTGATCTGAGCTTGGGGACAGGGCTAAATGGGGAAATTCAAGAATGTTAGGAGGGGGCTGGAGATTTGGCTCAGCACTTAAGAGCACTGACTGCTCTTCCAGAGGTCCTGAGTTCAATTCCCAGCAACCACATGGTGGCTCACAACCATCTGTAATGGGATCTGACACCCTCTTCTGGTGTGTCCGAAGAGAGCGACAGTGTACCCACATACATGAAATAAATAAATAAATCTTTAAAAACAATGTTAGAAGGAATGTCTCCTTATGGGTAAATACTTTGGATGTTTGGGGGGCACAGACACTTCCTTGACATGAGAAAGGGGAGTGCAGGTGAAACTTCCTGTGGGCTTTCCTATCATTGGCTCCAAAGCTGCCTATCTTACAGGAGCCACCTTGTCTGTGCCATCTAGTGGTTACTACCAGAAGCCTTTCCCGCCTCAAGGAGAGAGCAATTTAACGCCATTTCCAACTTAAGCACCATATCTACAGGGCGTGAAATTAGTTCCAGCAAGCAGCAAATTTGCTGCTAATAAAAATATTTAGCGATTCACTTGTCTTTAAATCAGCAGCAGAATATTCTTTTACTTGCATCAGTGCCTGTTTCTCCCAATTCTAATATTTGATAATCAAGCTAGAGTTGTTTAGCTTAAAGCTGTGAGACAGCAAGTTCTTAAGCTCTGCAAAAATCTAAGTTTCCGGAGCGGGGATTCCTATTCCCCTTGATCGGATGTAGGCCTAGATGTTCCTTGAATCATGGAGACAGAGCTGTACCACTGATTTAAGGGGCTTGGAAATAACTAACTATGTTCTTCTCTCTGCCAACATTAGCTCCAGCATCACTGCACAGGGAGAGTCTGTGCAGGGGCACTGTGAGAAGGGAGACATGGCATCTATTTTATGTTTAGACACATTTCACTCTGTCTCAGTGCCAGACCAATTTAGCTTTAGTACTTATTTCTTTTCATGAGAGTTTTCTGAGCCCCGCAGAGATATTTCAGAGCACTAAAACAGCTTTTTCGTTAATTCCGCAATATTTACCGGGCATCTACCACGTGTGACAATTGTTCTAAGACTTTTTTTTTTTTGTTTTTGAGTCTGAGTGTTCCAAGGAGCTCCGTAGGATCCTTGGACCTGGCAGGTGACAGCTCTACCCTAAGCTGCTGGAATAGGATTGTGCTACATTATCTCATGCGCTCTTCTTTTTCCTTACTGAGGTTACAGAGGAACAAAAAAGCATCTACAGCTCCTGCCTGGGCTCTGAGCCCAAATAATCCAAAGGGAGAGTGTGGAGGTCCTGGAGACTCTGTCTTCTATCTGAGAGGGACCTGATTTTGACCATCCTCCCAGAATATATGGCAGCTTTAGCTATGAGCTACTGCTTCCCTGCATGGGGTTTGGAATTGAAACAGGCTTCTTGCTTAGGAAAGGGATCCAGTCAGGCCTGATAACAGGGAATCGGTATCAAAGACTATCGATGCATGGCCAAACAACACTAACATGGTTGATGGAGATACTGGGAGAGGGGATTGGAGAAGCTGCAGGATATTTGGCAGTAGCCACAAGGCCAACATGGAGATGCAGGACTGGAAAGCAAAAGAAGACACCTGTCTGAGAACCAACATGCAGACTCAATCCATGGCCCTTCCTCTCAGGTTCATAACTTAAACATAGCTCCCTCCCCCACTGACATTAATCTGTCCATCTGGTGAACTTGATTGTCCATCCATGCTGCTTACTACACACAACAAAGAAAGATGGTGACAGCCTTAAGGGCTGTGAGCACACAATACACAATTGTCTTTCTCCAGGCATGAATAATACTGTGGCACATTGCAGTGATTAGTCCAAGACCACTTACCTTGGATGATATAAAAATCCCCCATCTTGCCCTAGTCTCAAAATCTCAAATACCTGTGACTCAGGGAGGGGAGGGACTACCTCAGTCCCTGACACTTAAAGCCTTGATGATTCTCTTTAGAGTAATGGGAATCACTATGTATGAATACAAAGTTGCATTTGATGAATAAGCTGCATCCATTAAGTATTTAAGCAAGAGCTAGAATCGAAGTGAGGAAAAAAGTAAAACAAAGTAATTTAGTAATTAAAATCTGCAATAAAGCCAGATTCAGTGGCACATGCCTGTAGTCTTAGTCCTTGAGAGTCAGAGGCATGGGGGGGAGGGCAGTTAAAAGTCATTCTGGATACTTAAGAGAGATGGAGGCCAGCCTTAGCTACACAAGACCATAATTCAATAGAAATAAATAAGTAAATAAATCAACAAATAAACAAACAAGGAGGAAAGGAAGGAAGGAAGGAAGGAAGGAAGGAAAGAAGTAAGGAAGGATGAAAGATGGATGGATGGGTAGATGAATAGATGGATGAATGGACAGATGGATAGATGGATACATGGATGAATAGATGGATGGATGGATGGATGGATGGATGGACAGATGGATACATGGATACATGGATGGATGGATGGATGGATGGATGGATGGATGGATGGATGGATAGATGGGTGGGTAGATGGATGGATGGATGGATGGATGGATGGATGGATGGATGGATGGATGGATGGATAGATGGGTGGGTAGATGGATGGATGGATGGATGGATGGATGGATGGGCAGACAGATGGATGGATGGATGAACAGACGGATGGGTGGGTAGATGGATGAATGGATGGTTGGATGGATGGATGGATGGATGGGTTGGTGGATCTCTGGAATAAATACCGAGGGAGAGCAGGTGACAGGGAGGGAGTGGGTTGAAAGTTGCTGAGGACATGTGGAGGTGAGGGCATATCTGGCCACTAGGAAGTAGCAAACACATGGAACCAGACAAAGAACATAGAAGGGTTGAAGAGAAAGGAGGGAGCGGACAGATGGAAATGTGTGCCTCTGTGAACCTCTGAACCTAGAGGCAGAGCTTTCAGGGCTGGAGCAGGCATGATGGAAAGGGAACACAGCTACAGGGCCTGAGCTGGGCGTACCGGCCCATCTACACACTACTGGCTGCTTCTGTCAGTGTTCTCTAGCTCAGATGTTCATTCCCCTTTAGCAGCTTGTGCTCACCGGTTCCCACAACAAGCAAGAGGTCTTGGGCCTACGACATTCTCGCTGGCAGGCGCCTGACTTGTGTAGGAAGTCAAGCAGCTCCTGAAGGTCATACTTAGGTTTCCTTCAAGCAGTGTACATATTACATAGACCCTCAGCAGCACAGCTATCGTATCCTGATGACCTGATCCTAAGAGGTGGCTGATTCCAAACCTAGGCTGAGTGGAACCCATGGCCAGGGTGTCATAGCCCAAGTACTTCCACAAGTAAAAAGAATGATGTTGAAGACATGTGACCCTTTTGCACCTTCAGAAGAGAGGTGTAGGGAACACGATGTTCGTAGTTCTGGTGGAACATCTGTGAACTGCTAAGGGGTGAGAGAGCTAAGTGTCCTTATAATCCTTATCCCAGAGACCCGTGAGTTTATTTTTTTCGACAGAAACCTTAACCATGTCTAGCATCACTGGGATGGATAATTGCAATCAGCATTGCACCTGTGTACCACAGGGAGGAAACAGTGGAGTCAAGGACAGTCAAGAAGGCCTCTATTGGGATACCCACATTCCAGAATGGCAGGGTCATTTGTAGGGGGTCAATGTGAAAATGGAAGTAACTTTCCTTAAAGGGAGCACAGTGCTCTGGTAAGCAGACAGGCACTCTAATGGACTGACAGGATCTAATCCTGCCTCTATCCTCCCTGGCTCTGTAACTTTTGGCATATTTCTTACTCTTTGTGTCTTGGTTTCTTCATCTGGAAAAGCAGGAAAATGGTAATTACTCAAAAGTTTGTTTGAGAAATAGGTATGTAAGAAAGTGATGGGTCAATGACATATGTTTGCAAAAACCCTTCAAAGGGGGACATGCTATTAATATAGTCTACCCTCTGCTTATTGTAAACCTTAAGTGGAAAACATGTCACTGTGGCTGTGGGTTGGAGTTCGGTGGGCCTGTGGGCCGTCCTCTTCCCCACTGGCGGCTTCCTCAGGGGATTTTCCAGCAGTCACTCCCAAAGCAGGAGTCCTCAGTCTTGTCACTGTTGACATTTTAAGCAGGTCACTTTACTGTGGGGGCTGTCTTCTGTATGGTGTGCTCCTTTGTTTTGTTTTGTTTTGTTTTTGTTTTCTGAGCCAGGGCTTCTCTGTATAACAGTTCTGGCTGGCCAGGAACTAACTCCCTTTGTAGACCAGGCTGATCTCAAATTCACAGAGCTCTGCCTGTCTCTGCTCCCCAAGTGCTGAGATTAAAGGCATGTGCTGCCACACCTGGCCTTGTGGGTTGTTTAGCAGGAATATTGGTATTTATCACTAGATATCCACAGTGGCTCTGGACACCAATGTGACAACCATAATTATCTCCTGAATATAGAGGGCAAAAATCACCATTCCAAACTTGTTTGGCTTCCTACAGTTCAGCTAGCAACTTTCAGCAGGCAACTGCTTTTTCTGTGTTCCTCAAGAAAAGAGAGTCTGAGGCAAATGCCTTTGATTCTAGCACTTAGGAGATGTCGGTGAAGGATCAGAAGTTGAAGGTCACCCTCCACTCCATACCAAGATGGAGGCCAGTTTGGGTTATACAAGGCCCTAGCTGAAATGGGAGGAGAGAGAAAGAGAGAAAAAATAAATCTGACTTTGGTTTTTAAAAGACTTCTTTCTTGTTAATCAAAATTTATCGTGGGGGCCAGAGAGATGGCTCAGCAGTTCAGAGCACTGGCTACTTATACTTGTTTGAATGGATTGGCCCCCACAGGCCATATTTGAATGTTTGATCCCTAATCGGAACTCTTTATGAAGGATTAGGAAGTATGCCCTTGTTGAAGAAGGTGAGTTACAAAGTATGGACTTTGAGGTTGAAAAAGCCCATACCGGTTTCTAGTCAGTTCTCTCTCTCTCTCTCTCTCTCTCTCTCTCTCTCTCTCTCTCTCTCTCTCTCTCTCTCTCTCTCTCTCTCTCTCTCTCTCTCTATCTCTCTGTCTCTGTCTCTCTCAATCTCTCTGTGTTTCTGTGTCTCTGTGTTTCTGTGTCTCTGTGTCTCTGTGCCTCTGTGTCTCTCTTTGTCTCTGTCTCTGTCTCTCTTTCTCTCTGTCTGTCTGTCTGTCTGTCTGTCTCTGCCACATGTAAATTCTCAGTTCCTGCTACAGCACTATGCCTGCCTGTCTGTTATTGCTACCTCCCAGTCATGGATTCTGCTATCTTCAGGAACTGTGAGCCCCAAAGCAAGTGCTTTCTTTCATAAATTGCTTTGGTTGTAATTCATTGTTCACAGCAATAGAAAAGTAACTAAGACACCAGTCTTCCTGAGGGTCTTGTTTCAACTCCCAGTACCCACATGGAAGCTTACAACTGGCTGTAACAAGTCCCAGGGGATCCAACACTAGATTCTTTTGTCCCACCTTGAGCACTGTACACATATGGCTTGCAGACATACATGCAAGCAAAATATCTATACACAGAAAATAAAAATAAATAGAATCTTAAAAATAAATAAATAAATAAATAAATAAAAAGATCACCCAGAAGGCCAGGTGTGGTGGAACACACCCATAATCCCAACAGTCTAGAAACTGAGGTAGGAGGACAATAAATTTGGGACCAACCTGTGCTACATAGGAAGAGCTTATCTCAGAAAAGAAAAGGATGGGGGAGAAGAAAGGAGGGCTAACCTGGGCCACCACTCATTTCTTCCCCTGTAGTCTGGACTTGCTCTCCCCCTCATCTTGTAGACTAGTCACTGCTGTACCATTTACTAATGCTCAGTGTGCTACTCTGCTCCTTCCTGCCCTAAAGGCACTGTTTCTATACAGCCTTTTCTTCTGTCTACACTTGGCGTCCACTGCTTTATTTCTTAAGTAACCTATTCCCACTAAGCTACTAGTTTAAAAAAAAAGGTTTTTTTGACCACCATGTTTCTAGGAAAAATAAATATCAACACCCACTAATACTCATGAGCTCCTACTGTGTGCAGGGCAGAGTCAGAGTCTTCCCTTAGTATTTGGCACTTGTAGTTTCTGAGTATGCCCCCACCCCACTCTACCTCACTTCTCCTCTGTACTTTCTTTTGCCAAAGCAATTGTCCTTTTTGAACTTCTATTTTTTGTTTTGGTTTGGTTTTTGGTTCTTTTGACAGGCCTCGTGTGTCCTGGGCTGGCACCCGGGAGAGGTCAGATTAGGTGCCTGGTTTATGTGGTGCTGGGAGTGAATCCATATTCTCCTGGGTGCTTGACCGACTGTGCTGCATTCGTAGCTGGGCTCCGTTACTTTCACTAATGCTTGTTGCTCTTGATCATCTCTTGGCCGAAACCATCCCTTCCTTGGATTTTAGTTTCTCTGGGCTGCCCTTTGATTAACGGGGAGTTAGAAGGAGTGTCGCCAGTGGTGCCAAAAGTTTCCTGTTTCATGTCCTCTCAGCCAGCTGCTGTCAGAATACAGACCCTTCAGGACTGACAGGGAGACAGGGATAGACAGCAGGACACCCAAACCCCAGCTCCACTCACGGAAGTCCTGTTGCTTATGAGTCCCCTGCTTTCTTCTGCCTTTCCCAAGCATCTTTACTATGTGCACTCAGATGTGAGGCCAGATAGTTCTGTATGTGCGCTGTTTGGGGAGTGTCCTGCTTCCTTTTTTCCTGCTGTCTACATAGACTCCCAACCTGGATTTCCCAGGGTGTCCTGCAAATAGCTCACCTCATTTCCATCCCCATAGCTACTATTCTAACTCAGTCTCCACCTTGATTGATTGATTGATTGATTGATTGATTGATTGACTGATTGATTTGAGACAAGGTTCCACTCTGTAGCTTTGACTGTCCAGGAACTTGTTATGTAGGCCAGGCTGGCCATGACCTCAGAGATTTGCCTTCCCCTGCCCCTGCCTCTGCCCCTGCCCCTGCCCATGCCCATGCCCCTGCCTCTGCCAGGTTGGAATTAAAGACAAAAGTCCCCATGCCTTACCCTCACTCATTTTAAATTCAGCTGTTTTCTGAGCAACATTGTAGTTCCAATGCTTGAAACCTCCCCCGCCTCAGTCTTTGACAGTATCATTGCTTTCTTCCTCTGGAGAATAATAATTTAAACCTAGTCTGCATCACATATATGTGTATATATTGCTGTTTAAAAAGTTAATATTGGTGCTTCTAAATTTTCCCTAGTTTTGTCCGTACACATCCCTGTCTGCTCCAAAATTTGTGAGAACTGTAAAGTGCTTCCACTTTGGCCATGGTTAGTGGGGATTTTATCTCTTTAGCTCAGTCAAGGCTCTGTTGCTGTCTTCTGGCTACAGTCAAGAGGGCCTTCTGAGGGCCAGTGTCTGAGGGCCAGTGTCTGGGGAATTCCTTTCATGACTCTCCTAATGGAGCCTCAGATTACCTGGGCCTCCAGTCTCCTCTCTCTCTCTCTCTCTCTCTCTCTCTCTCTGCCCCCTTTCCTTCTCCTTCTTCCCCCTCTCCTGCTCCCCCTACCATGTGTGTCCTTTTTGAGAAGTAAATCTATGATTTATGAGATAAATATTTTTTTAGCACTTGCACTTTTGAAAACGACTGTGTTGAACTTTATAACTTGACTCATAATTTGTCAAGATATAGAAATATTACTTAAAGGTCATTTTGCCTCATATTTTAAAAAATCCTGTTCCATCATTATTTTTATATTTTGACCTATATTTCAAGAAATCCAATGCCTTTGTGATTTTTTTTTCTTCAGGGCTGAGGGTTGAACCCAGGGCCTGTATGCATGCTGGGTGCATACTCTGCTCCTGAGCTACAGTCCCTTCCCCTGACATTCAGAGTCTTTGTAAGGGAAGGAGCTCAAGGCAGGGTCTCCTCCATGCAAGTCCACTTCTCTGTCCTGAAACTTGCTTCTTCCATTGGCTGGCCTTGAACCATGAGATCTGCTTGCTTCTGCTGGGATTAAAGGTGTGTGCCACCATACTGGTCTTGATATTGGGGTTCTTATTTGCATATAACACTTTTTCCTCTTTGGATATTTTAAAAGATATTTTCCTTCCTTCTCACATTGTCACTTTCGTTTTCGCTTTTTTTTTTTTTTTTTTTTTGGATTTTGGTTTTTTCGAGACAGGGTTTCTCTGTATAGCCCTGGCTGTCCTGGAACTCACTCTGTAGACCAGGCTGGCCTTGAACTCAAAAATCCACCTGCCTCCAAGAGTGCTGGGATTACAGGCGTGCGCCACCCCCCCACACCCCACCCCCGGCTCCTTTTTGTTTTTTTTTTAAGCTTTCTTTCTCTAATACATCTACCTTTCCTGAGATACAATTCAGAGAGCATCAGATCCCATTTAAAATATCCAAGTGATTTTTAGTATATTTGCTAAGTTGTACAAGTACCATAACCAATCTTAGAACACCTCACCATCCCATAAAGAGACCCACCTCCTACCAAACAATCAGTCTCCATCTCTCCTCAGCACCAACCCCCTCTCAGCACCAGACAAACACGAGTCTCCGCCCACCCCTGTAGATCAGTCTACACTGGAATTTTTTCAGGTAAACAAGACTGTACTGGTGTGGTCTTCTGTGACTGTCTTCTTTCACTTAGCATAATGTTTCAAGATCACTTATATCACTGCACACTCCTTGTTAAGGCTGAATCACATTCCATTTATACACAGACCCTGATTTACTTATCCATTCATAAGTTGATGGGCAGCTAGCTTGTTTCCACGTTAACCATTATGTTATGAATAAAGCACCCATGATTAGAATTTTCTTCTTACCCCTGACTGTCTAAGGATGTGCAGTGATGTTCTTAGTACCACATTTCATTTATTGTGCCGACAGAGACAGATGCTCAGTGCTGGGGCATTGTGGCCTCTTTTCTTTTTATAGTCTGTGTTTGTAGTATATGTGCATGCATGTATGCATGTTTTATATGTGTGGGCACATGCATATAGGTGGGTGCATGTGAACATGTATATGGAGGCCAAAGCTGATATTGGGTATCTTCCTGGACCCCTCTGCATTTGTTGTTTTTTATTGAAGCAAAGTCTCTCCCTGAACTCAGAGTTGGAAAGTTCCACCTAATCCAGCTTGCCCTGGGGATCCTCACTTTGCTTCCTGAGTGTTGGAGTCCATGGATTACAGGTGGTGACCATGAGTGCCAGGTTTTTACTTAGTTTTCAAAAGCCTGAACTCTGTTCCTCGTGCTTGTACCAAAAGTCTTTTATTCACTTGTTTTAGTCACTGCTTTATTACTGTGAGGAGACACCATGACAAAGGCAGTTCTTATAAAAGAAAACATTTAACTAGGGCCTTATTGATAGTTTTGGTCCATGATCATCAGGGCAGGAAACACAGGCATAGCACTGGAGAGGGAACTGAGAGCTTTATATCCTGATTCTCAGGCAACAAGAAAAGAGAGAGAAAGACAGAGACAAAGACAGAGACACTGGGCCTGGCATGGGCTTCATAACCTCAGAGCCTACTCTTAATGACATACCTCTTCTAACAAGGCCACGCCTCCTAATCCTTCCCAAACAGTTCTACTCCCTAGTGACTACATATTCAGACATATGAGCCTATGGGGGACATTCTCATTCAAACCCACCTCCACTAAGCTATCTCTCCAGCTCTATCTATTGTGGCCTTTTGCTAAGGAAGTATAGCAAAACGTATTTGTTAGTATATAGGCTATAACTTTTCATCTCTCCCTATCAACTCTTTCTGCTCTCTTCCTGAAACCCAGTTGGACTTAGGACTGCTAGGTAGACACATTCTCAATGGTTGCCCCTTTTCTTCAATTTTTTTTTCATTGATTTTCCTTTGTTGTTCTGTTTTCTGAAAGAATGTTTCAAGTATTTTTCAACTGACTTTTCTCTTTAATATTTTATTTTTATATAATTTTTTTTCTTTTTCTCTATTTGTTTATATATAATCCTCTTTGTTTTGGGGAATACATTTCTTTTTATGTATATATATAATATACATACACATATACATATACTTTATATATATGAGTACACTGCAGCTGTCTTCAGACATACCAGAAAAGGGCATCAGATCCCATTACAGATGGTTGTGAACCACCATGTGGTTACTGAGAATTGAACTCAGGATCTCTGGAAGAACAGTCAGTGTTCTTAACTACTGAGTCATCTCTCTAGCCCCTCATTTCTTGATTTTCAATACTGAAGTTACTCGTTCTATTTCTGAAGTTGCCTTTTACTTTCTGAATTGTCTGGGGTTTTTTTTTTTCCCCAAAATTCCATCAGTTTAACTTTTATCCATGTTAGAGATTTCTCTCAATTTTTAGTAATTAGCACCTATTGGTATTTTAAAATGATATCTTAGGGAGCAGATAGATCATGGTATTGCGATTGTGCTGTGAGTGGTCCGGGTGACTGGATAGCATTAAAAATTTTTTTGAACAAGGATCTGGTCTCTAGGATGGGAGGCTGAAAGTTCTGTGTTAGTTAACCATGTTCTAGGGGCACCTTTCCAGTAAAGGAATTCTGTTATCTTCCACAGGGGCCAGCATAGGCCTGGCTGCCAGCATGTTTCTAGTCTTAAAGGGAACCTGGGGACCCATCCAGTGTCTCCTGGCTTCTGAGTAATGCCTCACCTGCACTTTCAGCTGTGGCTATCTTCTCTTTGTGGGAGTCCCTATCAATCATTGTCCCCAGGGAAGTCCTGTGATGCTGAGGATGGGTGGGGTGGGATATCTGGCTGCCAGCTTCCAGCCTCACCTAGGCCTTGGGCAACATCTGGAACAACTACAAGAGAGATGTTTGAAAGATCCCATCTACTTTGCCTGAAACTCGGCTGCAGCTTCTGCCTTTGAGAGTCCATGCCGCTTTCATTCAGTTACAGGTTCTCCAGCAGGGTTTTACCAGGCAGGACAGCTGTGCCTTCTGATCAGGATGGCCTGTCTACCATGTTTGGTCGAAGTCGTCATGGCTTTTAATCGAGCCATCCCACGCTCCTCATGCCCATCTCTTCTAAAGCTCTTCTCTTTTTTAAACGTTGATCCAAGCTATACACGCCTGCCAGATTTTTTTTTCTGAAACATTGCTATGATTACATAACTCTTCAGTTAAAAATCTTTCCATTTCCATTTTACTATATAAAGCTAGCATTAGAATAGACTTCACAGAGCACTCGGGAGACCAAGGCAGGGGGATTATGAGATTGAGTACAGTACTGGCTGCACAGCAAGACCCTATCCCACACACCCCTAAATCATGAAGAAGAGATAATTTCCATTGAACTCATCACCTTGTCAAATTTACTTGTAAGGGGTGGAATAAAATTGTTAAGGAGAAAGTGACTTACTCTTTGTTCAATTGTTTTTAAAGCCAAAGAATTGGAGGCTTGGAGAGATGGCTCAGTAGTTAAGAGCACTGACTGCTCTTCCAGACATCCTGAGTTCAATTCCCAGCAACCACAGAGTGGCTCACAACCATCTGTAATGGGATCCGATGCCCTCTTCTGGTGTGTGTGAAGGCAGCTACAGTGTTCTCACATAAATAAAAATAAATATTAAAAAAGAAAAGCCAAAGAGTTGTTAATGACCCTTCATTTTTATATTATTTAATTTGCTTTTCAAACACTTTAAAATCAGTTTTAGACATAACAACAAATTCTATAAATTGCATTGTTTCTCAGAAGCTGCATGGTCCTGCAAACCCCTTTGATTCTTCACTGTGAAGTGAACTTTCTTACTCTGAGCATCCAGAGAAACCCAACAACTTTCTTGTAGTTTATACAACCGACTTTTTGTCTGCATGTCTTGCCTTCCAGCCAACTGTAAGTTCCTAAGGCCCAAGGGCTGATTCTGACTTCTTAGGATTTAGAGAGCAGAAAAACTTTACAATGAAGAGGAAAGTCAAGGTTGTCCTCCATGTGTGTTCACTGAGCGCAATCTCCTGTCTACAGGGAAAGAGGATTCTAGGTACTGCAGCCTCTGGCCAGCTGGTCTCGGGGCTTGCTGTAGCCAGTTGGGATCATTGCTTTACTCTCTCCTTAGCTTCCACAGTGTCCAGGTATGTGGTACTAGTCCAGACACCAACAGAGCCGTCAGGGAGGGCTGGGGGCTCTGGAGGTGAGCAGGGAGATAAAGGCGGTTCTCTGCCTCAGGGGGTATGGAAGTAAAGCCCTTTGAATGACTGAGGAATTTCACAAGACGGTGAATGTTGGGAAGGTAGGCAAGAGGAGGGGAAGGAGTGGGGCACATCCTGGTTTGTGCAGAATCCAGCCCTATAGGCTGACAAGGCCTCCCAGGTGTAAGGACTTGCTCCCTCAAGTGTCATAAAGGCCTTGTGACACCTCTCTGTTGTGCAAAATCTGTCACTTGTTGAATCTTGGGTTGTTCATAGCCTGAGGTGTGGCCAGGCTTTCAAGCACTCTTTCCCCCTCTCTCTCTGTCATACACATGCATACACACACGAGCACACACTCACTGGACAGGATGTCGCCATCTCTCTCAGCTCTTTTCAGGAAGATCAGACGGGTGACAGCTACTCTACAACCCACTTCGTGAGGATGTCCCTGGTTACATGGAGAAGAAGCACCGGTCCTGGTTCATTCATCTCACTCCAGTTTGTATGGAGTCCATTCCCCGATCACCACTGTTCTATAGGCATATTAAATGGTGTTGCATTACAGAGAACAGGGAAGGCAGGCTTGCATATTGTCATGGAGAGTTTCACATGTCTTTCTAGTCTTTGAGTAGCATAGCTGAATCATCTTCATTGTTGACAGTCTACTAAATTCTTCTTTTCACCTTTATTTTCCTCACAGATATCTTTCGTTTTTGATTATTTAATGTGATTCTTAGACAGAACTCCCCAGAAACAAATGCTAAGATGGGTATTCTAGGCAGGTTTGTTAACAAGGTGACACCCTGGAAGGAAGGAAGGAAGGAAGGAAGGAAGGAAGGAAGGAAGGAAGGGACTTAGGATGGACTGAAGGAGAGACCAAGCGGAGGCAGCTGACAACGGAGCACACACACACACACACTCTGGACCCTTTAAAGTTTCCCTAACTGAAGCAAAGATGCCAGAGATTTTTACACCCCAGCATCAATCAATCATTTACTACTGGCTTTCCCCTGGGAGGGGCACAATCTTTGGTGAGGAAATTTATTGTCTCCTGTCTGGCTGAGCCTTGTCACAAACATGCCTTGAAGCTGGAGAGCTAGGTGGATCAGACCCTAAACGAAGTGTCAGCCAACACTATCCTATCTGCTTCGATGTCCGTCCCGCTAGCCCACGTCTCCTAAGTTACCTAGCAGAGTGCTGTGAGAGAGCAGATCTGCCACATGACCGCGGTCACCTGACAATTTTTACTGTGTGTTTCCCCCAGGTCCCCTTGAATCCCCACCAGCAGCCTCTCAGGCAGCTGTCAGTGCTTTGTTACTGTCATTAGTGGGTGATGAATGCTCACGTGTGAGGATTTCTCCAGGGTACACTTATCAACAAAGAGGCAGTGATGGGTCACAGGCATATTTTATATGCCTGTCTTCATTTTATAGGTTCTTTCGAGTTGCCCCGCACAGAGCTGTTCCTTGTCTCTCACATTCTTAATCAGTTCTTGACGTTTTCAAGCTCTGAGTTTTAACTTATTGGATATAAAATAGGATCTTTGGTATTTTTCTCATTCCAGGAATTACTGGAATTACTTCAAATACTTGTTAGCCAACGTTTCTCTTTCTGTGAACTACCTGCTCATAATTTGCCCATTTTTCCTGTTGATTTCTGTCTTTCTCGCTAATTTGTTGGGATTCCCCAAGCAATTGCTGGTTGCTAATGTCTTTTTTCTCAGGCATTATCCATCTGCTGAGTCGGCTGATGGAGTACTGCACCGAACAAAAATCTTTAATTTGGATGTCAAAGTCCACCCATTTTCCTCTTTGTGGTTTTGCTTTTGAATCTTGTTTTTAAAACTCTTTCCCCATCTCAAGGTTACATGGTCTCTGTTAATTACGTCGTGGTTTTACCTTTAGCATTTAGGGTCGAGTCTCTATAGAATTTATTTTCCCATTTAGAAACGACGTGAAGACCTGAACTTATTTCACCATCTATGGGATAGTTCAATTTTGATACTGTTTGATTTGCTAGACGGATCGTGTGTAGGTTTTCCTGTGCCTTCTCCATTTGCATCTGGACTCACTCTCCAGTGTCCCCAGCACACTGTTCTGTCCCGAGCCACAGCCACACTTGTTAGGAGCTTAGCCTGTGGTACTGCTCAGATGCCATGTCCTCCTGGTCTTGGATCTTCCATTTTTAAACCATTTTAGTGTTAGTGGATCGTTATTTTTCCTTATAAATTTTAGGGTCTTTTGAGGGCCTCTGTGCCCTCAAATCCATAGCCACGCCTACTGGGATTTTGACTGCGATAAATACAATTTATGAGTTAATCTAGGGAGCAGTGACAAGCACTGAGGGAAATCACCCTTACACAAGGATGATAGACTCTCCCCTTTGTTCAGGTTCTCTCAAATGCCCTTTAACAGGCCCTCACAGGGCTTAGGAACCGTCTCTAGTCTCTAAAAAAACAAAAACTCTTGCATACAAGTTCTTAATTCCCCAGTGTCTACAGGTTGTTTGGTTTTTCTTTTCTTTTCTTTTCTTTTCTTTTCTTTTTCTTTTCTTTTCTTTTCTTTATTCTTTTTCTTTTTCTTTTTCTTTTTCTTTTCTTTTCTTTCTTTCTTTCTTTCTTTCTTTCTTTCTTTCTTTCTTTCTTTCTTTCTTTCTTTCTTTCTTTCTTTCTTTCTTTCTTGCTATTGTAAATGAGACTCTATTTTACATTGATTTTAAACTTTGTTTTTACTTTTTAAAAGGGTTAAGACTGCTCTTCCAGAGGTCCTGAGTTCAATTCCCAGCAACCACATATAATATGATCTAGTGCCCTCTTCTGGCACACAGGTGTACATACAGCTAGAGCACACATATTAAATAACTTAAAAAAATCAAGGTTTTTTTAAAAAATTTTTTTATTTTATTTATTTTATTTTATTTTTTTTGGATTTTTTTCCAAGACAGGGTTTCTCTGTATAGCCCTGGCTGTCCTGGAACTCACTCTGTAGACCAGGCTGGCCTCGAACTCAGAAATCTGTCTGCCTCTGCCTCCCAGAGTGCTGGGATTACAGGTGTGTGCCGCCGCCATCACCACCACCTGGCTAAGAATTATTTCTTTATTTTATGTTTATGAGTACACTGTAGCTGTCTTCAGACACATCAGACGAGGGCATCAGATCCCATTACAGGTGGTTGTAAGCCACTATGTGGTTGGTGGGAATTGAACTCAGGACCTTTGGAAGAGCAGAGACATCTCTCCAGCCCATAAATAACTCTTTTAAAAAAGGGTTTGCATTTTATTTTCTAGCTATCATTATTAGCTAGGCTGATATCAAATAATATCCTCCCTTTTGGTGCCAAAGGTATCAACTGTCTACTACAATGTCATGAATTTAAAGCAGGATGCAGCTCAGTGGTACTTTCCCAACTGATATGCAAAGTTCTGAGCTCAAGCTTCAGTATAGAAAAACAAAACAAAGCAAAACAAAAAGCCTTCATTGATTTATATTTCATATTATTTAAAAAATGCTTACTCAGCACCAATTCACACCCTCCCAGTCTTTTGTACACTCCCACCCACTGGTGAGAACTCAGCCCCTGAAATGTCTGACTGAACTAGATCTGCCCTAGCTTCACTTAGATGCGTCCAACCTTGAGTGCAATTCTGTTGATTGGAAAGTTGGGCCAGGGCCAGGGCAGGAAAACTGACAACTGTCTTTCCCAGATACCATTAAGCGATTCTGTTTCTGTCTCACTTCCCAGACTTAATGAGCAGGGGATCTTGGGAGCTAAAGAACAAGAATGCAGAGCTGGGCCTGGGCGGAAGCTGGGGGTACCTGTCTCTCTCCCCACCCCCGTGGAGTATACAGGGATACACAGCTGAGCCAGGGGCAGGCAGTATCTGCTCCGCGCTGTAGTCTCCTCAGCTTACCAGGAGAAAGGTGGTGGCTCTTCAGTCTCACTGGCTTTGAGAGTGCAAGCACAAGAACAACCTGCCTCTAACAGAGTATTTAGTGTATAGCTGGGCATGTTAGTGCACTCCCTTAACCCCAGCACTTAAGAGGCAGAGGCAGGCAGAGCTCTGGGAGTTTGAAGCGAGCCTGGTCTACAGAGCAATTTCCAGAACAGCCAGGGTTGTTACACAGAAAAACCCTGTCTTGAAAACCCAAAAATAAATAAACAAATAAAATGAAAGCAATATTTTAACCAGGCAGTGGTAGTGCACGCCTTTAATCCCAGCAGTTGGGAGGCAGAGGCAGGTGGATCTCTTGAGGTCAAGGCCAGCCTGGTCTACAAAGAGAGTTCCAGGACAGCCAGGGCTTCTCAGAGAGACCCTGTTTCAAAGCAACAACAACATGCTATAAAAACAGTCTTCTGCATACTTGTTCCATATTTATTATGTTTAACTTGCCATCATATCAGGTCCTCAGCCTGTCTGAAAGAGAACCAAACGCACACCAGCCAAGCTCAGGTTGCCAATTAAGGTCAAACCTCAAAACATTCAGCTTTCCTAGTTCAAATTCTCTCATTCCGTCATTGTTTTTCAAAACTGATTAATGTTCAGGGTCCCTAGAGATTGAATCCAGGGCTCTAAGCACATTACATAAGCATTTCACCACTGAATTATACCCCCACCAGCCACAGCCCATTTTAAAATGAGGAAAAACATTCTCCCAGACATTTAATATTGACCCACAGCACTTATATCACTACATAACTTAAAAATTCAAACAAATTATATAACTTTCTGAATGATTATAGATTTTTAAAAATGACTACACACTTAAGAAAATTCTAAAATTAAAAAAAAAAAAAGTCATGGGGCTAGAGAATATAGCCAAGTTGATGTGCGCTCTGGCCTAGCATGTGCAAAGCCCTTGGTTGAAGCCCCAGCAACATACAATTTGGTACCTGTCTGTATTCACAACATTCAAGAGGTAGATTGGATCTAGCCTGGTTTATGTAAGGCCTTGTCTTAAAACATAAATCAAGTAATTGAAAATATATAGATGATATTTGTCCAATTTGAATTGTAATGGTCTCCTAGAACTAAGTGACTGTGACGGGGAACACATCGCCTGTTGTGGTCATACGTCATCACGTGGAGTGCCTTGCCTCTCCCCGTCCTCCACTCCTAGTGTATGAACGTCTGCAAAATTCTTGTCTGCTCGAAGCCCTATAGCTCCATTCACCTTTACTTGCCACAAATACACAATGCAAGCACTAGGTCTGCCTCTACCATTTGCCCATTTGAAGTTCATTGTCTTCAAAAGAAAACACAAGAAATTAAAGTGTCGCAGTCGGGAGCAGAATGAAACATTTCTAGATTTGGGACTTTTGAAAACGTGCTCAGCCAGGCGTGATGGTTGATGCCAGTCATCCTGTCACTCAGGAAGCTGAGGCAGGGGGATAGCTAGGAGCCTGAGGCCAGCCTGGGCTATGGTCTAGTCTAGGTTACAAAGTGACAGCATGAGCTTCTGTCAAAAGAGAGGGGGGAAAATCAGATGCTCCTCTTTGAGGAGAGGACATAAAGAGAAAATAAATACTAAAGAATTCAATTTTGCTCTGCTCGGGCCTCATCTCTGACAAGCAGTTAATCTATTTGTTGATACTGTGAGAAGAGGGCATCCAGCAGGGAGAAAATTAAAAAACGCTCAGCGCCAGTTGCTGCCCTGATGAATCTCATCCAATTATTTAACAGGACACTGCTGGGTATACTTTTTTTTTTATTATTTTAATTTTATTTTATTCTCTATTGTTTGTCATAACGGTGTAAAAAGTTTTCTGGATTAAAAAGTCCTCTTTTCTGTCAGTTTTCATTTGACCATCATTGATTTTTATTTTTCCATTTCTGTGCTTATAACTGAGTTAGAATTAATGTAGGATGATTATGTATGCATTTATGTATGTATGTAGGTATGTATATATGTATGTATGTATGTATTTACTTTCTTCGTGGAATGTAGCATTTTAGAGGTTGGATTCTGACAGCGATTTAAAAGCACCCCAGTAGGAGTCTGGGAGATTTAGTTGAGAGAGGAAGGACAGTTCCCCCGTCACGGGACCCATGAAGCCCGCAGGACCCCTGTTTATGCTCTTGCTTTTTATGGTTTTGATTATTTGAAGTCTGGGGCAGCCTGAAAATATCAAATGCAGAATTCTAGTGGTAGTGGACGCCTGTGCTCTGGACGGTGCAACTCTCTCTCTGTGCAGAGTGTGGAAAGCTCAGGCGCTCCTCCGTCCCTGCCTGTGTCCAGTACATCCCAGGTACACAGTCACCCTCATGGTCCCTCCCAGCACTTACCCGGACCTTCGCTGCCACATCACACTCCTGGTCTTCAAGCAGGCCTGATTTTATTTAAATTGGTCCCAAAGGCACAGGAGTGACATGAAGGAGGTGGGGGGTGGTGGTGGTCTTGGAACTTTTTCTTTGGATGAGGGGGTTCTACTGTACTTGAGAAAAAAAAAACCCAAGTTTTATACTCTCCTGACTCCCCCTCCCTTGATCATCTCCCTTGAAGGACTGAAGCAAGATGGTCTCCCAGGGAAAAGAAATTCTTCCTTATTAGTGTAGACCTTCGTTAGCCCCTGGAGGTTCAGAGGAATGTTGTTTTACCCTGGGGGAGTTGTCCTGGTCCTATGGACAACCTGGCTCCCTCTAACAGTCACTGGCAGAGATGAATATGACCACACTCCCCGTGTGGCACAGAACCTTTAAAAATAAACTTTTTTTTTTTTACAGCCCCATCTATAGCTGGAAACTCTCAACTTGATCCCAATGTGGCTAAGGCTCCTCAGCATCTTGTAGTCCTCTTCGGTATTAAGCCTAGAGAGAGAGGAACCTGGTAAACATAGGAGCCAATCAGATGTGAATTTGTGAACCATGAGATTTTATAAACACCGAGTTCCTAACGTTGGAGAGAATGAACTATGAGCCTGGTCCTCTCCGTTTTCCTCTGCCATGCTCCCTGCCTGGAGTTAGACTGTACACCTTCGGGGCTGTCTTGTCACATGCAGGCCAGTGACAGGATACAAGTGGAGGCTTTAGTCCAGACTGCTTCATCCCAATTCGCGTCTGTAGCCTTGCCCGGCCTTCCGCGGAACCTTGTGGTCCTCAGTCCTGGATCTACCCATAACCCCTTCCGGCGCATGACGCTTCGCACTCTAGATAGCCATCCCTTAATCGGCCTGGGTACCTGGAGCAGGGTCTAGAGGGGAGAGCGGGGTTCTCTCACCGCCCCTGAGGGAGGCGTGCTCTAAATGAGAGCTGGAGTCAGGTGTAGGACACATGCCTAGAATCTCAGCAATCTGTAAGGCAGAGAGAGAGAGAGAGAGACAAGCACAGGTTCAAGGCCGACCAGGCCCCTATTTCAATTTTCCCCCTCCCAAAAGATTAGGGAGAGACCTGATGCAGGCAATTAGGGTGCTGTGGCCTGGCACAGTTCTAGAGAGCGTGTGGTAATTCCCTTGGCCCTGAAGCTTCTACTTGGTGGCTATCTTCCCCCTCACCAAGGCCTGTGAAAAGCAAGACACCTGGTTGTGTTATCCTCGCTGTGGCATCCGACTTTCCTCTCTCCTCAGCCTCAGCTGCCATCTCCTTCCTCATTTCCCTGTTACAGGCCTCGGGTTTCCAAAACCCAAGATTATTGTGCTGCCGCTAGGGCAAAGCCATCACATTTAATTGAACAAAATCTTCAGAACCACAGTTTTCGTTTCAGGCCTTATTGGGGCCACAGCCTGGAGTGTCTGTGGGGTGGGGTGGGGGTGGGGGACAATTGTTTTAGAAGGAATTCACCCAGTTACTCCTCCCCCTCCCCCTCTCCTCCTCCCTCAGCCCCTGGCTCTGGGCGGAATCCAGCTAGTCATTTTCCAACCCGGTTGTGTGCATAGCCACACTGCAGCTTCTTTGATCCCCCGCCTTTTCCTGCTAACAGACAAACCGCTGCCAAAGCTTCTGGCTCCTTTCTCCATGGTGACCAAGCCCCTCATTTCCATTTAATCCCAGCCTCCCCATCCTGGGTGCCCACCCCTTCCTTTATGTGAATCTTGGGCATTTCCTTTCTCTCTTCTCCCTTCTAGTGGCTGACTCTCTCCAAAGTTTAATAAGTGTCAACATGTCACTGCCCCTTCCCCTGTCCCCTATCTGCCCTCTCCCCTTTGTCTCCTTTCTCTACTACATCCAAATCTTTTCTTCTCTGCTTTTCACTCTTCAAATGTGTTCCTCTTGGGGCCCATCGTTCCCTGACGCCACTGGCCTGAAGGGCAGGCACAGGGGACAGAGACAGAAGGCAGGGCCTTCTCTTTCCCCTTCCCCCCTCAGTTGTGACTCTGCCTGGGCTCTGTGAACGGGGTGTGGGGAGGTGTCTAAGCCTATAGCACTGTTGCCTTCAGCCACATCAATCCAAGACCTCCTTAGAGTTCTGCGGAGCGATCCCTGGAATCTTCTAGATACTTCTAGAAGCTTCCCAGATGCTCACCTGCTCCTTCTGGCTATCAGGCAAGTTGTGCAAACAGGTGAGCCTAGAAAGACGGATGGCCATCACATGTTGTTACACTGGTGAACCCAACTCATCCGGGGAATGTCCACCTCCCTGACGGGGCCTGGGGATTCCACTCACAGTGCTCCTCTGGGTGAGGCCTTCTCGTTCTAATCGTGGTGACTGTGCAGCTGGAGCATGGCGTCTGCCCAGGACACGCTTTTAACAGTCCCGTCCTGTCCATCCTTATCAACGTCATCTTCCCCATGGCAACCAGGGTGATTTTTGTGGTGCAGCTTGAGAGGCTGAAGCCGGGCGAGCTTAAATATGTTGCCCAAATATTTGTTCAAAGAAGGAATGGGTGAAACTGAGCCAAGAATCCAGGTTATACTGTTCCTGGTTCCTTCCACTGTCTTTCTTCAGTGACCCGTGGGAGGAAGCAGAGACAGGAGGAGACTGTAAATGCTAGGGTGAGGCAAAAGTGCTCACTGGAGAGGCCGGTACACTTCTTTCCTTTTGTCTCGTTGACTCAGACCAATTCTCAGTCATATGAAATGTTAATCTGTGCTGTTCTCCATATTTAGTTATATCCACCTCTCCGTGTATCTGAGTTCTCCTCCCCTAGGCCTCGCGTTCCCCAGGACTTCTTTCTACTCATACACCTCCTTCGAGAAGGCAGAAGGATCCCACATATGTCCATGGGACCTGGCTTCAGATCTTGCAAGAGGCCTGTGAAACAACGCTGATTACGTCATCAATGAATCCCATTGAAACCCAACCCTCTTGCTTTTCCATCTTCCCGGTGTGCCCCAGTCAGGGTCCTCAGCCTCCTCGTTAGCCTCTGCGAGAAATTAAAACCCTAGTAATCAAATCAACCCTTGTAAATTCCCCAAGAACAGCTCCAGAGGTCCCAACAAGCCAGCAAACCCCAGACCCAAATCCATGTCAAATTTCATAGCTATAATTTAAGCAGGGATCAAAATACACACTAACCTAGTAAGTAAGGCTGCTCAAAATGCAGAGTTTATAGTCCATCTGCCTCTCTGCTTCAGGGAGTCTGTATTAAATTTATTGCAAAGTAAAACAAATAAACCCAAGCAAAGGCAAGATGAAAATCTGCATACTCGTCGGAGAATTAGCAACCCTCTCTGGTTAGGAAGGCTGCTTCTCAATTTGCATCTCTAAGGAGTTGTGACTGGGCTGGGGTGGGGGGGCGGGGGCTGGTTGGGCTGGACAGAGTCGAAGCAGCACTGTCCCCTGCTGGCTGGTAGTAGAACTGCAACCCCTTGATCTTGGAGGGGGCCTTTGTGGGGCTTATCCCACACCAGTGGAGAAGAGAATCTGCAGAGGAAATAGTTGTTGAAAACGTGTGGAGTTGGTAGAGCAGCCAGCAGAGAGAGACAGAGAGTATGGAAAGGCACTGTGGGAAGCGATCTGTATTGTACTTAAGACCCGTGGCTAGGAAGTGGGTTGGAGCGAGGGAGTCAAGGAGATTTAGAAATTTTTACAGGTGTACCAACCAGAGACCTCGACGAACTACATGACTTCTCTTTCCTGTTCCTTCTGCACTGTTTGCCACAACTGTACTCACAGGGGCCAGAAGGTTAGTATGGAGGCTGTCTGGACTCTTGCACCACTGGCTGTAGAATATCAGCCACCTGCTGCCTGTGTAAATCTGGGGCAAGCCGTGTCGGAGACAAAGGGTTGAGGTTGCAACCGGACAGGACTCAAATGTGCATGGCCTTGAGATGAGATGCTTCCTGAAGCCGCTCATTCCTGCTCAGTTTACTCATCTGTTGTAAGCCTTTCAGTGTTGACAGTTCTAATGCTGTGGCTCTGTGGTCCAGGAGTCCAGACATCCATCACGGTCTTTCTGGGAAGCTCTGAGGATCTCACTGGCTCATCCTTTCTGCCTGGCTCTATCTGGCACCACCTTTAGAGTGATGGGTGCAGTAATTTCTGCAGGCAGAGGCAGGCTATCTTCTTTATAAGATCTTCTAGGTAGACGAAGAGAAATACATTGATCTATAGATGTAGTTACACTCTAATAATTTGTTCTGTTTATTTATTTATGAACCCTGCCAGCTAGACGGCTGGTGTATACCATGGTCATTCTTAGCAATCACCTGCTTCTCTCTGCTTGCTTTTCTCAACCCAGTGCTCAGGACACAGCAGACTTGGAATAAGCATCTGATGAATGAGCCGAGACAATGAATGTGTAAGGGCTGAGTGCCGCAGGACGATGACTCCTGCTTGGCTGGCCTCCTTGATTTCCTTTATTCTTCAACGACCTCATGACAGGCCTATCTAATCTACTTCCTGAGGAGCTATCAAAGCCATCTGCTTCTTCACCAGTCCCTCAAAAGGCAGCACTGCCAAGTGGGTAGGAGCCCAGATTCTGGAATCAGAAAGATCACAGTTCTCATCCTGGTTACAGTCCTCAAACTAGCCAGGGGCGCCTAGCCAAGACTAGTTCTCAGTCTCCATTTTTCTTTCGCTGTCTCTGTCCCTTCCTCCTTTTCTCCCTCCCTCCCTCTATCTTCCCTCTTTCTTTCCTCCCTTCTTCTTTCCTTCCCTCCTTCCCTCCCTCCCCTATCCTTCCTTCTCTCCCTCCCTGCCTCCCTCCCTCCCCCCTCCTTGTTACCCCTCCTTTCCTTCCTTCCTCTCTCCCTCCCTCAATCCTTCCCTCCTTGTCTCCCCCCTCCCTTCCTGCTTGTCTCCCTCCCTCCCTCCCTCCTTTTCTCTATCCTCTCCCCTCCTCTCTTCTCCTCTCCCCTCCCCTCCCCAACTCTTTCTCCTTCCCTCCCTCCATCCCAATTTCTCTCTTCTGACCACAGAATATATGAACACCGAGTTAGACTGCCAGGCTGCCCCAGGGTTCTACCCTCGGCTTCTCTGTTAGTTGAGTAGCTCGGAGCAGGTGACTTAGTCTCTGGTGCTTCAGGTCCCTCATCCATAAACTGGAGTTAATAGAATCTACTTCATAATGTTGATGTGAGGATTAAAAGAGCTAATTCACATAAAGCCCCTAAAACAGCGCCTCATGCTTGGTTGGCATTAACTAACGCAATAAACGCTAGCGGTTATTAATAAGAAACAAGGGGGTTTTTGTTAAACTGAAGGCACGTACCTAAAGGAGAGGCTCTCCTAGAAGATGTGCGGAAAGGTAAGAAGGAAGCCTTTGTGTGAACAAGCAAAGTCTGCCCAGGAGGGACATGCAGGCTTGCCATCCTGGGGGCCAGAACAGCTGCCCTGCTCTCTTCACCTGCGCAACGCACCTTGGCATTTGTTTATCAGAAGTAGAAGCATCATGGGATACACCTCAAGCACTCCAAGTTCTAGCAGCTTGCTGGCCCTTGAGGTCTGCTTGCTTGTAGCCCCCACCCCTGCCCTCCTTCATTCTGGCATCGCTTCCCCTGACCCTCTCAGCGGCACTGAGAGCAAATGGGCTTGGTTCTCTCCAGTGGGCCCAATGCTCTCACCTTTGCATCTCCTCTTGCAGGTGTCCTTTCCAGTTTTCCCCCAGCTCCTCACCTCTGAGCTCTCCAGCCCTCCAGACATCCACATCCGCGGTAAGCCTTCCCTACTGAAGCCCGGCAGAGCCCTAGCCTGATCTCCTGTATGCTTGTACCCTTTCCCTCTAGTTAGTGTGTGCCAACCCGACCAAACCCCAACAGCAGAAATTAGTATTTGCACAGTTCCAGAAGCCAGAAGTCCAAAGTTAAGGTGCTAGTTAGGTTGGCTTCTGCTGAGATCTCTCCTTTGGCCCGTAGATGACTGCTTTCTTCTGTTTGTACAGGGGACAGGGGAGAAATAACCACCTCATCCGTTTGTTTGCAGGATTTGTTTTGTTTTTGTATTTGTTTCATTTTGACAGGGTCTTACTGTGCAGATCTGGCTGTCCTGGAACTCATTAGGTAGATCAGGCTCCCGAGTGCTGGGATTAAAGTCATGATCTTTCTAATTCTTATACTAGTCTTGGATCAGAGCTCCACCCTCACAACTTCCTGTAAGATCCGGTCTCAACTCTAAGACACACTGAAGGTCAAGGGTAGGGTTGTACTTCAGACCCAGCAGATAACAAGTTTCCTAAGGGCAGGGCTCTGCCTTTGCTTATGCAAACATTCCCTAGAAATTACACCTCACTCTGACCCCGACTGTCACTCTGGGATTCTGTCATATCTGTAACACCTGCTCACAGGGCTCGATAAAGAGGAGCATTTGTAGGTGGGTGAATGAACAATGGCGGAAAGGGTTTTGAAACATAGCTATTCCAATGGGACTTAGTGTAGCTTCCTCGCTGTATAGCAGAGGAAACTGAGGCACAGCGATCCTTGATCATTAGTGGCACAGTGGAGGGAGTCTCGGAAGCCAGTGCTCTATTTCTGCCTTGCAACAGGAGTAATTAAAGAGTTAAGACTGATGGGTCTTTAAAAACCCACTGAGTTTCTTTACAAGGAAAACATCTCTGGGTTTTCATTAGCAAACCAAAATCCTTCCTTGTTGTGCCCACCTCCCCTTGCTGGAATATTTCCCCGGCCCAGCCCTCTGTTCACACCCTGCTTAAGTCAGGGTCAGGGATCAGGAAGGTCAGGGTCGGGGTCCGGATGGCATGGACTGGGAGTCTGCACTGGTTTCCAGTCCATGCTGACAACCCAGGTGTGTGGCTCTTCCGTACCTTGTTTTTCTCTTAATGGGTTTTGTTAACTGTTTGTCATTTGCTTATGCAAATCTACCTCTTTCTGCATTAAAATGAACCCAATTATAAAGTGAAATTTTACAATTAAGCCACTTAGTGAAGGACATTAAACGACCAGAAGGAATTGATTTGTAAAAATTTCAGAGATAATTACCCAAAGTTTCTGAGATGTGACTAAGTTTTTTCTTAAACAAACAGGTCCTTGCACATTTACTCACACACACACACACACACACACACACACACACACACACACCACAGACACAGCACACATTTTCACACACCTGGTTTTCATCTTCTCACTGAGGGACTTGTTCTTGTTCCTTCTCTGGGTTTAAATTTTCCCCAAATAGAGGAAATTCCACCAGCCGTCAGATCATGTCTGCAAAGTTCTTGGAGGCCTTCCAAAAGAAATGGCCCCTGGGTGGAGGAAGCTAGGGGCAGGCAGGAAAACAGAAGAAGGTGTAGTGGCCTTAATAAGTCTTTTTGCCACCTTGGTGACTGGACTGATGGATATATTTTGGCATTTGCTTCCCTGCTTGGCTGTAATCAATAGCAGTTATAGACAGAGATGTAGAAAAGGTGAGGATGTGGGATGGGGCAGTATTGATTGGTCTTTACGGGAAAGAGCCTTGCCTAGGGTGGAGTGGCTATGAGAAACAGGACCCTGTTGTTTCAAAAGTAGGTTTCCTTAGACCCTTCCCCTCCCCTACCAGGCAGGAGAGTACCCAGCCAGGAGAGAACTTAGATGGAGGCAGACAGAAATTTAGCCTTCCTACTGTGCCAAAGTCACATTTATCTTGTGCATGGCACCCACAGTTACAGGGTGGACATCACTGCCTCCCAGGCTGCTGTGAGTGCAGGAGAGAAAGTTCTTTAAGCACAGATTGGTGGTGGGCCCCAGACTAGGTCTGTTTTCAGGAATGAACCCAAGTCACGAAGCAGCGTACTGCTCTCAGACAGCATAGTGTATAAGGGACTGTTAGGATGCATTCTGGACATGGTGTCCCATGCTAGAGTGACTGATGGCCCCGAACCATTGCCTGCCCTCTGTTCATAGGCTGCTGGCACTGAAGTGAATCTCACAGTTAAAAAAAAAAAAAGATACATCCTGGAGCCAGACTGCCTGGGTTCAAAGCCAGCTCCTGCCTCTTAATATGTGACCTTGGGCAGGTCCATCTGCCACTATGTAATTGATAGTCTCATCACTAAAGTGGAGATGATAGCAACAGAGATTTCTAGAGTGTCTGTGTAGCTTATGTAAAGAATGTGGCAATAAAAGCACTGAACTCTGGTCACTCTTGTCGCCCAGTGGGGTGGACACTGTAGCTGGTGTCTGTGGCTCATGGGTGGATCTTAAAGGTACAGGTTTCTCCAACCACACCTGATTACCTCAGCATTTGCCTTCTGACGATGAGAACACAGGGCTCAGCACCCAGCATCTGCTAAATCATTCTCTGAGTACAGTGGTCCATTAGCCACAAGATTCCTTAACCCTTTTTCATTGAGGCCCCACCCCAAGCTTTAAAAACTAAAGCCCAGGTGTGAATACAGAAGGAAGAAGACAAAGAGTTGCACCTTGATCGGGAGAGATGCTTTAAGTCCCCAACCGTGCAAACAGGAGGCCCCTGCTCTGAACCATGGCAGGCAGGTTTCTGGAGCAGAAAGACTGTGACCCTGAACTCAGCCTTAACACACATTCAGATGTGTCATCTCCCCTCCGGATTTCATGTGACAAGTAGCTTTTGTGTAACTGCAGATTCCCTGCGACTGGAATGATGTGTTCAAAACAGAAATGGCTCATTTGAAAATGCATTTGCCATTTAACGTCTTTGTTGAGAACTTAGTCGTGTTTGAAATAGTTTCACTTTATTTTACTGACTTGGATGGATTTTTACCCTCTAGATATTCATGTCGCACATGACATGACTTGGGAACTATTTTTTTCTCCCAAGCCATAGGCCTGAATGCTGTGCCTAAGAGAAGCTGGCAGGTGGGCAGGTAGGAGTTACTAGTTGCAGGCTAGGGGGTCCCATAATAACTCCTAAGAGGTCAGAGTTGGAAGGGACCCAAGGGATCAGGTAGTTCATACCCTGGCTTTTAAAAGTAACTATTGGCTGGGTATGGTGGCACATACCTTTAATCTCAGAACCTGAGAGGCAGAGGCAGGAGGATTTCTGTGAGTTGAAGGCCAGCTTGGTCTACATATCCAAATTCCAGGCTAGCTGGGGCTGCATAGTGAGACCCTGTTTAAAGATAATAACAGTAATAAACAAATAAAAGTAGTCATTGACTGGGGAGATGGCTCAGGCAGTAAGTGCTGATATGCAGACATGAGAACTTGAGTTTGGGTCCCCAGGAGTCCTGTAAAAGCCAGGTGTAGTGTGTGTCTACACTTCAGGGCTGGAGTGGGAGTCAGGTAACACAGGAGGATGCCTGAAGGTCATTGGCTGGCCAACCTGGCTCAGTCAATAAGCTCTAGGTACAGTAGGAGATTCAATCTTAAATGAATGAATGAATGAATGAATGAATAAATAAATAAATAAATAAATGGAGAATGATTGAGGGAGAAATTCAGTGTTGACTTCTGGCCTCCACACACCCAGATGAACAAGTGCATAACACACACACACACACACACACACACAAACACACACTACACATACACAGTAACTGTTATTTTAATTGTTATACAAATTTATGGAGTGCAGTGTGATAATTTAATACATGTATACAGTGTGGGATGATCAAATCAGTCTGACAAACATTTCCATCTCCTTAAAGATTTTAATTTTTTGATTAACACATAATAATTGTACATATTTATGAGGTACAGCATGACATCTCAATATGTGTATACAATATGCACTGATCAATCTGGCTAATTTGCATTTTCTCCTTCCTGTTGCTTTATGTTTGGAGCTTTTGGAAGTCTCTTTCAAGTCACTTAAAAATATATGGGCTTGGGGCTGGAGGGATGGCTCAGAGATGAAGGCAATCTGGCAGAGGACCTCAGAATTCCATCCCCAGCACTCGCATTAGACGCTCACAACCCCCTGTAAATTCTAGCTCCAGTGGATCCAACACCCTCTCCCGGCCTCTGAAGGTACTCACATGCGTGCATACTCATACACATGCATGCACACATACGACATACATTCACATAAAATTTTAAGTTGGTCAGTCATGTTGATGGGTGAGCTTATGATGACTCTCCCCCACAGAGTACTGAAGGATAATAGAATTTGCTCCTTGCAGGCTTGCTTTTGCACTCAGTTGGGCTGCACTCAGAGAGAAGGACCGGCTTCAGGGCCTTCCCTGGCACTCTGCTATCCTCACTGGTGATTGGTGATTTTCCTCATGCTGTGAGCTCCATGCCTATGCCCTCTGACATAGGTCCTAACCCCTCTTAAATCTCTGTCTTCTCAGCCAGGCCCACACTAGCCTGTTCTGTAGTCAAGGATGGCCCCGACCTTCTCTATGCATGTATGCATGTATGTATGTATGTATGCATGTATGTGGCATGCACTTGCTCCTTTGAGTCTGTGCATGTGTGCGTGCCTCTGCTCATGTACGTGTGTTGTCTTCCTCGGTCATTCTTTATCTTATTTTTAAAGTACACCTACTTATTTACTTATTGATTTATTGGGCAGGGATGCCACCAGGTGATTGCAGAGGGCAGGACACAGGGTGTGCCAGTTTGTTCTCTCTTTTTACTATGTGGGCTCCAGGGATCAAACTTGGGTCCTTAGGTCTGGTGTTGCCTCTTTACTCATTGAGATATCTCACTATTCCCCAACCTTTATTCTCTCTTCTCTCTCTTTCTCCCTCCTTCTCCCTCCTTTCCCATCTCTGCGTATTATCAAAAAATTCTAATTGTTCTTTGAGAATTTCATATATGAATACAATGTAATCTGACTACATCCTCCCCAAATTCTCTTCAACCCCACCCCATCCAGCCTGCCCCCAACACGTTTCTCTTCCAACTTCTCATCTTCTGTTTTTTTTTTTTTTTTTATAACCCATTGACTCTAAAACCTGCTGTCAGAGGGTATATGAGTGTGGGGCCACCCACTGGAGCCTGAGCCACCTACCAGTGGCCACAGAGCCAAAGAAAATGATTCTCCCTCCCTAGCAGCTGTCAACCCGACAACAGCTCCCAGGCTAAGGATGGGCCTCCTGAGCCTCCTGCTTCCGTGCTGGATTTTTTTTAATCCTTTAATTATTCTTTGATAATTTCATACATGTACACCTTGATCATATTTCCCTTTAAATTCTCCACCACTTCCCTCTCCCATCTTTATGTCCTCTACATTTTTTTTTTTTAAATAACCCACTGGGTCCAATTAGTGGTGCGTGCTGGAGTATCAACTGATCTTGTTAGCTTGATTATGTGCAGGTGAGTTTATGTAGTTTATGTGTGCAAGGGCCGTGTCATGTCCAGAAAATAGCACTCCACAGCACTTCTCCCCATCCCCCAGTGTCTACATTCTACCCCCCCCCCCACACACACACAGTACCCTCAGCCTTGAGGGAGGGGGCTTGATATAGACATCCCATTTAGTGCTGAGTACCTGCTGCTGCACTAATCTGTGGATGTAAATAAAAATAGCTCGTGTTGTGTGGGCTTGCTTTGGCCAACGAAATCTCAGCAGCAATGCTGTGTCACTTTTGATTAGATGCCTTCGGGGACACTTACTTCATGGTTCTGCTTGAATTTTCTCTTTTCTCTGTCAGGAGATGGGGGGGGGGCATTCCAGAGGAGCACCTTCCACCAAGTTCCCACAACGAAAAGGCATCACTGCATTAAGCAAAAAGAGTGTTAAGCATTTGCTTGGCTAGCCGACTGTTTAGCCTGTAACAAGTTTCATGAGCTGATGGCTACATTGATGGTCACAAAGTAGCTGGAGAAAAAGTTTATGTACAGCTGAGACTTGGGCACAGGGCAGGACTGGATCAGACCAAATTGGGAGCAAGAACTCTAGGGGAGAGATATCTGGAAGAGCTTCCAAGAGCTCTGGCAGTGGCTGAGCATTGAGGGTTCGATAGAAGTTCACCAAGTAGGGTATCGGGATGCTTGCTTGTTGAGGTGTCTGTATTCATGAATATGTATACATATGTAACTTATTAAATCAGCTATGTTAAAATAGTAACAAAGTTGTCTCATACCAGAGAGGCTGGGAAGCCAGCGGTTGCTCAGTTCCTGAGACTAGGTGCCTCCAGAGTCCTAATCTGGGTCTGCAAACCTGATAAGTTCTTGTAGCGTCGCCAGTCCTTAGTCAAGGATGGAAACACTGGTTTTGCTATCAGCCAAGGAAGCAGCAGCAAGATGAATCAACTCAGCAGCAAAGGGGAAGCCACGTGATCGAGTGGGTACCATTCTCCTCCATGCCCTGTCGTCTGCACCGTTATCCAACGATGCCACTACACCTGAGGTGGGGCTCCCCACATCCATTAAGGCAATCAGTATAGTTCATGAGTTGAAGGCCTTTCTCAGGTGATCCTGATTTGTGGAAAGTTGACATTAAAACCAGCCATCTTAACGTTCTAATTGTCTGAATAGTTTGAAAAGTGCCTGGAACGGCTTTCCTGGGGATGAAATCAAATGGTGGGGGCAGCAGATGCAGATTCCTCCTCCTCCTCTTCCTCCTCTTCCTCCTCCTCCCCCTTCTCCTCTTCCTCCTCTCCCTTCTCCTCTTCCTCCTCCTCCTTCTCCTCTTCCTCCTTCCCCTTCTGCTCTTCCTCCTCCTCCCCCTTCTCCTCTTCCTCCTCTCCCTTCTCCTCTTCCTCCTCCCCCTTCTCCCTTTCCTCCTTCCCCTTCTGCTCTTCCTCCTCCTCCCCCTTCTCCTCTTCCTCCTCCTCTTCCTCCTTCTCCTCCTTGTCTTCATCAGTAGTGCTGGGAATCAAACCTAAGGCCACATGGTGAGCTATATCTGTAGCATAAATCTTCCTTCACATCCTTGTATGATATAGTCTTGATATAGACCCCAGGCTGGCTTTGAACTCACTATCCTTTATCTTCATTTTCCAAGAGTTGGAATTACAGATGTGAACCCCCATGCCTGATTTACAATCAGACTTCTTAGTTTTTGAATCTTTTTTCTTTATATTATTATTATGTGCTTGATACATGTATGTACATGATATGTGTATATGTGCATGTGAAGGTCAGAGAATAACTTTGTGGGTTTATTTCTATTTCCACCTTTACAGGGATTGCCACTGAGCCATCTACATGTCCCAACCTGAGTTAGGTCTCCCAAGAGGTCTCTATGAACTGAAATAAATGTACATTATTTATTTCAGTTAGGCTTTGATCTTAATTCACCATTTGATCCCGTACCTTGAAGAGCTAAGGTGGATGATGTGCGAGGAATATCAGCTTTGAAGAAAAGTTCAACTTAAATCAGAGACTATGTATACAGAGTTTAGAAATTAGTACTTGTTTTATTGACCCTTTAAAGTTCCCAAAGGCAGCCACATAAACACAGGTCATTTCTGTTATTCATTTGTATGTATTTATGTATACATATTCTACATATTTTTAAATATATATATATATATATATATATTCTAGAATATTTGTATGTATGCCTTCATGCCAGGAAAGGATAGCAAATCCCATTATAGATGGTTGTAAGACATCATGTGGTTCCTGAGAATTGAACTCAGGGCCTCTGGAAGAGCAACCGGTGCTCTCAACCTCCAAGCTATCTATCCAGCCCCTTTATATGCATATTTTAAATGTATCTTATAAAAATGATTTATTTATTCTTATTTTATGTTCATTGCTAGTTTGCCTGCATGTATGTCTGTATGAGGGTATCTGGAATTATAGAAAGTTGTGAGCTGCTATAATTTTTTTAGGATTTGAACCCACGTCCTCTTGAAGAGTAGTTAGTGTTCTTAACTTCTGAACCCTATCTCCAGCACCCCACCCTGGCCTTTTTTAAGATTTATTTTTATTTTATTTATGTGTAGGTGTGTCTGCCATGTGTGTGCAGATGCCTCCAGAGGCCAGTAGAGGGCACCAGATTCCCTGAAGCTGGAGTTGGAGGAGGTTGTGTTCCAACTGCCTCATGTGGTATATTATATTTCTAAAACCATGCTCAAATTCCTATATCTCAATTTACCAGTTTTAGAAACTGTATTGGGCTTTCTGCCATGGTAGATGAGAATTCAATTCTACCCCTCTTTCCTGACTCTACCCGTGACCGTCACCTCCTTTTGTATCTTAACATATTTTTGTTGTTGTTGTTCATTCAGTATGTGTTTACATATTAATTACTAAATAAATCCTATTTACTACCGAATCAAGTAGCACACTAAAACCATGGGTCTTTTGGTTTTTTTTTTTTTTATAATTTATATAATTCTTGTCCCCCACCCCCGCCCTGAGTTGATTATTGCCTTTTTATTGACCTAATTTCCAAACTTACTTTTAATGCATAAATACACTAGTCTTTAAGATATGTAAATGGGGGCTGGAGAGATGGCTCAGCACTTAAGAGCACTGTCTGCTCTTCCAGAGGTTCTGAGTTCAATTCCCAGCAAGCACATGGTGGCTCACAGCCATCTGTAATGAGGTCTCGTGTTCTCTTCTGACTTGCAGGCATAAATGCTGGCAGAACACTGTAAACATAGTAAATAAATAAATCTTTTTAAAAAGGTATGTAAATGGTCCTGCTGTCTACCTGCCTATAACTATTTTCCATGCTCTCAAGCTCAGTGATTTCACTTCCATTCTGCATCCCACAGGTACGCTTGTAAGAACTTCATGTTTCCTCCATGCACATGGCTGGGCCCCTCTAGGACTCTATATCTGTGCTCTGGAGGACTCAGTTCACTGCCTTTTGAATGCTTCCTTTTCTGTCTTCTTGTGTCAGATACCTTGTTTCCCAGATGTCATATATTCAACACTGGGCTATCACCTAACTCTACTGTGTCCATCCCTCCAATAACTTCCTAAGAAAGGATGCCAGGGGGTGAATTTCTTGGGCTGTTGAATATTTACAAATATCTGTACACCCTTTTGAAATGTGTGGCTGATAATTTATTGAAATACAGAATTTTAGATTAAAAACATTTTCCTTCAGAACTGAGATGGTATTCCAGGACTGTCTTTGAATGTCTTGTGATGTTGGATTGCTTTTTAAAAAGTTAGATGTTGGAGCTGGAGAGATAGCTCAGCAGTTAAGAGCACCGACTGCTCTTAGGAAGGTCCTGAGTTCAAATCCCAGCAACCACATGGTGGCTCACAACCACCCATAATGAGATCTGACACCCTCTTCTGGTGTGTCTGAAGACAGCTACAGTGTACTTACATATAATAATAAATAAATCTTTTAAAAAAAGTTTGATGTTGTTTTTATTGTTTGTTTAGGTTTTGTTTGTTTGTTTGGTATAGAGTAGAGCTTATTCAGTGCATGGGGGTGGGGATTAAGAGGGTAGTAGAGGCAGAGAAAGGCAGAGAGAGGGAGAGAGTAGAGGAGTAGAGGCCACCATGACCATGTGGAGAGAGAGGGGAGGGGAGGAGAGCCCAAGAGAGCAAGACAGAAGCAAGTGGGAAGCGGGAGCAAGAGAGCGTTTGTTTTGTTTTTTAGCTGATTATTTTTCTGTTGTTTTTATTTTATTTTTATTTTTATTTTTTTTAAAGATTTATTTATTATATGTAAGTACATTGTAGCTGTTTTCAGACACCGGAAGAGGGCGTCAGATCTCTTTACGGATGGTTGTGAGCCACCATATGGGTGCTGGGATTTGAACTCATGACCTTTGGAAGAGCAGTCGGTGCTCTTACCCGCTGAGCCATCTCTCCAGCCCCCCTGTTGTTTTTATTTTAAGGAAAGTTTTAGAATTTTTTTTTATCTTTTATGTTGTAAAGATGATAATGGTGGTGGGCATTGGTCTATATCTTTAGTTGCTTTCTGTGCTGAGATAATCAGAACACTTCATCTCCTAGTAATCATTTATTCACCTCTTTTTCTATTTGTTCCATCTGAGACCTCAAAGCCAGGGCACTAGCCACATACCTCCTCTAATAAAGCCAGACTTGCTCCAGGGCCACACCTCCTAATAGTGCCATTCCTTATGGACAAAGTCTTTTTTTAGAATATTTCTTCAATGTCTAAAATTCATATTTAAATTATTATTACTTTTTCAAGACAGGGCTTCTCTGTGTAGTCTTGGCTATCCTATAGATCACTCTTTGGACCAGGATGGCCTCAAACTCTGCCTGTCTCCGAAGTACTGGGAATAAAGGCATGCACCACCACTGTCAATATTTAATAATTTAAGAAAACCTTTACTTGTGTGTGTGTGTGTGTGTGTTTGTGTGCATGTGTAGTGCATGGATATGGAATAATTTTACCAGCTGAGTCATCTTGCTGGCCCTATGTTTAATTTTTTTCTGATTTTGATACATCTTTTTTATTTCCGAATATATATAATTCTCCAGCTGATCACAGTTAAAGAGCACACAGAATTTTGCTGCACTCCCAGGTAATGTTTAATGAAATGTACACTATAGTGTGGTTTCCTACATTTGCAGTGGAGGTGATGGGACCTATTGAAGGATTAGTCCAACCTGTAGTTTTTCTTTTTATTAGATATTTTCTTTATTTACATTTCAAATGTTATCCTTTTTCCTGGTTTCCCCTCTGAAAACACCCTATCCCATGCCCCCTCCCCCTGCTCACTAACCCACCCACTCCCGCTTCCCTGTCCTGTCATTCCCTTATACTGGAGCATCACGCCTTCTCAGGACCAAGGGCCTCTCCTCCCTTTGATGCCCAGCAAGGCCATCCTCTGCTGCCTATGCATCTGGAGCCATGGGTCCCTCCATGTGGACTCTTTGGTTGGTGGTTTAGTCCCTGGCAGCTCTGGGGGTACTGGGTGGTTCATATTGTTGTTCCTCCTATGGGGCTGCAGGCTCCTTCAGCTCCTTCAGTCCTTTCCCTAGCTCCTCCATTGGGGACCTTATGCTCAGTCCAATGGTTGGCTGAGAACATCCACTCTATATTTGTCAGGTACTGGCAGAGCCTCTCAGGAGACAGCTATATCAGGCTCCTGTCAGCAAGCGCTTGTTGGCATCCGCGATAGTGTCTGGGTTTGGTGACTGTATGTGGGATGGATCCCCACCTGTGTTTAATTTTTAAAAAATAAATTTAGCGACATTATTAATTTCCATTTTAAAATTTTTTCTTTATTCTGTCATATAGAAACTTTTTGAAATTAAAAATTTCCTTTTTCATTATAACTTGTTCATGGCTTATGATTACTTTCTTTTGTTTTGGGTAAAAATAAAATGTTTTCGAAGTGTGTTTGTTCACTTTTGTCCCACCTTATCTGTCACTCCTTGAAATACCTCTGTTGCTCCAGATCTCCATTTTCCCCGATTATTTCAGTTTTCCTTTTCCACACTCGAGGCTCTTGAGTAAAACATGTGCTGCCCTATGCAGATGGCTCAGGGGGAAAGCACGTGGCTAGCACGTGCAAAGACCTGAGCTCATTCTCAGTACCAAAAAGAAAAAAGGGGGGGGGGGTGCGAGGATTCTAAGAAGAAACCACTGTAAATTGATTCTGGAGACTTGGAGTGGAGCCTAGCGCCCTGACCGGGTGATAAGCAATCCTTCCTCTCGAGCACACCCACCGGGACTTGTCTCTGTGTAGTGGTTTGAATAAAAATGCCACCCGTAGGTCCACAGGGAGTGGAACTATTAGGCCTTGGAGCAGGTGTGGCTTCGGTAAGGACATGCAGGATTGGGGGCTGGGCTTTGAGGTCTCAGATGCTCAAGCTATGCTAGGTTCTTCCCCCTCCTCCCCCGCCTTCGGATCAAGGTGTAGGATTCTTAGCTCTTTCTTCAGCACCCGGTCTCCTCGCATGTCGCATGTCCCGTCGTCACCATGTTTCCCGCCATGATTAGATGCTGTCCCTTTATAAGAGCTGCCGTGGTCACAGCATCGCTTCACAGCAGTAAAACCCTAAGATGCCGGAGAGGCTCCTTTCTTCCTCTCTCCTAGAGGGAAGCTGTGCACCCCCAAGTCCAATACTGCTCCTAGTCGCTGAAGACGGGTTGCCATTCAGGACCTCTTCTGTAAAGTTTTCAGCAGCATCCCACGGGGTGGGCCCACGGGGTGTGGTACCCCAGAGGGCTTATCCCCGTGCTCCAGGCGCAGTGCTCTGTGGAGCGAGTAGCCACGCCGTCATCCCTAAGCCTGCGGCTCCTCTCTGCTAAGCTGGTTACCACTCACCTATCTTTATTCTTTCAGGAAAAATCATTGTGGAGCTCTTGAATACACATTTTCCTCCTTCCTGTCTTGTTGTTCCTGTTAATGCCTTTCTAGACATTGGGCTGGAGGTACGCAGGGTCCCTGGGTGATGGGTTCATGGCCAGGAAAGGATGGTAGGTAAATAGGTGTCATCTTTGATCTCACAGCATCCATGAATTTCCTCAGAGTGTGTGTGTGTGTGTGTGTGTGTGTGTGTGTGTAAGCTCCTCTTCTTCATGGCTTTAATAATAAAATGCTGGTGTTTTCAGGCTCCTGCCCTGGGAGGGCTCATTGTACCCTTAGCATAAGCTGAAGGCTAGGGACAGGCCTAGGGTCTGCTGTGTGGCCCTGCCGCCTGAACATGTGTCCTTGTCAGCCTCGGGAAACAGCCAAACCGACTGGCAGGGCAGGCTTGCAACTGCTAATGGGGTTGGGGCTCTCACCTCCTTTGGCTTTGCCTCAGTCCCTGCTGGGCCTTTGGTTTTCCTGACAAACAGGAAGGGCTTTCAGTTTTATGGACTTCTATCAGCCTCACAAGTAGGTAGAGACGTACAGAACACCCCTTCGATGATCTACTTCTCTTTGTTTATTACAGCATCAGGCACGGCCCTGGGTGTTGGAGTTCTACTCATTAGTGAAGAAGACTGAGTCCTGCCCTCACTGAAATGATCATCCTGGTCTCAGGAATCGATAGCCACAAAAACAAACTAGCCCACTCTGCCACAGAGAAGCCCTTGTGTCTGTTTCTTAGGTTGTCTCCATGTCTCAGCCTGGATTGAAAGTGGCAGGCAAGGTCTTGAATGAGATCCGAAGTGTCACATGTCACATCCTGTCTCCATGCCTTTTGTCATTTGACTTTCCACCTAGCTGGACCCACCTCTTGTCATTAAGACAATGTCCGGTCCCTCCTTAATCTTTCCCTATGCAAAGCCTTCTTCCCCATTCCTTCCCAGCACCAAGCTACACTGTTCTGAGCCCTAGGCCATAGCAGCAGCAGTGTCTATGGTCAGCTATGGCTTCACATGTCAAAGACACAGAATTGTAACCTTGGTTCGTGTGTGGGGACAAGATGTGTTGGGGAGCCACAGTGACTGAGGTTGAGTCTCAGTTCTCCCATATTCTGTTGGCCTTGGGAAAGAAGAAGGAGTTCCCCCAAGCCTCAGCCTTCTCATGTGTGAAATGGGATAGAAATGTGATGACCATTAGCCACCTGAAGGCTGTTACATAATTGGCAAGGCTCTCTTTCCATCTTTCTGGAGCTCTCATTCTGGCTAAGGGAGAAAAGAATATGGAGTAATCACGGCATGGTCTCTAAAGCTCATCATGGAAACGGGGGAAGGGATAATTGCATACTGTTGATTTCCGCAACTGCCCCCTGTGTCTCCCATCAAACAGCGAGTGCCTCCAGAACAGGGTGACATGACTGCACTCTATTTAGTCCCATGCCTGTGTCCCTAGCACCAGGCATGGTGTTGTGTAGCTAGTAGATGCTCAGTTAATGTCTGTGTAAATGAGCCTTGCTTCTCCTGATCATGGCTTGATGGCTAGAGCCCACCCCACACTGTCTACATCACCCAACCTGACAACTTTTATCTCAGAGAAGGAAAAATTGACTTATCAGCCATTTGTGGTTAGATTCTCCCTCCTCACTAGGCACGGACATTTCAAAACGTTGTTGCTGTTTAAGATATGAGTTCCCCCCACTTATGTTGTTGAAATGGAGCCCCAGAGATAGGGGTTGTCTACTGACCTCCTGGAAGTGAAGCCAGCCTCTCCCTCTCAGTACCCAGGCATGCAGGCCTCTACCAGCTTACTTGCTCAATTTAAAAGAGTCTGTGTCCCCAAAACCACCATTTGTCTCTCTGGCCTAACCCAAAATGAAGAAGCAATATGGCCCACAGACAGCTTTACGGCCCCTTGCCTTCCATATCTCTTGTGGCGTTGCAAAGACTATGGGGAGTCAAGTTGGCTCTAATTTATAAAACTCTCTCTGCCCCTCTTGGCTTCGAGTCTGGAACAAGAAGACAGGACTGTCTATTAAGCCCCTACTCAGGTCTTCCTGGACTCATTGGAAGGTAAGGAGTGGGTGGTGACAGAGAGGACAGCCTCAGGGGTCCTGCATCTATCACATCGATCAAACATAGACATGAACGTTGAGAGAAGATTTTCATCTCTGCCAAGCTTACCCTGTGACATGAGATAGTGAGCCTAGAACAGGGTGGGGCTGAACTGGGATTTCAGCAGGGAGCTTGGTTCTGGCTTGGGAAGGTCCACCCCCTCCCTACTAGACTGCTCCACGTAAGGATTTAGTAACCCCAGTCCAGTTATGTAGGCTCACTACCAACTGATCCATCCTGATTTTGCTTCACGGCACCAGAGCATCCAGGACCAAACAGTCACATGATAGACATGTAGCAAAGACAGCTGTTTGCTTCCTCTTTCTTCCCCAAACCTGTTGTCAAGGTCACACCCAGGCAGAGAGGCCGAGACACATTCCCTCGCCTTGCATCTGTAGCAATGTGACTATAGATCTATGTAATCTGTTTATCTGAATGTGACCCTGTGACTGTGTCCTTGTGGCCATGTGACTGTGGAGCAGTGTGACTATGTGTCTATGTGTGTTTATGTGTTCATTCATTCATGTGATCACGGACTCATGTCATTACTGATTCTGTAGCTGGGTGACCCAGTGGTTGTATGTTTAAGTGACTATGAGTCCTTGTGACACTGTGACTTTCTGTCTCTGTGACTCTGTGTATACTTGTAATTGTGTGACTATACAAGCTTCCATCTCTGTGACCTTGTGCCCAGGTGACTGGGATTGTGTATGACCATGGCCTTGAGATTTCCTGCTCATGGTGTGGCTGTGTGAGTGCTTTTTTGTTAGTCTGTGTGGTTGTATGTTTATAAGACTGTGTGGACAGTAAGATTCCAGGTGTCTGGATGATTTAAGATTGTGTGATTGATCATATCTATGACTGTGTGACTGTATATACCTGCTTGCACTTATTTCCTGTATGTCATTATGACTGTGTTAGTGTGTCTGTGTGGCTGTCTAACTGTGTATGCATTTGCCTGTGTTTCTATGATTCATCATGACTGTGTCAGTGTGTCTGTGTGACTGTCAAGCTGTGTATGTGTTTGCCTGTGTTTCTATGTGTCAGCATGGTTCCGAGCATGTCTGTGGATCTCTGAGACTGTGTGCGTTTATGTGATGCTTTGTATGTCCGTGTATTGGTATAACTGACTGTGAATGTGTTACCATAACTATGAAGGCTCCATGGCTAAGTATGAGGAGTGTATCCTATGTGTGTGTTTAACACTGCTCATGTGTCCACATGGAGCCACTAGCTTTCCAGGGCTTCATGAGGAGCAGGGTTCTTATAGTTTCTAGTAGGTGACCTGAGGGAAACTGTGGCGTTGGCTTCTGTGACTGTCTCATCATCTGAGTTCAGGAGTGTAGGAAGGAGGCCAGGGAATGGTACCTCCAACCTTCAACCTCTTCCTGTGTTTTCAGACCCCTGGTAGGAGGAAACAGAATGGCTCTATTATGTGGCTTTGGTCAGCAAATAATTTAAAATCGCCACATCTGCCAGGAAGTCGCACCTTTCGGGTTTGGGAAGGGAGTGGCATGACGTAGGAGACAGATTGTGTGGGAATGGGTCCACAGCTTATTACCTGTGCAGCATAGATTGCGTTCTGTGTCTTCTGGTGGAGTCCAGAGATGCTAATGGGGACATTTTCATTGTGAAAAAATAGGAGGCTTCGTTGAAAGGCGGGAGCTGAAGAAAAACAGATTCCAGGGCTGCTGCCCAGTTGAGGCTTCGTTGTGTCTTTTGTTTTAGGACTGCCAATGTGGTGACAAGTAATGACCGGAGCACTGGCGTTCTCTTGCCAGCTGCCCCCAGCTCTGGGAAGCTGGCTGACCCCAGGGGAAGCCAAGGGTGGCTAATGAGTCATTAAGAGACTTTATCAAATTAGGATTATAATCCACCTCACCATGCGCAGGAAAATGTTTCAAATTATCTGCTTTCTTAATCGCAACTCAAAAGATTTGGCAGAAAATTATCATGAGAGATGTCTGGGAATTGACGGACTGTGCTGATGTGTGACTAAGCTCCCACAACCGCACTAGCTGGGAAATGCCACGTGCACATCCTTTCTGTGAAGCTTGCACACAGAAGTGCTACTGCCATATACTAGTCAAGGATGCTACCCTAAGCAGACAGATGGACGTACTTAAGACAGGTCAACCTATTAGCATTTACTAATCAGTTTATATAGGCTGGGATTATTGCCGAGTGCTGAAAGATGGGAAGAAGAAAGCAAGATAGAAAAGAAGTATTTAATTGTTCCCCTTATGACATTCTGGGTTTGTATGGAGGTCATTGTAGGCTATGAACAAAACAAGCTATGGACGCATCGTGCTGTAATAAGAACATAATCTCAGAAGGACTTTGGATCCGGGTTAGGAACTACGAGGAGGTCTTGGAAGAGGTGAGTTTTGATTTGGGTATACGTTTTGCCATTGTCATAGTGACAGTACCCAACAGAGAGGACGCAGAAGAAGCCACACTGGGTTGCAGTGCAGCCAAGCAGGACACACACATTTGCAAAGTCTTCTGGATGCGTGGGGCGCAGAAACAAATTCTGACTTGGGTCAAGAATCCAAGCTGACTTAAAAATCCTCCTTTTTGCTTTTGCTCACTGGGCCTAAGTTTCTCTGCTGTGAAGTATAAGTGGGACCTGAAGACAGAGTTTGACCCTTCTGCCTCTCTCTTGGCCCTGAAAAACCTGTAAATCCTCTGTGACTCCAGGAATCGCAATGTTCTCATCTTTGTGGTCCCAGGATCTATCACCTGTCTGGCCAGCCTGGATGCTGAATGGAAACCGAGGAGTTGCTAAATTGTATAGGGGCTCCCACAGGTGCTGGCTGAATGACTGAGCCTATGAATGAGCTAATAGGGACTCTTGTACAGGCAATATAGGATGGTGGTCCTCGAATGTGGCTTCGGAGTTCATATCTGCTGGCAAGTAGCAGGTTCACTAGGGTGCTGTGGGGAGGTGATGAGCAATCAGGGTCTCGGAGCTGAGAAATGTCAATGGCACTAACTGTTATTACTGTCACGACACTGCTTTGCTCTTCCTCGCTAAGCAAACCCTGTTCCCAGCACTAGGTGAGAGATATGACTACGTTCCTCCTTTATTTGGTCACTCCTTGTAGACCTTCCTTTACAGTGCAAAAAGGCCAACCCAGGTCCAGTGGGAAATGTGACCTGCAGCCTTCCAAGAGCTATTGGTGGCTTCTCCCCATCCTGCTGTCTGGTAGCTGTAGGCTCTGGCTGCCGGAGTGAGGTTGAAGCCAACCATGCACGAACCTTAGTTCGGAAGGGTTTGTGGTGGAAAGCAACATCAAAGAGGACAGCTGTGGCAGATGGAGTTCATCCCTAGGGGCGGAGAGGAGCAGAAGGAAGCAGGGTGGTCCTGTGAGTAGGAGGAGAGAGAGGGAGAGGAAAAGGAGGAGGAAGAGGAGGAAGAGGAGGAGGAAGAGGAGGAAGAGGAGGAGGAAGAGGAGGAGGTAGGGGAGATAGGCAGGCTAAGGAGATGGTGGTGATGGCAGGGTGACACTGACGATGGTGGTGAGAGAGGTGGACCCTTTAGGATGGAATAGAGAGGTCTCTGTTTGGGTAGAAATGGAGATTTCCCCCCCTGTAGCCTGAAAGGCAATAGATATCTTAACAATACCCCTCATTCCTCGCCGCAGTCAGGTGGGACTTGAAGCAAAAGAGATTCAAGAGGTGTAGAGCCAGAATGACATGTTACAGTGACGAAAGACAAAGGCTTCAGCATAGACACACAGCTGACACTGGGCCAGAATGACAACCCCGATAAGGGGTTTTCAATAAACATAGGCTGGAAGACACATGGTGATTTTAAATTTCTATTAGCTATGTTTAAAAAGTAAAGGAAACAGATGGAAATTAGCTTTTTTCGCCCCTTAACTTTATGTATTTAAAGTATTATACACTCTGGGATTGGACTCAGGGTCTCGCTGATGCTAGGCAAGCCTTCTACCACTGAACTACTTACCCATCAGCACTAGGGGGGGGGGGAAGGAAGGAGGGAGGGAAGGAGGGAGGGAGGGAAGAAGGGAAGGAGGAAGGGAGAGAGAGAATGTGTAGTGTGTGTAATATGTGTGTGTGTGGTGTGTTTGGTGTGTGTAATGTGTGTGATGTGTGTGGTGTATGTGTGAGGTGAAGTGTCTGGTGTGTGTGCGTGTTTCAGACCTAAGATCAGACCTAAGGTCTCCCCATGCTCACTTTTCTTTTTTGGAGACAGAGGATAAAACCTTGCTGTGTAGCGCAGGGCTTGCTGTGGAGTCACAGTCTCTTGCTGCCCTCCCCACTCCCCTGTCCAGCCTGCACCACCATGCCTGGCTCTAAAATACTTTTAATGAAACATTTTTACACTGGGCATGCTAGTTCTGTTCATCTATCCTGTGCACTAGACTGGTAACCCACCTCAACTGGCAAAGTTTCAAGTGCTCAGGTGCCGCATGTGGCTAGGCCTTCCTTATTGGACAGCACAAGTCTGTGTTATCCTTTCTCAAGTTTATGTGCCACAAGCTTGGGATACCATTTCTGAGAAATCACTCCATTTAAAAATCATCATGATACATTCTTTTTTTCTCCTTAGAATTGAAATATTTTGTTCTAATCTCACTCTTTCTCCATTCTCCCTCTTTCTCTGTTCTTTCAAATTGCTAGAGCTAGTTCCCACCGTTTGATAATAGACACTGAAAAATCACTCAAAACCTTTAGAGCAAGTATCTCAACCTGTGGGTTCTCACCTCTTTGTCAAATCTCTATCTCCAAAAAGATTTACATAACAACCTATAGCAGTAGCAAAACTACAGTTATAAAGTAGCAGCAAGACTAATTTTATGGTTGGAGGTCACCACAGCACGAGCAACTATATTAAAGGGTCGCAGCATCAGGAAGGTTGAGAACAGCTGCCTTGGGGGCTCTCATTTAGAGCTGAGGGTTGGGCAAGAAAGCCCACTTGGGAGGGAGGGAGGGTAGCTGGGGATTCAGAGATGTTGAGAAGTAGACAGGAAGAAGAGGGAGCCGTGCTTGTAGGTCCTACTGCCCATTGCATTCCCAGAGGTCAAGGTTTGTCCCCGGGCCTCAGAGGTGGGGATAGGCTCAGCAAAGATGCATTCCCATGGTCAGAAGAAGAAGACTGGAGGAATGAAATGGAAGGGAAGGTAAAGGAAGTGTGAGGAATCCATCTGGACAAGGGGCTTGGATTCCAACAGGGATTTGGCAGTCCCACATTTCAGGAGAAGCACCATGGCCTGGAATTTGCACTGTACAGTTTCTTCACAAAGGACTGAGTCCCATTGTGCTTCATCAGGGAAGATCTTTCTCACTGCATCCTGGACCTTCAAGCACTGCAGCCCTACCTGGGTCTAAGGTCAGAAAGGAGGGCATGGCAGTTCCCCTGTCTTCCTTCCTTTCCCTCGCTTTCACTATCTGTGTTATGGCCCTTAGGTCCTTTCATAGCACTCTTAGTATACAGTGTCTCTCTTCCTCAGGCCAATTAAATAAGCACTCCAATAAAGGCCCAGGCAAAGTGCTGTGGCAGCCGAGGACAGGGCTATTAAACCTAATGGCTGCCACTTATTGAGCAGCCTCCCATGTGCCAGGGACTGTGCTAAGCGCTTTACATTCATTCCACTTAATCCCCAGTGGTCCCATGAGTTGGCTTCTATTGCCACTTTCATTTCACATAGGCAAAAACGAAGACTCGGAGGGCGCCAGCAACACCCCAGATGCCTGCTTCCTTTGTGATAGGCTGGAGATCTGAGCAGGTCCTGCTGACCCAAAAACTGGTGCAAGACCCAAGGTCATGTTTGAAAGAGATGATGCTTTGGTGAAGTCTTTTTATTTATTTATTTATTTATTATATGTAAGTACACTGTAGGTGTCAGATCTCTTTATGGATGGTTGTGAACTACCATGTGGATGCTGGGATTTGAACTCATGACCTTTGGAAGAGCAGTCAGTGCTCTTAACCGCTGAGCCATCTCTCCAGCCCTTTGGTGAAGTCTTACGGACGACTGCGGTGATGATATGGAGCAAATGCAGGGGAGCAGGGGAGCAGGGGAGCAATGGGGTAGTGCCTAGCAGTGCCAGGAATGGCTGCTCCTTCCACAGTGGTTCCCACAACACACAGATTCCAGAGCCCTTTCCAGGACTACGTCTCTTGAAGCGGGCCTGGAACCCCGAGTCAAGACATTCCAGAGGTTCTGGGGCAGGCGATCCACATACTGTGATCCAGTGGATGGTGTAGTGCGGATGGAGAGAAAATGAATAGAAGATGAGGAGGGAGTCAGAGAGGAGGGAGGGGAGGGGAAAGAAAGAAATGGTGGGGGAGGGGTATGGGACAGAGGTGGAGAAAGAAGAGGAAGAGGAGAAGGAGAAAAAGAAAAAGGAGGAATCTGAAGGCTACTCTTGGTAACATAGCAGCAAAGCATCCTCATTTTATCGTATTGCCTAATAAACTTCGTGGGTTTTTTGTTGTTGTTTGGTTGTTTTCGAGTCAGGCTCTCCTACACTGCATGTTGATCTTAAACTTGTTATGTAGGTAAAGGTGACCTTGAATTTTTGATTCTCTATCTTCTAAGTACTGAGATTATAGGCATGAGCCACAATACCTGGTTTATGTGGTACCAAGAATCAAATACAAGCCAGGCAAGTACTTGACTGACTGAGAGTTACATCCCTGACCCTTAACTAAACAAACCTGTAAAAAAGCATTTCTTGTGTGTGGCGGGTTGAATAAATATGACCCCCAGAGACTCATGCATTTGAATTCTTGGCCATAGGGAGGGACACTCTTAGGAGATGTGATCTTGTTGGAGTAGGTGTGGCCTTGTTGGAGTAAGTGTATCACCGTAGAGGTGGGCTTTGAGGTCATATTCACTCCCGCTATGCCCGGTGTAACACACACAGTCTCCTTCTGCTACCTGTCAGACAAAGATGCAAAACTCTCAGTTCTTCTCCAGGATGGTGTCTGCCTACAAGCCACCATGCTTCTCACCATGATGACAATAAACTAAACCTCTGAAAACTGTAAACCAGCTCCAATGAAAGAGTCTCCTTTATGAGAGTTGCTGTGGTCATAGTGTGTCTTCAGAGCAATAAAACTCTAAGACATCGTGTATAATTGACATACAGTGATGGTGTATATTTGTGAATCATAGTGTGATATTTCAACATTACCACACAATCAGCTCAGTACTTATTCAACATCAACTTTTTTAGCTTCCAGATATAAAAAACACTGGTGTATGTCTTTCTGTGGCTAGTTTATTTCACTTAACATGATGTCCTTCAGGTCCATCCATAGCACCATGAATGATAGCATCTCATTTCTTAAGTGGTCAAATAATATTCTATTGTTGCATACATACAAATATTTTCATTACTTATGAAAAGTTCAACCAACTTTTAGGCTAAATCTCTTAGGTAGTGGATAATCACTGTGACTTGGAGGAGAAACCAAAATGTGATCCAACTTTTGTTTTAGGAAGAAATTGACCGAAGGGTTAGGAATCGGAGACCTTTAGATCTTTTAGGAAAAAAAGTATCCCAGGTGACTGGTGATAAGTCCTTCACCTACAACTGGAGAAATAAGTTTCATTTCATTCAATTCGATTCCGTACGCATTTCTTTTATATGTTTCCTAGACTGGGCATGGTGCCAGGCTTTAGGCATCCTAAGACAAAGTGAGATATTGCCTCCCAATACATTCTATCAAGGTTCATTAAAAACAATTAAGCGGAGAAGGGAAAGAGTTGGTAGGTGCCAGTGTGGTGGATTGACTTCTCTACCCCACTTCATCCACTTGTGTGCTGAAGCCCCAACTCTCAATGTGACTGCGTTTGAAGATTGGCCCTTTAATAAGGTAATTAAGGTTAAATGAAGTCATAAAGTTGGGGCTGGGATCCAATTGGAAAGGGGCCTATTGGAAGGAAGAGACACTAGACTTGTCTCTTTCTGCTTCGTGCACAGGGGAGAGGCCATATGAGGACACAGAGAAGAGGAGGCATCTGAAAGCCAGGAGGAGAAACCTCCTCAGAAAGCAAAGCCCCTCTGGTCTTGTACTTTCAGCTTCCCCAAAGGGCGAGGTCTATTGTGTTAAGGTAGCCTAGACAGATGCATGCAGACAGCTCCTATTTTGGGGGGAGGACATTCTTTTCTAAACAGAGTTTCTCTGTGTAGCCTTGGATGTACCAGAACTCACTCTGTAGACCAGGCTGGCCTCAGACCTAAGAGATCTGTCTGCCTCTGCCTCTGCCTCCCAGGTGCTGGGATTAAAGGTGTGCACCACCACCTCCAGGCAGATGCTAATTTTTTTTTTCTTTTCTTTTTCTTTTTTTTTTTTTTTCAGATGCTAAATTTTAAAGCATAAGGTAGCATAGGCAGGAGGATTCAGCTGGGCCATTGTCTGAACACATCTGGAATAGAGAGGAACTACCTGGTGTGGACTGCTTATCTGAAGGACAGACCAATAAAAACAGGTGGAACAAAAAAAGACCCAGGAGAATCTTAAGAACTCCAGTGTGCAGGTGTGTGTGTGTCTGTGTGTGTGTGTGTGTGTGTGTGTGTCTGTGTGTAGGGACCGCTAGGATCTGCAGGAACCTTCTTGGTTCACCAATGCATTATTGAATTACAGGGCAAGAGTGTGTGTGTGTGTGTGTGTGTGTGTGTGTGTGTGTGTGTGGTGTGTGTAGGGAGTGCTAGGATCTGCAGGAACCAGCTTCGTTCACCAATGCATTGTTGAATTACAGGGCAAGTGTGTGTGTGTGTGTGTGTGTGATGAGGAAGACATTCTTACTTATAGACTGTAAATCTGGAACAAATTCTACAAACTTGAAGTCTATTCTATCTCTTCATGGCCAGACCCAGGATTTAGATGTGGAACCCAGGAATTTGACATATTGACAAATGTTCATTAATTATTCACTAGCTGGGTCATCAGCTGGAGTCCTGGATGGCTTTTTTAAAAAACTGCTTTATGTGTTAAGTTTGTCTCCCTTTACAAGAATTAAGGAGGGAATTGAAGAAAGGAGCTGTAATGTGGGCCTCTGACTCTCCGTTACCTTTACCACTACTTTCTAGTAGTAGGCATAAGCCAAATATTTCTTTTCAACAATTATAGTAAAGGATAGTTGCATGTTAGATCATCTCTTTTTTTTAAAGCCTCTGCAAGCTACAACGCAAGCTGTAATGACTAAAAGTTAGTGTGCATTTTAAAGTATGTAAAGAATATTACTAGTTAGTGTACTATTCGAAAAGACTCCACAAGCCGATAGTTGATGTCCATGGGTCTGATGTCTTAAAGAACAAGTTGACATTGGAACTATATTTTAGAAAATGAGGATTGTGATAAGTACGAATGGGTAGTATATGGCTTTTGTCTGTAGTACACTCACCGGCACTTCTCTGATGGAGCTAAGTATTTACCATCAGCCCGGTTCTCCATCTGAATCTACTGGCTCTCTTAGTTCACCAGCAACCCTCCAAAGGAGAGCAAAGCCTTCCCCAGAGGTCCGGGGTAGAGCCTCCCCCCCACACACCCCCAGTCTATGCAATGCATTTCCCTCTGAGACTTTATGGCGGGCTAACCTCCAGCCTCTGGGTCAGTCTGGTGTTTCTGTACTACATAAAAAAGGGCAAGTGGATTCATTATTATTATTATCTATTATACAATGTGAAATATATACTCGAGATTATGCTGTCAGGAGCCATAGTCTTTGACCACAGATCAGAGGTTGGGGGTGACATAATTCTACCTAGTGAGAGTCTTTAGGGAATCGGTGGGAAGATGGTTCAACCCTATCTATAGCGGTAGATCTATAGATGAAAGCCCCCTCCCTGCCCCACAGGATCATTGTAGGTGAATGTGGAGTTGCTGGCAGGACCTGGATGAGGAGCACATCTGGAATGTGATGCAGACCTCTCTGAGCCTTTGGATTTAATGGTTCTCATTTTTGCCAGAATCTGAGGCAGGGCAGTAAGGACCCAGGGGTTTGAAATGGAGCAAAGGGCGGCCTCCATCTGCTGGAGTTAGATCCTTTTCTGGGAACCTGGCTGTCTGGTTTCCCTCTTACTTTTTCTTGCTTCTATCAGTGACTTTGTCTAGGCTTCATCCAGGCTCCTTGCCTGGGGTGAGGGCCACAGGATCCATTGCCTCCTGCTTGTGGCTGAAACAGCTCCTTCAGAGAGGCAGAAGGGAGCCGGGCCAGTCTGTATTCTGAGTGGCTAAGTCTCTACTTGGCACTTGGTAGGAGAGTCATCTTTGTTGACTAAATGGAGACATGCATAACTGCGCTGGCTTACTTTGGCGTTCCCTGCAGAAGCGACCTGGGTGAGCAGCCTGTTTGGTGTCTGGAACAGATTAGACCACCCCAGCAAGCCCAAGCAGACACCAGTACTAACCCTCACCTTACTGTGTCCCAGCCCCCGGGACACACACGGGCTAAGCAGTTTGAAGAATGAAACAGCAGTGGTTTCCAAGCACTTGCCTGACATTTGCCAAGGAATAGCTTCTGATAAGAACCCCCTTCCCTTGTTATCTCGCCCCTGAACTACCCCATCACCCCTCGGATGAACCAAGCGTCAGAGGAAGCCTACAGCAGGAAAAAGAAAAAAGCTCTTGAGACCAGGGATAACTAACCACCTGAGCGCCTTTGCTGGGGCCAAGGTAATGAGAATTATTCAAATGCAATCATAAAAATGAGGCCAGCCGGGCAGGAATGGGGTGGGGGGTGTGACAGAGAGAACGCTTCTTGCCAGTTTGAAGAATTCCTATTTTCTTGGGGTTCTCTTGAGGTCCACAAAAAATTTCACCTCCTCTCAATCTCTTCAGCACTCAATCTCTTCAGTGTCTTAGAACTCTGCACCAGTTGATCGCTAAGGAGGACACAGGGTAGGGGTGCGCCTGAATTTCTGGGGTCCACTGCCCCTACCTCTATCATGCCACCCCCAGGTCTGGATGCCTGCTGCCTCTCTCCAGCAGCAAGCAGGCCAGAGCCTGATGTCTGAGCCGAGCCTCCAGTAGAGGGAGACACTCTAGCAGCTCCTCGCCTGGGAAGCGGCCGGGGCCAGGAGTGGGTGGGGGCGATGGGGGGGGGGGAGAAAGGGGGAGTGGGGAGAGGGGAGGTGTGCGCGCGCGGGGAGGGGGGGGAGGGAGTCCGGGGGGCGGGTCCCTATGCCGCTGACGTCCCAAGCAGTGCTGGGAAGTATAGGCTGTGTTGTCACGCCGGTGTCAGTCTGATGAAGATTGGCATCAGGTAAGCTGTCATTCATTTCCATGTCAGAGACGCTTTTGCAGGCGGCGGCGGCGGCGGCGGCGCAGCGGCGGCGGCTGCTGCTGCGGGCGGCTGCCTCAGAGCGCGTGTGTTTTATTCCAGTCCCCAAGCCAGAGTATTATTCATTGCGACAGGGCAAGGAGGAGAGAGGGAGAGAGGGAGGCAGCAGGGAGGAGAGAGAGGGAGGCAGCAGGGAGGAGGGAGGCAGGGAGCAGAGAGGGACGGCGGGAGCGTGCAGAGAGAAGCTGGGGAAGCGCCGGGAGAGCGCGGAGCGAAGCCGCGCGAGGGGAGGCGAGGCCGGGCGAGGAGGCGGCGAGAAGCGCGCGGCCCACCCGCTCCCGGACCCGGCCGGTGCGCAGCTCCGTGCCCGCCGCGCTGCCGCCGCCTCGCCCCGCTCCCCTCGGGCCTGGGGCCGGGCGGTGCATTGTCTGCGGTTGCGAGCAGCTGGGAAGCGCACTCAGAGCGCAGCGGCCGGAGAGCCTGGAGCGGGCGGGCTGGGAGCAGTGCGCCCGGAGCTTCCCGGGACTCGAGCCCAGGGAGGAGCGCGTCGGCCGGAGTCCCCGTGTAGGCAGGCGGTTCCAGCCTGGGCGCTCAGTGGGGGCGAGGCGGGGAACTGCGGGCGGGCTTCGGGTTCTCCTTTCCCGGGCTCCTAAAAGCCCCGTGGCTGGCGCCTCCTTGGTGTCACCAGCCCCGAGCTGCCTTCGGGTGGTTGGAAGCGGGAGCAGCCCTAGCCTGCGGCCGGGTGGCTGGAGTCAAGGAGAGGCGGCCGCGTCCTGCCGGCCCGGGAGGCAGGGAGAGTAGAGGTTTACAGGAGAATCAGTGGGACAGGGGAACGTGTATGTGTGTGTGTGTGTGTGTGTGTGTGTGTGTGTGTGTGTATGGGGTGGGAGGTGTCAGTCAAAGAAACCAGAACCCGAGGGGCGACGCTCAGGGACTCTAACTAGGAGTAGAAGAATTTGTAGGGTCATCGGCTTTCTGCGTATTGTTGGGTCTTTGGGGCTGGGAAGGGAGATTAGTGGTCCCTGGCGAAGAACTAGAAGATAAATTCGTAAAAGGGGGGTGGACACGGAAAGCGCCCCGGGCAGAAAGCCGATGGGGATGGGGCAGGGTCCTGAATGTGCCGCGGGAAGTTTCTGTTTCTTTCGGGTTAGGTTGGCTTCCAAAGCCAAGGAAGAAACGAGCGCAGTGGGCCGCGCGGTCTGATGAGTCCTTCACTGGGCAGCCGGGGTTCCCGCGCGGTCGGAAGACGCGGGTTGGGAATGGGAGGGGGGATGCGGATCAGCCCTTAAAGGAGGGCTGGGCTTTGGAGCAGGCTAGAGTTTGGGTTGCAGAAATCTGGCAGTTTTCAGAATTTGGGGGCGGAAGAGCCGCTGTGTAGTTTACACGCCGGCAAAGACAGAGGGCTGGAGGTAGGCGCCGGGGCCCCGGTTACATCCGAGGCTTGACTCCGGACTGGGTGACATTTTTTAGAATTGAGACGCGGGATCAGGCTATTGAAATGTGGGGAGAATTGAATGTCCGGGTTCTGACAGAGTGAGGGAGGAATAGCTTTTGCATAGGCAAGGAAAGTAGTTGATCCCAGCCATGGTGAGCGAGCCCCGAATATCTGCTGCTTCTCCCCCTAAAGCGAATCTTGAGGATGAGAGGATCTGGGTGCACAGGGCTGAATCCTAGGAGAAAGACTCTGGAAGGTAGACAAAAAAATTTTAAGGGGAGGGGGCGCAGATCCAGTACGAAGTGACCGGGTAGCATTATCCGGGTCCGAGTGTAGCCGAGGAGCTGGCCCTGCAGATTCAGCAGGCTCCGGGAGTCCCTGGCGGTCTGCGGCCTCAGTGTGCGGGGTGGTTGCTGGTGGCCCGCCGGGACAGCGGTAGGCGACGCAGGCAAGTGGGCCACTAGTAGAGAGGTGCCACTGGGGCTTAAGGAATCGTGGCTGCCGCCGAGGGAAAGACACTCCCGAACTCCGGAGTCCTCCTCGGACCTGCCGCCTGTTTATCCGCATCGTCCCGGGCAATGTCGAAGAGCGCACAGGCCGGCCCATACCCGCAAGGTTGTGCCCTAGAGGGAGGAGGAAGTTCGGGGTTTCCTTACCCTTATATATGTTATCTTGGGACTTTTCCCGGCCGTTGGCTTTCTGGAATTCAAATGCTCTTCACCTGGTAGAATCCAAGTTAACAAGCTTATGCAGATTTAAACATCCGCCTCCCAAAACACATACCCCCAAATCTGAGAAATGATGGTGTTCAAAGGCGACACGGTGTTATCCCAAACTCTAGCCCCTCTGCCCTCCCACTCTGCCTTCTGACCTTTTCGTGGCCCCTGGACCTTGATGCAAATGTATGCGTGTGTGTATGCCTGTGGCTAGGTGTAGGGTGCCTCTTATTTGGGGGCTCATATCTCATACTCAAACTGCTCCCTCAAGGCTCGGGCCTAGTTCAACAGTGGGTGGAGTGTGGAGGGGTCCTAAAGAGGGGACGAGCAGATGGGGGAGGGATGGAAGGTGTTAGACTCTGGTCATTTAGATAAAGAGTGCATTGAGGGATGGAGGTGTGTGTGTGTGTGTGTGTGTGTGTGTGTGTGTGTGTGTTGGGAGTTGATTTTCTCTGTGCACGTTCACACCGTGGATTGAGAAAGCCAGCCAGCCAGCCAGCCGTTTGGGACACTGAAGCCGCAGGACCCAAGAATGGCCACCGCGGCCGGGGGCGCGGCGACCGCTACCGGGAGCTGTTGTTTTTCTAGACTTGGAATTCCTGCGCGCTCTTCTCCCAGCTCAGAGCTGAGTGGGGGAGGGAGCTGTGACCCCACTGAGACTCCCCGGTCACCGCCTCCCTTTTGTGAGATCGAAAGGCATGAAAGCCTAGAGAGAACGAGGATCTGCTGGGAATGAAGGCCAGGGGGTTACTCGAGGGAGATGGGCCTAGCAACAACCACAGTAAAATGCCTCGTGCAAATCGCAGCGAAGTGTACCCAACTCGAGACTGGCTGTTTTATGATCCTTTCTAGGAGTTTACTGCTCTGTGCTTTTAAGTCTATAGATTGCTTTAAGTTAATGAAAGTGCGGCTTTCAAAGGGGCCTTTTTATTGTGCGGCAGCGACAAATCTAGTACCTCCCCTTTACTCTTCCAAAATGGGCCCATTTAGAAAGAGGGAGGTAGCTGGGGTTCCCGCATGAACAGAGCTGGGGGGTGGGGGAAGGACATCACTTGAAAATGCGGATTGATAAAAGACAGTGTTCCGCGTAATTCAGAAAAATAAGTTAACTTCTCCCTCGTCCCCCTCATCCACATTTTCATCTGGGTGTGCATCCTTCAGTTGCCTCTGGGCTTTCACGGAAGCTGGCCGGCTTTAAAGGTTGCTCAGCGCCTCCCTGGTAACCCCCTCCCACGCTGCTTCACATAAAGCCCGACCCTCCTCAATTCAGCAACACAAACTGGGTTTCAGGATTTTAACGCGGTTACTAACTCAGACTAAAATATTTACTTGTGCCCTGGGGGAGGGGCTTTGCCTTGCAATCAGCAAGATGGATCGGTTTAAAAAGCTGGGAACCCGAGGAAGAACAAGGCAGGCTGTCTTCAGCGTTTTTTTTTTTTTTTCTTTCTTTCAATCTATTTGGCACAAAAGGTGAGATGACAAGGATTTTGACTAACACAGAAGCTGCAGTGGGGCCTGCCTGTGGCTTTGACCGCATGTCATAACCATTTAAACTGTGGTTACTTGCCCAAAGCTCAAAGCTTCGCCAAGCTGGGTCTCATTAACTCTACACCAGTTGCCTGGAAGTTCAGTAGCAATAAATTGCATAAACACATTTGAAGTAAGTTAGTGATGAAATCAGGAGAATTACTGTCTTGTGAGTGGAGAATCCTGAATTCATGGAGTTCTAACTTAAGTGGAAACATACTTTCCCTCTCTTGGCCTTAAAGTTTATAGGTACGCCGGAGTGTGTGTTAAATTTCTTTCTGCCATGTCCATCTTCAACCCTGGGCTGTAACTCATTAGAGACCAAGGCATGCATGCCTAGAAAGCAGAAGGCTGCATTTAAGGGGGGGGGGGTCTCTATTAGCTCCATTTAGGAACTGAAGCAGGGCGAGCGATCAAGATCAACCTGATTTCCTTGCCCTTACCGAATGCATTGGGCAATATAAGCAGTCACAGCGCGGGGCAAATTAGATTTTTAAATGTTAGAAGCTTAATAATACTGTGTGTTGCTTCTCTTTTCTTTTCTTTTTATTAAAGAAACAACCAATAAAATTTATAGGCTCCCAATGTGGTGCAAAATTCCCTTGGTATTTGCTTACACCCCTACCTCACCTTTCAGAAATGCAACCTCCAATTTTGGACTTTTGTTCCTGATTTACTTAGTATAGAGCACTTTTAAAAAACTAATTGGAGGTGAGTAAGTAGTGCTGTTATGAGTTTTCCTTTATCCTCTGCTGTGCAGCACCAGGTCTGTAAGCCATATATATGTATATATATGTAAGCCATATATACATATATATATACACACATATATATACTCATATACATATATATGTATATACATACACACATATACACGTGTATATATACATTATAGTACAATGTATCTAATGCACATATATGTTTATATATACATATATATGTGTGTGTATATACACACATACACACATATATACATTATATTATATATGTATATAATGCACATATATGTGAATATATACATTCATATACACACACATATACATGACACAATTGTTGAAGGTGAAAGCACGTGAGGGAGGCAAAGTGTCTGAATCAAATAAAATGCAGCTCCCAGGATAGAGAGGGTGCAGAAGGTACATGGAGGAGGGGCAGAAGAAGCAGTATGGAAGACGAATCATCACGAGCGTCCACAAGCCTCGAATCCAACCAATACACCACGCTTCATACAAGACACCTCATATAGAGACCCATGGCTTATTGGAAATTGAATTATATCGAGGAGCAGACTTGGAGGTTGGAGCTGCACTCCTTCGGTTCTCCCCAGGCAGCCTGACCAGGATGGTTGGGATGGGGCTCTGCTAATTTAATTAAATTTCATACCTGACCGTAGGGAGAAAGACAGGAAGGAAGTGGTGGGTGGTAATCAGGGCAGGCGGTCAGCGCGCTGAGCTAGTGTTTGGGCTGGAATTTGAGGGCCTGGCTCTACGGCTCCAGCGGGTCCCCCAGCTGCCAGGCTTTGGTGTCTTCATCTGTGACTGGAATGCAGCACATGCTGTGTCCCCTTTTAGGCTGCAAGGAGTGAAGGGTGGGCACGCGGCAACTACAGGGCTCACTGTAAATAGTAAAGGACTCGGAGAGGCAGAGGATTCCTAGCCGCGAGGTTGAGGTTGCGTTCTTCTGGATGTGCCTCCTTCCTTGCCTGGCTCCGTAGCCTGTCCTCACGATGCGATGCGTGCCGAGTTTCTAGACTTTTGTGAAAAGGCACAACTCCTACCTTACATCTTTGAGTCTGGAAACTCTACTGTGATTTCATACACCACCTGCTTTGCCAAGAGGGGCTGTCCTGGCTGAACTGGGGGAATCAGCCTGCTTCTCCCCACCACGGCGATTTCCCTCTGGAAGACCCTTCATGTCTCCAATGTACACAAGAATCGGACATATCAGAAATACAGGCTCTGCTTTTTTATACTACAGGGGAATAAGGGCCCAGCCCTGATTTTGTGTGACATCTGGTCCTGCTGGGGTGTGGGGGAGGGATGGGTGCTGGTCTGGCATGAGCCACAGCCGGGACCTCACTGAGCAGTCTCCTTTCTGGCAGATCAAAGCCAGGAGAGAAAGCCCAAGACGTTACACCCACCACTTCTTCAAAAGCTCATGCTTGCTTGTAGACTCCTTCGGTTCCTGTATCTGAGTTTAAAACTGAGCGAGCCCTGATACAACATGGCTCCAGTAGAATGGATGTTCCCTTTAAATGCTCTCCTACTCTACTGGAAGCTGTTCCTCCACACACCCTTTCCAGCTGGCCTGGTTTCAGGTCACATTTTGGTCTCCATTTTGATTGGGAGTGAGATGATGGGGGAGGGGGAGAGGGAAGGGGAGGCCCAAGATAGAGGCAGAAGCTGTGGCAGTTGAGGGCTGAGTCCTTCTCCTAGAACTCTTCTAGAAACCCCAAGGCATGAGGCAACACCAAGCCCTGGCAGAGCGCAGTTCATGGAGCCCCACGGAGGTGGGGGATATGTTTGACTTGGACACCTATCCCTTGGTCTTCCTTGCCTGCCTGGGTTTCTAATTACAAGAAGGACCATTGCTGTTAAGACCTATCTCACTAAAAACACATCCCCATGTGTACGAAGAAACCCTAAACCAGGCAGGATATTTTAAAACTGAAGCAATGAAGATTAGATTAAGTCTCCACCGAACAGCCTGGTTCGCATATTATTTTTGGCTGGAATGTGGAGAAAAACAGCTGGCCCTGGGGCCCTGGGCAGACTCTAGAGGCTTCAGACAGGGTTGGGGAGGAGTGGGCTTGGAGGAGGGGAGATGTAACTGTTCTTTGCCTAGTAGGGTTGTGGCCAGTTTCTGTCAGGCTCATTCTAGGTAGGGGGAACAAAGTGGGAGGTTGTCCTGGGAGAGGGGCAGATGCAGATGGGTCAGAAGGGAGCCACAGAAGGAGTAGGTCACAGAGCACCAAGGGGCCTTTTAGTACCTCACTTCATTAAGAGCTACTGGTTGCCTTTAGTGTATGAGGTCTCCACTCTCAGCTCAGAAATCCAGCCATTCTCCCCCTGGCCTGGGGGCGGAGCCTTCATGAATTGGGGGAGGAGGGGGGGGAGGGAGAATGAATAGGTAGTCGACTGAGATTCCTGTAGAATCCATCATGAACTCTTGTCCTACCTTCCTGGGAAGAGACAGCACACACTTATAGTGCCATTCATGTGCCCGGCCCAGTCCTGGGCACAGCAATGATGATCAGCTGAAGCGGGCTGGAACTTGGCGTGCAGGGTTTGCAGAGACCTTACCATCAGACATTCAGAGCCTCTCTCTGATGCTCACCTGGATGGGTTTTAAACACTTGCTTAGGATCTTTGATTCTGTTTCCTCTCCTGTAACCTGGGGGATGGTGGAGCATAGCTGGGGGTGGGGGTGAGTGGGTGGTGGAGGAGGGAGACCCTGTAACTGCCCAGGACTAGCCAACCCTGGTTCTCCCCTTCCACATTCCTGAACAAGAATCAATAGGTGTTTTGTTGTTGTTGTTGTTACTGTTGTTGTTGTTTTCTCAGCTTCTTCCTTTCCCTTTTTGCTTCTCTGGGACAAGGCATGGGCTACTTTGCAGGTCACTGGCACATGGACAGGCAGGGCACTCAGCTCCCCGTTGGGAAGCTGGGAAGGAAAATAGATGTGTAAGCCCCAGGGCAGCTGGGAGTCAGGGGGACACAAACGCAGGAGGGAGAGAATACAGACGTGGGAGAGACAAGGTGCCCACCAGTTGTTAACCAGAGGAGGCCAGAGTGGGCCCCAGAAGGTGAAGTAATCAGGGCAGCGTGGCCTCAACCAGTCCCTTCTCTGAGGAGGCGAGGAGAAAGGAGAGGAGGTTCTTAGCTGTGGAGGGAGGGCTGGAGGGGGAGGGGTGAAACCCGACACTCCCCAGGTCACACTGCTCTGCTCTCTCAGCTAGACTGTCAGGGTGACTGGGGGTGGGGTGGGGTGGGGACAGCCTGGATTAGAAAGAATTACTCAGTCCCTGTGTCTGTCTCAGGTGTCCAGACATAGCTGTTCCCTTCCATGCACGGTAGATTCTGAGGGGACTTTTTGGTCTGACTTCTCACTGGGTGCCGTACAACTTAAATCAGTGCATAAAATCTGCACCCTCCTTAGAACCTACAGTAGTGACCACAGGCCCACAGGCCCAGCTCTGCCTGACCATGGTCTGGACCATGAAGCAGAACAGTACAGTCAGTGGCTTTAGAATGATGGAGAGAACAGGGATCAGGTGTAAGGGTGACAGTGGACTCCTGTTTCAGACTCCGTCATCCACTCGCTGTGTGACATTTGGCAGGTGGCTTGCCCTCTCTGGAATGCTAGTGTTCTCAGGTAGGCAGCCAGGAGCTTTGACCTGCTCCAGATGTCTCCTTCAGCTCTAAGTTCCTTGAGTCTATGTTTCCTTCCACGTGGATGGCTTCATGAACAGGAAATCAACCACAACAGCTGCCACAGCACAAACCGAAGCAGAAAGTCCTGACAACACAACAACTGTAGAAGCACCGTTCCTGCTAAGGGCTGTGTGCACAGAGGGTTGGATCTGAGGCTCCCGGTGGCCTTCCTGGGACCCATGGGAGTAGTGATTTCATTGTGAGGCACTGTCATTAGAAGTTGCATTTCCTTCTTCTGCAGAGACAGCTGGAGGCTGGGAGAAAGGCTTTGATGTCTACATCTGGAGTCTGTCTCTGATTCTACTGCCTCTGAGCTGTGTGTCCTTGGCACATCTTTTAACCTCTCTGAACCTTGGTTTTCTTATGCGTGTGGTACTATGACTAGCAGGCATTGGAGGCTGTGAAACTCTAGGAAAGACATCCAGCGGTGGCACATGGCTGTCTGAGAATGCTAGTTTTCTCTCTAAAGAAAATACGTTCCCACCACCTGGTGGGAATGACACACACCCAGAGGCAGGTGTCTCCCTGTGTGTGTGTGTGTGTGTGTGTGTGTGTGTGTGTGTGTGTGTGTGTGTGTAAAGCCCTTGGGGACTCAGCTTGGTCTACAAACAGAGTTCCAGAATAGCCAGTGCTTACCAAAGAAACCCCATCTGGAATTGTCCCCCCCAAAAAAAACCCATTCTCATTTGATCCCCTGAACTTTCTGAAGTGAGTCAAAGCATGCTGCAGGCTCGGGATGCTTGATAAAGCCTTATTCTCACGTCTGTGTTCTCCCCGAAGCTCTACAGGTCACCCAACAGATGTAGCCAGTGTCACTATCCACGGGTGTCATTAAGTCATTTTACACGCAGGAGAACCTGGGGTTCAGAGTAGCCAGTGTGGCAATGTGCCTACCTGTCTGTGACAAGACTGACACATCCTTTAAGATGGTCTAGGTTTCCCTGACTGCCACTGCCCTTTTCCTTGTGGGGACTCAGCCCCCTGCTGAGCTCCTGCAGCTGCCTCTCCAGGCCAGGCTTTACCTGTGCCTCTCCTGAGAATTTTTTTTTTTTAACAGAAACAAGCTCAACTCACCTCCCCCATCACCAGTCTTTTGTCTAACAAATGCTGAGGAGAGCTCCTGGCTGTCATGGAAGCCAAAACCTGGAAGATCAATCTCTGTCTATATGCTTAACTTCTATAAGCCCCAGGCCAGACAGGGCCAGGCTAAGCAGCAGAAATAGGTAGTGTTTAAACACAGAGCTGAGGATGGGTGAAAATGATGACTGAGGGAAGCTGGCTGGGCTGTGTGTGTGTGTGTGTGTGTGTGTGAGTGTGTGTGTATGTGGAAAAGCCCTTGAGGGCTCAGTACTAGATCCTCAGCTGACCTGCCTGACAGACATTAGTTCTGAGGGAAGTCAAAGTGCAGTTAGCCATTTGTAACAGGGTCTAATTCCTTACGAGGCGCAGACTCCATCCTTTCTAAGCTGGTCCAGTTTGTAGAGGTGTCCTCTAGCTTTCTCTAGTGCTGCTAAGTGCCCCTCTTTCTGTAAGGAAGGTCTGCAGGCTTCTTCCCCTTTGAAAGCTGCTCCTACATCTTCTGGGTCTGATTGTAGCTCCAAGCTCAAGAATAGAGACAGACAAAGCCAGAGAACCCTGCATGCTGTGTAGGCTCAGGATGCTTGGCAAAGGCTTATTCTCTCCCTGAGGCTCTACCGGTCACCCGACAGATGTAGCCTGGGCCACCACTATCCATGGGCAGTGAGTGTGTGGACCTCACTTCCTTGGGCCAGATTAACACAGCAACTCTGCAAGTGTGTGATTTCAGTCTCTTAGCCTCTCGGAATGTAAACCTGGTCTCTTTGTAGGAAAGGAAGTTAAATCAATGCTCTTCCGGGCTTTTCTGAGTCTGCTGATAGATGAGAATGAGGATGCTGTCGCCTTCCCAGGCTGCAGTGTGCGCACTGGCCTGTCAATCACCACGAGTTTCGTTGATGATTGAGATGCCTGGTGCTGGAGACATTCGGCCCATAGGTTGTAGGTCTGGCCACTTCCCGTTAGGTAGCAGATGTAAAGGCATGCACTTATTTGGATACAGGGGATTGGGAGGGTACCCATGGAGGGTTCTACTGAGCTCTCCAGCCTTGGAGAAAGACCTAGGTACAGAAACCAAGCATGAGAGCTGGGTGGTGAGGGAACAGAAGGCGCTGCTCCTGTGGTCCTGAGCAGTGTGGATAGACACTTCTGCTCCTCCCTGGCTATGCCCCTCTCAGGGTTGGGAAAGGGCAGCTGCTTTAGGTCAGGGAGGTTCCCTTCCAGTGTTACATCTGCCCAGCTCCTGCTGGGGAGTGTCTCCCTACACTGAGCTATTATCAAAGACCCAAGAAAGAGAGACTTGTAGAGGACTGGAGACTTAGTCCAAGACTCAGGAGATTGTACATGATTCCAATGTCTGGGCCCAGTGAATTTTGATGCTTATGGCAAGGAGCTGGGGGAGGTTGCTGGGTTCCCCTATCTCCTTTCCCATGAGCAGTAGTGTGCTCACAGGATCCTCGCATACACTGTGGGGTGAGGGATAGGACATCCTATGATGTGAGCAGTAGGCTCTTCTCTTTACTGCTAGATGGTACGGTCTAGAGTACCCAGAAGGGCAATACTTGCAGGGTCCTCATGCATGATGCATGGTGAGTTCTAGGCTCTGCCTGTGATAGGAAAGGGGAACAGGAAGATACCAGTGCAGATGGTGAAGAAGCCAACCACCCTGGCTGGGGCCGTTGGCCCGGCCATGAGCTCACTGGGTGACAGTGACATTTGGCTTCATTTCTCTTGTCAGTCAGCTAGTGGATGATGATGATGGTACTTCCCTGCAAAGCTGCAGGGGAAGATCATGAAAGTGAATGTATGTGGATGTGTTGTACACGCTGTATAAACACAAGTAACAGCGCCTACACAGTGCCTCACATGTAACATGAGGAAGGGGGAGAAAACTGGTTGGCACAGACGATATGTTTCTTATTAGTTTAAAACAGCGCTCGTGCACACGCACACAAATACACTCTCCCCCTCACGCTGGCTCACAGCGTGATGACAGCCATGTTGATGTGATTGAGAGCTGGCAGGATGCCTTTTCACGGCTGCCCCACCACTGGGGCATGAATGGTCCCCTCGGGGATTCCTGAGCGCCTGGCAGTTAGTTCTTCAGACCTCAGGTCAGAGCCACCTGGGCAGAATGGTGTGCCTACTATGTGCCTGCACACTGTCCTTTAGGGAGTCCCATGCCCTGTGCCAGGCTCACCAGCTGAAAGCAGGCCTCCGTTTCTTCCCGGCTGGCATTGTTTATTCAGTAAGCTTTTCCTGAGCACCTTGTTCAGGTGTGTGTGTATGGGGGGGCATAGCAGGGAACTAGAGCTGGGCTTCCCGTTCGCTCGTTCGTTCGTTCGTTCGTAAGGCTTTTCGGAGAGGAAGTCATTTAGGCTCCACAGGAAAATCGAAGCCATTGAGGGGTCTGCTCCTGCCTGAGCCGTGTCCTGCAGTGTCACAGGCCAGGTGGCTTATGCCTCACTCCCTAGAGCATCAACTGCCCCCAGGGACATTGCAGGCACCCCCTTCCCCGTTCTTGCTGCAGCCCCAGTTGTGTCCTAAGCACCCTGGATACCCAGAGTTGCCACACTCAGAGCCACTGTGATTTCTAATTTCCCAAGCAGCCCTGTGATGTGGCCGCAGGGACCAAGCCCGCCCCTGTCCACACCAGTCACAGAGGGGCTCTACTTACTCATTCTGCTGACTGCTGACTGGGAATCCGGGAAACCACAGACACACTGGCTAACCCCGGACTTCAGTTCTCTGGCCATTGGGATGTGACAGCAATTCTCAACTCAGATGGCATCCACCACCATGAAATGACACAAGAGCTCGCTAGCACCATCACCCTCAGCTCTGGTCACCCGACTCCTGTCCCTCTTCTGCTGTCCCCAGGCATACTTTTATTCTTTCTGGATTTCATGTAATTACACTCCAGATATTTTTGGGGTGTCCAGACTGTATTCCCAGGGGCTTTTGAGTGCCTGGGTTAGGGCATCAATAGATGTAGGCTGTGTCCTGATGTTAAAAAGCCAGGTGCTTTAGTTACTTTTCTATTGATGTGATAAGACACCATGACCATGGCAACTTAAAAACAAAAGCGTAATTTGAGGCTCACAGTTCCAGAGGGTTAGAATCCATGCCCAGTACAGCAAGGGGCATGGCAGCCAGCAGGCAGGCAGGCACAGAGCTGAGTGGGGTGGTGACTGACAGCTCACATGCTGAGACACTAGGAATGATGGGAGTCTTAAAACTTCTCAAAGCCTGCTTCCAGGGGCACGCCTCCTAATCCTTCCTCAACAGGTCTGCCTACTAAGGACCAAGTGAAGCCAAGTCTATGGGAGACATGCTCACTCAAGCCATCACACCAGGCATGGTGGCACATCTGTGTCTTTAGGACCGAGGGACCCGAGACAGGCAGATCCCCTTGGGGCTCACTAGCCAGCCAGACCCACTGAAACAGTGAGATCAAGGTCTACTGAGAGACCTTGGCTCAAAATAGAAGATGGAGAAGGGATAAAGGAAGACACCTGATATTGACCTCTGACCTCCACATGTGCATGCACAGTGCCCCCGAACATACACAACACACGCACAGAGAGAGAGAGAGAGAGAGAGAGAGAGAGAGAGAGAGAGAGGAGAGAGAGAGGGGGAGAGAGAGAGGGAGGGAGAGAGAGAGAGGGAGAGAGGGAGAGAGAGGGGGAGAGAGAGAGGGAGGGAGGGAGAGAGGGAGAGAGAGAGAGAGAGAGAGAGAGAGAGAGAGAGAGAGAGAGAGAGAGAGAGAGAGAGAGAGCATGAGCATGTGCTGGGGATGTCAGTTCAGTCCTGTAATCCCAGCACTTGGGAGGTGAAGACCCAGGAGTTTAAGGTCAGCCTGGGTTACATGAGCCAGTGTCTTAAAACAAACAATTGAGCCATAACCAGCCAACCATCTAAAATCAACTAAAACTCCATACAGACACAAGACTCTAGGAGCCCCTGAAGGAAGGGGTCAGTGGCCAGGAAGACAACACTAGGCATGGAGACTCACAAGGGGATGGGTTATGAGAGTGAAGATGGATAGGAACTGTGTTTCAGGCATGGGTTGGTGGGTCTGAAGGCTCCTGGGGAGGAGGAAGGGCTGGTAGGCAGCTGGAGCCTGGGGAGAGCCACAGGCCTGGACCATCAAAGGACCGGGAAAACCTTGGGAGAGAAACCTAGTCTGGCCCCTGCAGCTTCAGGAAAGGCAGCAGAGTCTAGACTGAGAACTGGGAGTAGAGGCCATTCTAAGCCCTGGCACAGGCCTGGGCAGGGATGGGGGTGCCCACTGCCTGGGCTTGTCTTTCTAAATGGAATCACAGCAGTAAAGACCACAGCTGGCTTGTCGATCCATCATGGAAGGAGGGGTTCACAATGAAAAGGGCACCATGCATTTGGCCTTCGCTCAGATAGGCAGCGTCCAGTTCATTTATGTGAAACCTTGAAGGGTCAGGCTTGTAGCTGAAGGGAAGGCCATGGCTCTACTCCTGGGTTGGGATTCAGTCCCCATCACCTCTACCTCGATCAGTGTCTCATCTAGCCGAACCTCTTAGGCCTCTCTGCTGGAACTGAAACAAGTCACACATGCTCCTGCCACAGGGCCTTTGCTGTGCTGTTCAGGAGCCTGAGCACCCTTCCCCTACATATCTGTATGGTCCGCACTGTGCCTTGGCTAGGCTTACACCCAACCGTCAGTCTGTTCTGTAGTGTGATCCTCCCCAAAGCTCTAATCAAACAGGAATCTCTTTCTCCCATCCCTGTCCTGCTCCCCAACCCCAAAGTCAGTATGTAGTTGAGAATGACCTTGAACTAACTTCTAGACCCCATGCTGGAACTCAAGGCTTGCACCGTCTTGCCTGATCTATGCAGGGCTGGGAACAAACCCTGGGCTTCACCCATGCAACGCAAGTACTCAGGCCATTGAGCTGCACCTTCCTCTACATCTTTATTTTAATTCACAGCACTGAGCATGTTTTTATCTCTTCCTTCCCTTTCCTCCCTTCCTCTCTCTTTTCTCTACTGGAATCCAGAAGAGTATATAACTGGAGTAGAATTTTGAGCAATGCTTGGGAATGAGTGAATGAATGAGTGAGCAAGTGAGTGAGTGAGTGAATGAATGAATGAATGAATGGAACTGGTTGTTGTGTTAAGTTCCAAGAATTTTTATTTTTATTTCTAAACTCATGCTCCGAAATGAACTGAGGGACTATCAGAACTGGAAGGCACTAAGTCTCTAGGCTTTGAGCAACTCTCCCATTTAACAACTGAGCAAAGGGAGGTCCAGAGAGGCTAAAGAGCTCACACGTCACAGAGCTCATGAGCACAGAGGCTCACAGAACTGGCTGCGGGACTCTCCTCATAAAGCTTTGACTTTTCTGCAACACAGCTCCCTGGGAATGAGAGTTGACTTGGCTGGTGCTGGCTTCCTTGATTTCTCAGTCCCACCGCCTAACCCCTCCCTGGCCATTGCTTCATTCCAAGGGCTCTGGTGCTGCTGTTTCCTGTGAGACAGTTGGGGGCCATCTTTGGAAATGTTGGGAAATGCTGCTTTGGCAACTAGCTCGGATTGGTTTGCTCCCCAGTATCAGGAAGTAAAGTGAATGAGCCCTCAGCATCTCCAGTGAGTTCACAGGGAATGATAACTGGGCCTGCCTCGTGCATTGCATTGACCAACAATCGTTGGTCACCTGATCAGTCAGTCAGGATGGGGTGATGTCATGTGACTGGGGGTCCACTGCATTCTGCTCAGATTTTCATCCTCCCTGTGACAGCAGAAGTCAGTGGAAGGAAACAGAGCAGAGTTCCAGTCCCTGCCTATGCATGTATATGGTCAGCTCGATGATGCTCGCCTCCATTTACATCCTGGGTCCTCATTGTTCAGATGGGAGCTGTAATAGCTGTACTGTGGTGCTGTTCCTATGTCCTGAGGCAGGCGAATGCCTCGCGTCTGGTGGATGTCATATGTAACAGGAATATTGCTTTGATTCACAGTGGGGAGAGAGGGGGGCAGACAGAGCAGCACCATCGTTGTCTGAGGGGCTAGAAGGAGGATGCGGCCTCTAGCTTCTCCATATGGCTTTTGTCCTGCTCCCAGCTGTGACAGAAGTTCCTGGGGGGAGCTATGGAAGGACACTTAGATTTTTATGAAGGGGAGGAGAGAGGGATAGAGAGAGGAGAGAGGAGAGAGAAAGAGAGAAATATCAAAGTAGGTATTATTGTCTCTGACCCAGGGTCTCCTGGAGCCTTAAATAGGGTTTTTCCCTTTGGCCTTCTGGAAGATAGAAGGGTTCCTTGCTGTTTGGAATCCACTGAGCTTGTCAGTGTTGGGGTGTGGGGGATGTGAGGTGGGGTCCCAGTAGGGCAGTGGGGGAGGGGGAGGGGTCCCTAGTCTCAGTTGGGTACTCTGGGATGAGGACTTGAGGTCTGAGGAAGACCTGGATCCGCTAAGGCTCCAATGGCAGTCAGTGCTCAGGGTCTCCCACTCCTGGGCTCACAGTCTGGGAAGAATTTTAAAGGACAGGGCACATGATGGTCGTCTCTGCAGCCAAGATGTTTCCTGACAGGAGACTGCTGGTGTCTTACTAGCGATCCATGTTGAAGTCTGCAGCCAGAACCTCTGCCATTTTTGCCTTCATTCCTCCCCCTCCTCTTCTGCATCTATCCTTTCTTTTTTTTAATTAAAAAATATTTATTTATTTACCTATTTATTTATTTATTTATTTATAAGAGACCCTGGATGGCCTAAAATTCACAGAAGGCTGCTTGCACATGCTTCCTGAGGGTCAGGATTAAAGGCATGTTGCCACCACAGTGTGGCCATCTCCATGTTCTCTCTTTGAAGTTAGTTCATTTCCCTGGTCACTGTGTTCAGAGCACTGTCTTAGTCTGTCTTAATCTATGTAGAGTGTTGCAAACGCCACGCGCTTCATACCTACCAGTTTGAACCGGTAAGAGTTCTGCTCTATTTGGCTTTGATTCTCTGGGTTCAACTTAGACTCAAATGTGAAATTAAATAGTTAGCCTTTCCCATAGTTCCTCTTGTGGTAAAATATAAACTTTAAGTATGTATAAAATTGCAGTTTATAACATAAAATTTTCCACTTTACTAATTTGAAGCATGCAATACAGTGTGGCATTAATTGTATTTACAATGCTAGATACTCTGTAGTCGTTATAATGGTGATTCTGCCCTTTCCCTGTTCCCTGTCAACGAGCGTGAATTCTACCACCGAGTTACATGCCTACCACTAACTACTGGTAACTTCTGCTCTGCTTCCTGTCTCTATGGATTTGACTGCTTTCGATAGCCATTATCCATCTATCTGTTTATACACTCTTGGGTTGTTTTATCTTTTGGGAATGATGCTGTAATGGACCCTGGGGTACCTGTCTCTGTTTAAGTCTGCTTTCACTTCTTTTAGATCTATGTTTAGGATTGGGGCTGCTAGGCCACAGTCAAGGCACTTCTGTGTTTAACGTTTTAGGAAAGAAAACACCAACACATTCCTCACAGTAGCTTTACCACTTTAGATGCCCACTTACACTGCATGAGGGTTTGAATAGTTCCACATCCTTGCCAGTACCTATGATTATACGCTCCTCCAACAGTGGTTCACTGTGGCTGATTTGAGGGTCCCTCCCACACCCCAGTGAATGATGAGGGGCTTTCTGGGTGCTCATTGGTCATTTGATTGTATTATTGGAGAAATGTCTGTTCAAGTCTTCGCCCATTTCAAACTTGGGTAGTTTGGCTTTTCGTGGTCAGGTTGTGGATGTTCTTTATATATAGTGGATATTAAACCCTTACTAGATACATATGATCAGTGAATATGTCCTCCCATTCTGTTGGCTGTCTTTTATTGATAATATTCTTTGATATACAGAAATTTTAAAATTTACTGAGGACTAATTTATATATTTTCTTTAGGTTAATTTGATTTTAGTTACTTTTAGATTTTATCTGAAAATTGTTGCCAAATCTAAGTCCTGAATGTTTTATGGTTTTAACTCTTAAATTTAGGTTATTAATCCATTTTGAGTTAACTCTCTCTCTCTCTCTCTCTCTCTCTCTCTCTCTCTCTCTCTCTCTCTGTGCATGCGTGCATGTGTGTGTGTGTGTGTGACGTGCATAGATGTGTGCCATGTGGAGACCAGAGACTGATATAGAATATGTTCCTCTAAAACTTGTGTTTTGAGGCAGGGCCTCTCACTAACCTAGCACTTACCAGTTGGTTAGATTGGCTGACTAGTGAACTGTTGGGATCTCTCTGTCTCAACCTTCCCAGGGCTGGGTTTCCACTTAGACACCACTATACCTAGCTTTTATGTCAGTGCTGGGATCCAAACTAATGTCTTCACGCTTGCACAGCAAACATCGTACTGCTGAGGCATCTCTCCAACCCCTGCCAATGCTGGAATTTGAACAGGGTTTCCCACCTCCGGCACTGACGCTTTAGAAATGTTCAGGCTTCTTATCTGTGAATGTGGGATATCTTCTCGTGCATTTACATCTTCCTAATCTCAGCTGTTTTGTTGCCTTGCGTAGACAAGTCTTTCACCTCCTCCAAATATACTTCTAGACTGTTTATTCTTTTAGAATCTACTTTAAATTAAATTGCTTTCTTAATTTTCCTTTTAGATTGTTCCCTGCTAGCATATAGAAACACAACCAATTTGTACGTGGTATTAGAAAATTTTATTGCTATATATTGACTGCACAAAAATAGGTATCATGACATTTTCATATGCTTGTGTAATATACGTTGACCAAACCCATCCCTTCACTCCCAAGCCCGTCCCCTCCTGCTGCTTCCTTTTCTTTTCCTTCTATTTTTGTGTCTTAAAAACAAAAACACAAAAAACTTGTTAAAGTTTTGTTAAACTTGTTAAATTTGTCTTTCTGAATTTGTGGCTTAATACAAAGATCTTCAGTTGCATCCATTTGCAGATGACAGGATTTGATTCTTCTTTAAGGCTGGGTTAGACTCTGCCAAGCTTACGTGTCTTACTGTCTTCATCTTTTGTCTGTTGATGGTACCCAGGCTGAATCGACCACTTGGCTACTGGGAGCAGTGCCACAGTAACAGGGGCATGCAGGTGTCTCTGTTGTATTCTGACAGCGATTCCCTTGGGTGCACGGCATCGGCATCCTGTCTGAGGTGTTTTGAGGAATTTTCACTTTGATTTCTATGTGGCTAGACTAAGGCAAATCCTCGCCCACGGCGTACCAGCTTCCCCCACCCCCACCCCCCATGCGCCCTTTCTTCATCTTGACCAGCACTTCATTCTTGTTCTCCACAAGAGCCAGTCCAGCTGAGGTGAGATGGACCCTCAGTATTGTTTTGGTTCGAATGTCCTTGATAAATAAGGCTTGGGGTTTTGATTTTGGTTTTATTTTGGGTTGTTTTTGTTGTTGTTTGTTTGTTTTTGTTTGTTTGGGACATGGTTTCTCTGTGTAGCCCTGCCTGTCCTGGAACTCTCTCTGGAGACTAGGCTGTCCTTGATCTCAGAGATCCACCTGTCTTTGCTTCCCAAATGCTGGGATTTAAGATGTGCAACTGCTACCTGACAGGGCTTGGCATTTCCCCCATGCATTTATTGGCCATTTACACTTCTTTTGAAAACTGTCCAATTATTTTTGCCCGTTGAATAATTTGTTCAACTGGTATTTAGTTTTATGAGTTCTTTATCTATATTGGATATGAATCCCCACCAGAGGAACAGTTGGAAAAGACTGTCTCTCGTGGTGGAGAGTCTCTCTTTTCCCTGGAAGTGGTTTTGTTGCTAGTGTGTAAACACATTTTAGTTTCATGGAATTCCATTTGTCATCCCTTGCCATCACAGACCTGCTAGAGCTGCCTATACCCACATCCTCAAATGTTTTTCCCTATTGGATTAAAAGCTTCCACTCATTATTTACGTATTTATCTATTTTTAAAGAATAAGAGGCTGGGATCTAGTTTCAATTTTCTACATGAGATATCCATTTTTCCCAGAACTGTTTGTTGAAGTGGCTATTTTTTTTTCTTCTCCAACACATTTATTTTTTTATGTTTATTGTACCTTGGTCATAATCAGTTAGCTGTACATGTGATTTTTATTTTTTGGTTTTCTATTCCTTCCCATGGCTCTGTGTGTCTGTTTTTATGCCAGTGCCATTGTGCCATTATGGGTATATAACCTTATTTAAAATCAGTATTATGAAGCCTCTCACATTGCCCTTTTGGTCAGAAGTGCTTTGAATGTTTAGAGTCTTTTGTATATTTGTGTGCATTTTAAATTTTCTTCTTCCTCCTCCTCCTCCTCCTCCTCCTCCTCCTCCTCCTCCTCCTCCTCCTCCTCCTCCTCCTCCTCCTCCTCCCCCCTTCTCCTCCTCCTCCTTCTCCTCATCCCCCTCCTCCTCCTTCTTTGGTTTTTTGAGACAGGGTTTCTCTGTGTAGCCCTGGCTGTCCTAGAACTCACTCTGTAGACCAGGCTGGCCTCGAACTCAGAAATCTGCCTGCTTCTCTGCCTCCCAAGTGGTGCTGGGATTAAAGGCGTGCGCCACCACCGCCCAGCGTGCTTGTGCTTTTCTTCTTCTTCTTCTTCTTCTTCTTCTTCTTCTTCTTCTTCTTCTTCTTCTTCTTCTTCTTCTTCTTCTTCTTCTTCTTCTTCTTTTTGGCTTTTTGGTTTTGGCTTTTTCAAGACAGTTTTTCTCTGAGGCAGCCCTGGCTGCCCTGGAACTAACTCTGTAGACCAGGTTGGCCTCGAACTCAGAAATCTGCCTGCCTCTGCCTCCCGAGAGCTGGGATTACAGGCTTGCGCCACCACCTCCCGGCGTGCTTCTTCTATTTATGTAAAGAATGTATTGGAGTTTGGGTAGAGACTTCCTTGCCTCTATAGTTGCTTTGGGAAATATGTTCATTCTCACAATATTGATTCTGCTGACCCATGAACACTGGAGGGATCTCCATCTTCCGGTGGCTTTCTTCCATATTTGGTAGTTCCTATGTCTGATCTTACACCTTGAAAGCTCACGCAGTCTCTTTCTTAGCTTTAGTAGCTTTCTCGTGAATTCTTGGGGATTTTTCTATGTAGAATCACAGCATCTAATAATAGAAATGTTTCCTTCTTTTCTACCTATTTTGAATTCTTTTTAATTTTGTTTTTCTTGACTAATTGGTCTGGCCAGAACTCAAGCCAGGGTTGACTAGCAGAGGGGACAGTGGCCATCTTGTTTGATTTCTTCTTTAGGGGAGGGAGGACAGACTTTGAGTCCCTCACCCCTGAGTCTGGTGTTAGCTGTCTGCACCCGACAATTGTCACTCCTGAGGCTGGGTGTGCTCGTTGTCTTTTGTCACCCAACACACGGTTTCTTTTGACTGAGGATCATATTTGGAGTCTTGTTCAGAGAAAATGCCTTTTAATTAGAAAATATCCATTTCATGGTGGCACTAACCACATTATTAAAATGTCAGCTGAACTAAAAGCCCAACATTTGTTAAGCTCCTACTATGTTGCAGGCACTTTTATTACCTCAAGTGCTCCAACCGTCTCTGGAAACAGACTCCTTATTATTGCCGACCCACTTCAGAAGAGGAAATGAAGGCTAAGAAATGAGGTAACGTGCACGGGTGCTGAGTGTTCCTCAGTTCAATATAACTGCTGACTTTCTTGGTTTGTAGTTTGACTTGATCTTTGTTTGCTAATTCTCGAGGATAGAGGCAGACAGCTGTACTTTGTGGGGTGCACAAAATGTCCCCTGAGGTTGCAGAACTGGAGAAGGCTTTCTCAAACACGCTGCTATCCCTCAACCCATTCTGACAGATCTGATCATGGCTGGAGCCTGTCACCCCCATAAGAGAATCGTCGCTGTGAGCCATAACTAACAAGAACTCGTTGTGACCTGGGTCTGCAATGGCGGAAAGGGTGACAGCCACTGCCAACCACAGCTCTCTTTTACAACTTGCTATTGCTGAGGCCAGATAATCTAGAGTCTTGCTGATGCTCTTGAAGGGTTCAAAGATGGGAGTTCCTGTGGGGGATGGGAAGCAAATGCTTTTCTGTGTAATGAGAAGCTGCTGGGCCTCGCGACTTTGTCCTTACCCCAAGCCCCTGTACTGTTAACTCAGGAGTAATCTACACTCCCAGTGGAATCAGCTTTATCAAGTAACTGCAGCCACAGGTACCTGGATAATTCATAGCCAATGGCTAGTTTCTGCCTCAAATTTCTGGGTCAGGAAAGCTGTGTAAGATCCTATTCTGGCAGTGTTGCAGCCTTTAACCAGGGGACTGCATGTCCTTTCTGGGTTTTTGTCTTATAAAGAAGTGTGAGCATGAACCTGCGACAGAGTCCCAGGTGGAGTCCTGAGGGTCGGCAGCCTGGACAACTGTTCTGGGGTCTTCTGAGTCCTGTGGCCGAGTGCTTGTTCATCCTCAGCCTGGGTGGGGCACAGATGTTATTGTGAGTGGTATGGTTGGAAGATGCCTGTCCACAGAAGTCTAGGTCATCTCTGAGCAGGGGAAGGCTGGTGATGCTCTTGTGACTTCTTTTTAAAGATTGACTTTCATTTCTCACTTCCTCCTCTGCACTGTAGTCTTAGGAAGGGATGCTCCTCTTTAGTGCCCAAGCAGGCTTTGGGAACTATTTTGTCTCACTGGCCATTCTGATACCATGCTATCTGTCTGTCTGTCTGTCTGTCTGTCTGTCGTCTGTGACAGGCTTTCTCCGTGTAGCCCTAGGTGTCCTGGAACTTGCTTTGTAGACCAGGCTGGCCTTGAACTCAGAAACCTGCCGGCCTCTGCCTCCTGAATGCTTCCAGGTCCTTGTGAGGGTTCCCTGGGCTACAGATGGCCACGGGTCAATTCTACAAAGGAGGCCCACCATTGAAATTCCAAGCAGGTACACAAAGTATGGCTGGGTGTAGTCAACTCTCCCCACAGTCCCTTTTAGATAACACTTGGGCCTGTCTTTGTTGTCTCAGTTCAGCTTAACAAATTATCTTTGCGATCATCTAGATGAGACAGTTCTCTTCGAAGAAACCGGAGTCTGTTTGGCAGCACAAGGGAGCAAACTTCGCTCATAGCCTCTCTCTTCCCTGTGCTTGGATTCTCTTCCCTTCACCATCCTCCCACCTGAATCTCCTTGTCAAATCCCCCCTCCAGGTTTGAATCCTGGAGACTCTTTTCTCCTTGCCCCCCTTTCTCCTAGGACAGTCATTACCCCTCTCATTTGCCCAGGGGTCCTGGTTTAAGCCTGTTGTCCCACTGTGGTTGTTAATAGCTCCTCTTCCACTCTGAAAAGTGTCCAACTTCAGACACTAAATTAAATGGTCAGCCAGGCTTTAACCTCTCAGAGGCCACGGCTGCCCTCTGTCCGTGCCTGGCATGTCACTGCATTCCTACTGCTGCCGCCCTAGTTCCACACCGTCACCTCCCGCCAGATCACTTCAGCTGCGTCACACTTCTGATCCACTCTGCAAATCATTGCCTGATTAATTCTCTCAAAATACAGCTCTTCTCAGTTCACTTCACTGGATCCTTGCTGCTCACAAGAGACCTTGCAGCCCGCCCGGCACTTAGAACCCTCGCCGACAGCCTGGCTTCTGTTGTGGTGAACGTGTTGCTCTTTCTAGCGTCTCAGGATGAGATCTCAGGTCTGCTCTAATCAGTCACTGTGGCTCAGGGCCCTGCTTCTGCCCGGTGACAGTCACCTGTGATTACTTGTTCACTAAGGTCCACTTGCCTGGGCCATCCCCACAGACAGGAGTCGGGTCTTCATGTTCTAAGGCCAGCATCAATTCCAACCTTGTGAGTGCCATGCTTTTGACCAGCCCACCCGTCAGTGCTCGCGTCCTCTGAACTCCTCGACCCAGAGCAATTATTGCCTGCACAATCCATTTGGCATCTAATCACGTACTGCCTCATGGCTTTTTCGTAGACTGCTGTGTTGAACCAGAGCTGGAAGGCTTCGCTGTGGGTTTGCTTTCGTGTATCTGTTGTCCTCCATAAAACTGCAGGTTTTTTGAGGACAGGAGCTGCATCTTCTCCATCGTTATGGTTGCCATGGTGACATCAAGTGCCTACTAAGTGTAAAATAAACACTTAATAAACATCCATTCAGAAATCTCACCTGGGGAAGACCCTCCTCATCGCACAGTTTAGAACTGGTTTTGTGGATGAGCAATGAAAGAGAGAAAGGCAAGGTCAAGAGAGTTGCTCAGAGGTCTAGCTAATTCAGATGACAGGGCCAGGCTTCACACACAGGCTGCGAGCGGGCCAGGTACTTTCTGGTTACTAAGCTCTGTGTTTCTTTTCTTTCTTTCTTTTTTTTTTATTCGATATATTTTTTTTATTCGATATAATTTTTTATTTACATTTCAAATGATTTCCCCTTTTCTAGCCCCCCACTCCCCGAAAGTCCCATAAGCCTCTTTCTCAGTTGAAATGTAGAAAGCAGTGGAAAAGAAGGAACAAACCAGGAGTGGGCTGTGGCATCGGCAAAATCCTAACGCTAGAAAACTGTTTGGTAGAATTTGGGGGATAGTTGCAGTGAGTACAAGATAATTCCTATGGTCTAGGGTTAAAAAATATGCACACACACACACACACACGTACATATTACCTGCACAGACATATATACACACACATTGTACATGCATGAGACTTGAAGGAAGAAGGGAGAAGGAAGAGAATTAGTGGAGGGCCGAGGGAATGCTAAAGAAGGAGATGGAGGAAAATATGTGTAAAGTACATGCTGTGCATATGTGTAAAGTACATACTATGCATATGTGTAAAGTACATGCTATGCATATGTGTAAAGTACATGCTGTGCATATGTGTAAAGTACATGCTGTGCATATGTGTAAAGTACATACTATGCATATGTGTAAAGTACATGCTGTGCATATCTGAAGATGCCATAACGAAAGTCTAAAAGTTATGAAAAGTTGCTAATTTCAAAATGAAAACAAAGCAAGCCATTTAAAAATTAAAAAGGTGAGGGAATTGGAGGGGAGGGACAGGCCGAGGAAGAGGGCATGAGGATTTGAGGCTTGAGGATAGACACCTCCTATGAGCACCTTAGAGGCAAGACCCCTCTCTGTGCTCCCTGATTCAGAAGTCGTGGTGGGATGGGTGTTAGGGGGAGTGGGATGCTGACGAGGTCCAGGAGGGGCACGGGAATGCCTGCGTTCAGGCAGCTGGTCACATGTGCTTTGGGCTGCATGGAAACCCAACCCTGGCAGTATTGAAAAGCGTCACCGGTAATGCTGTTATATATAGCTTTCAACTTTAATAAGGTGTTGCAGAAACTACAAAAATACATCTAACCAAAACCACATTTCACTGGAAGCTTGATCTGGAATCCCTTTCTACTGCTCCTGTGTGGCGCTCTGCGCTGTCAATAGAGCTGTTTAAGCACAATGGAGTGCGGGTAATCGCGCATTATATGGCTTTTGTTTTCTGTTATGAAATATCGACATCAGAAAAGAGTGGAGTGGATTGCTTGAGGCATGGGGTGGGGGGTCACTGTGAGGAGACTCAGAGAGCCTGGGCTGGGTTGGATGAGGGCAGATGGTAGCTGACCAGTCTGCCTGCGTCTGGGTTTTTCTATCGGGAACCTGGAGAAATTCACACATATCAGTGACATGAAAAGGCTCTCAGTGATCTTGGGGTTGGCTGAGGACTCCCAGGCCTGGCACAGGGGTGCCAGGGAGGCAGGGCTGTGTGCTCAGTTGTGGGTATGGTGGCTGAAATATGTGTCTGATGGTACCTTGGGGAGATAAGGACCAGTTTAATCAGGAAACAGGCACTGGGATTGCTTCCCAGGAAAAGCTGGGCTTGTGTCCATCTCGTGTGCTGTTGGAGGTTTGGGGGGACAGAGATGATATTTTACTCTGATGCTCAGATTTCTGGCAGGAGTCACATCTGGGAAAAGCGGGGGCTCACCCAAGTGGTGCTAGGGCATCTGATGCCTTCTAAGTAATAACAACAGTAAAAGAATACAGTCTCCCTTTACGGAGTGCCGAGTGGCAGGTGCTCTGTGTGCTTCTTTCTAGGGCCTTTCCATAGCCTTGGGAGGCAAATGTTGGCCCACTTTCTAGATAGGGACTAAGGCTAAGTGAGGCATTCCCTGCCTTGTTTGCTGAGTGTTTGCCTCCCTTTCTCCGAGGGCCATGGGGGAAGGACAGAGGAGGCCGCGGCCAGCAGTCTTGATGGGGTTTGGTCTTGCTTGCTTAGGGGAAGAAGAGCAGGCCCTGGCAGAGAAGTCACTGTGAACTGTCAGTGGGCCAAGGGCTGTGAGGGGCAGCTTGCCTCAGGTAACCCGATGACAGTCCAAGTCATGTGGGCCAGCTCCCTGCCTCCTCCACGCAGGTGAAGCATTGGCTGAGGTGGCACTTTTAGGGTATCTTCTCTCTTCTGGGTACCGATGCGGGGTCTGCCATTGAGTTTGAGAGATGGCCTGTCTCTCTAGATAGATTACATTTGGTTTGTTCAGAAGGCATTTATGGCTTTATAAAGCTCTTAAATTGGCTCTTTCCCCCCCCCCCCCAAAACATTTCTTCAAGCTTACAAGGCCAGCTTTAGAATAGCAATTACCAGCTCCAATATCCCCCAGCAAACTCATGCTGTGCTGTTGTATATAAACGGCTTGGGACATTTGTAATGCTGCCACACGGCATATCTGCAGGCAGAAAGCCCCTGCCTTGCTGAGGAATGCTTGCAGAGACCCTTTCTCAGCCCTAATTTATGGGCCACATAAAACTCTTGTGAAGTTGCCCTGCATCTTTCTGAGGCAAAGTTGAGGATTTTTACTGTTTCAAGCTGCTAATTTTTCCATTTAAAGCCAGCCTTCTGCCTGTGCCAGTGTGCATGTGTGCAGACAAGTTGGCCACTTTAATTTACGTGCCTCCTTGTCTCTGTGTAAGGCTTATAACTCACAAATGTGTGCATAATATACCACCAGCTCTTCCTTTTTACAAGAGGCTCTGCTGCTTTGTCCTGTGGCTGCAACAACCTGGACCCTCCCTGCATCCCCACCACGGAAGCCTGGGAGGAAGTCTCTGTGCTAGGAGAGACATGCACCTAGGAACTGTGCAAACCAAGGCCTTGTGCTCTTAATCTGGGTTCCAGTTTGCTGATTGTTTTGCTTTGACAAACTAGGAACTGTGCAAACCAAGGCCTTGTGCTCTTAATCTGGGTCCCAGTTTGCTGATTGTTTTGCTTTGACAAACACCTTGGCCAAAAGCATCTTGGGGACGAAAGGGTTTGTTTCATCTTATAGCTTCCATGGCTCCATGGAAAGAAGTGAGGGCAGAAAGGAACCTGGGGGGCCAGGAGCTGAAGCAGAACCAGGAGGGCACACTGCTTACTGGCTTGCTCTCCTTGGCGCACTCAGCTTGCCTTTTTATACAACCCAGGACCACCTGTTCAGGGGTGGCACTATTCCCACTGGTCTGGGCATGTGTGTGTGTGTGTGTGTGTGTATGTATATATGTAAATATGTATATATATGCAAAACCAAAACCTAGCCTGTACAGCCTGATGGCTTAATGAGAGGCAATGGGGGAGGGGCAGAAGCTCAGATCTGGGAATTAGAATTTACAGCCTAAATGGAGCACGTGTACTACCTCAGGCAAGCCATGGAGCCTCCGAAAGCCTCAGTTTCTCCGCTTGCAGGATAGGGGTAAGGTTATATAAATTTCTCACCAGAGGACTTTGAGTTTCAAGTATGCTAATGATTGTCAAGGCCTTTCATAAGCAATACCCAAGGGCTGGCTGGAAGCTACTCCAAGCTCTCAACTGCTGGCAGGGCCCCCTAGGAAGGAGAACAGCCAAATGCAATGTGATGTCTCAGGGCTTTCCGAAGTCAAATCTCACGCTTCTGCGTGAAGCCGGCCTCCCTAGTCTCTGGTGAGTCCTGAGCTTAGAGCTCTTGTGTAACCCAGGCTGGCGTCGGAACTCCTCATGGCTCCTGCTTCTCCACCAGGCTCCTCTGCACCCAGAGATGTTCCATCTTTTCGTGAGAGTCCGGTAATAGCCAGCTCCACCCCAGCCAGTTCCAATCCCTGCCCCTTCTTGGGAGCAATAATTCGCTCTTGGTCTTTGCAGATGCCTCCCACCTGGAAGTCACTCAGCCTTTCTTCCCTGGCTTTCACACGAATCTTAGTGCTCGATGGGTTACGGGAGACTCATAAGCAGTGGGGCTCATGGCTCCCAGTCCTGGCTCTGTCCCCACTTGAGGGTCTTTATCACATGACGGCATCTTTAGCACGGGGAGACTCGGTCCTTGTGCGCACAGGCTGTGACTACTCCGGCTGATAGCAGGGGACATTCAGCTCCTCCTGGGGCTTTGGCGAGCGCCCTCGGTATAGAGAACCCCAGTCCCAGTCTTACATCAATGTCTCTGAGGCGTCATCTCCCTTTTCTTAACTGTTTGTGTTGGAATGCTCCCACTTGGATATTTTGCCACTGATGTGACGCTCTAAGAGTTTAAAGCAGACTCGTTCAATGCAGTTTTTAGGGAAGGGAAAGACGGCGTCATTTATTGAGCATCTACAACATGCCAGCCAGCTGCCTCGGTGCAGCGTATGCTCCAGGTAATTAAATTCTCACCACAAACCCTACTAGTCATAATCACTAGCATGGATTCAGCACTGGATATGCCAAACGCTGTTCTGCGTTCCTTCCACAAATCCCATCGTCACAGCACTGTGGTAAAGGATAAAACCAAGGCATGGAGAAGTTAAGGCACTTGTCCAACATCACACAGCGAGTAATGTGGGGAGATGAGATTAACAGCCAGAGAGTTTGGTTTTCAGCCTAAGCATTTAATCACCGCACAGGAAACTGTTTTCATTTTACCGCGCCTAAATTTACATTAAGTTGTAAATTTACATTGAGACGTAAAATGATGTTTGTGGGCGTGGGGTGGAGGGGACCACAGAGCTTGTACAGTGATGCCCAGCCAGGAGAAGACAGAGTCAAAATTTGAACCCGTGATGGCCTGCTCTGAAGCACCTTCTGTCTTCCTACCGTGCCTCTATTTCCTCAGTCACTGCCTTAAGACACTGTTTTCATATCTACCTGTAATTCACAGTGGCAAATGGGTGAGATTATAAAATTAAAATTTTTTTTAAGATGAAGATGATTTGGATGTGGGAGAGCTGAGCGGCAGGAAGAAGGGAAAGCACTTGGCAGAGAAGGCAAAGGTTTCCTTACACATCCTGTTTTGTCCTTGAGACAGAGAAACCGCTAAAGAATAGAGATTTATTTATTTTTTTACTTGCAGAGGCTGGGAAGTCCAAGGCCAAGAGCCTTCTTGAATCATCTCCTGACAGAAGGAGATGACAGATCCAGAGAGCAAGAAGGGAGCAGAATTCATCCTTCATCAGGAGGTCACTCTTGGGCCACAGCATCAGTTCACTCACCTCCTGACCTTGTTACCTCTTAAAGCTTCCCCTCTCGGTGGTGCATCAGGACTAAGTTCCCAACACAAGAGCTCTGTGAGACACTTGGAGCTTCTTCCCTGTTGGCCTGTTTTCCCATGGCCTTAGGCAACCCCTGTGAAAGGGTCAGTCAGCACCCCCCAAGGGGTCTCCACCCCACTTTTCTAGGCCTTACTACTACTTGGGCAGGACACTAGCTCTATATAAGCTGAAGAGCCCATGTTTTACTAAGACTCAGTTTTGTTTCTGAGTGTTAGGTATAGGGATCTGTGGCAGGATCCTTGAAAGCATGTGATGTATAATGGCTACAGTTTCCTTCAGACTTCGAGCCCAGAGGAGGTCAGTTTCCCTGAGCCCGTGTATCCCTACATGTACTCCACAACCAGCCTAGTGTTTGCCCTCTGTTTTCCCATATACTCATTCTACTGAACACGATACGTTGGAGGTTGGTCTAAGCACTGACTTGGTTCCTAATGCCTGAGGACCGTACTCTCTGAGAGGTCACTGAGGCCCTCTTCCGTAGAGTGTATTTTCTCTTCCTGTATTCTAGCCCCTGCGTGGTAGAAAGGAACCCCCAAGCATCTTCCTTAGAGGTCAGTCTGCATTTCTAACCAGGCTTTCTTCACGGGTGAGAGCAGGAGAGGAGCTAGCTATCAGGAGCTGACATTCAGGCTGCACAGGGGAAGAGGATCTAAAAGTCAGTCAAGTCTTACCTGGGTCAAACTGCTTACATTTTTCCTGTGACCTTGGACAATCTGCCTCACCTCTCTGGACCTCAATTTTCTCATCAGCACAACAAAGAAAGGCTCTGTAGCTGAGCACATCCCAAACCCCATCCTTAGGGGTTCCTTCCCCACAATTCTAGCTCTTAGACTGGAGATGTAGCCTGTAAGGACTATGCACTGGGACTGTGCACCTGATCTCTAGTGCACATAAGAAAGACACCTCTCCAACTTATCAGGGAGTGCCCCTCCCGCAACCATGACTTTGAGAAAAAGCTCCTGTATTTGCTCTTAGTATCTCAGTATGGAGAAGGTATGTCCCTGAGATTATTTGATTACACCCTTCCCCAAGTGCTCTATGGCTACTTAAAGACAAATTTCAATGGATTCAAATGAACTCACATTAGAAATTCAGCTTACGAGCCATGCTTCACACATTCAGTAGATGTCTGCCCACTGCACTGTACTAAAGGTCCTTGTCTCGAAGGCCTTCCTCACCAAGGAAAACGGGGCTTTGAAATAGTTGAATAATAACGCTTGGGGACACCTTGGTCCTTGTGTTGCTCATTACATCTCAGATGGGAGGGAGCTGACATCTCTCAATTAATTATAGATACAGTGACCTTCAGATTCACTTAATGATTGCCCAGGCTATATGGGTGGATGAGCAGTAAGCCAAGAGACAGCCTCTGGTTCCCCCTGACTGCTCACAGGATCTTAGAGCCTCCCTACTGGGTCCTTTAAGACAAGAGTTAGGCCTCCAGATCTCCTTCTGCACCACCCTGCCCCCCAGTGCCCCCACCCCACCCCCCAGTTTCCTGGACACCCACAGCTACCTAGGGGGGCAGGCTCTAGCCTTGATCTTCCTTGGAGTCCCAAGCTGCCTGTCAAAGTTCTGCTGGGAGGCTGGGAGTGTGTCACACTGGTGAAATCATCCTGCTTTACAACCCCTCCCTGACCAAGCAGGGGCAAAAGAGACGTTGCCTATGGCTTTGACAGGGTAACAGGGGTTCCCTGAGAGTCCTCGGAAGCTAGTACACAGCCCTGGGCTTTGATGGTAGCTCTCTGTTTCCAGATCTGGAGAGACTCCTGGAAAGGGGTCATGCTGACCTCAGCATAGGTCATCTCTACTCTTACTGTACCTGTCCTTCACACAGAAGTGGGCTACCTTAGCTGGGGTTTGCCAACTGAAGATCCACCTCCCTCCTCTTCTCCCCACCCCTTTCTTCTTCTGTCTCTTTCCCCCTCTTCCTCCTCATCTTTTTCCTCTTCTTTCCCCGTTTTCTTCTTTTTCCTTTCTTCTTCTCCTGCGTGGTTGTCTACTGCCCCACCCCATACTCCCAGTCCAGTTTCAGGTAATGACTTGATGTGTATTTCTGCTCAAGTGATCAGGATGGACCTTCTGAGACTTTCTAGGGACTGATGGAACAGTTCTAAACTAGTCTGGACAGCTTCCAGAGTGTTCTGAAGATGCTGGAGAACTTCTGGCAGGGTTTAATACAGGTTTTCCAAGCTTTGTTTTCACGTTCACCCTTGTCTAGCTGTCCCTGCCAGACCCTGCCCCTCACACTCATTAGGCAAATTAAATTTACTGTCCAATTAAATTAGGAAGTCAAATCAGTGATTGCAAAAGAAAGCAGTGTGTGAGGCTCAAAATACAGCCCAGTGGTAGAGAATTTGTAGGAAGTACAAAGCTCTGAGTCTGGTTTCCTACACCTTGAGAGACATAGTGCAGGGAGGAAAGAAAGAAAAAAATTAAAAGAAGAAAGGAAGAAAAGGACTCCACAAAAAAGCTTATTTTATTTCTGCACAGCAATAGGGGGCTCGTGATCTGTTTAAGACTTGTTACAGCTTTGAGACTGGAGAGATAACTTAGCGGATAAGAGCATCTGCTCCTCTTTCAAAGGACCCAAAGGACCCAGGTTCAATTCCCAGCACCCACATGGTTGTCTGTGATTCCAGTTCCAAGGCATCCAATGCCCTTTTTCTGATTCTGCAGGCATTTGGCAAGAATGTGGAACATAGACAGAGGCAGATAAAACACTCACGTATACAAAGTAATAAAATAACATAATATAAAGAGATTATTGCATGGGCTCTCCTGGCTCTTGTGGCCTGGAAGAGCCAGAGCACCTAACTCGTGACAAGACTACCTGACTTACACACCCAGCTTTGGGAGCCCTGCTGTGGAAGGAAGTAGAGCTCACTTCCTGTCTGTGAGCTCCCATCTCTAGGACAGTGAGTAGGATGCCTCTTCAGGCTGCGCCTGTGGAGAGTTCCTTGTACTATCACAGAGTGCGTATCAGACCTGGCAGCTGGCGTTTTGTCTTCTGATGGCAACTTGGCCAAAGGACAGGGCCATTTCATTCTTCAATATCATGGCCATTACTCATATGAGGACATAAAACAAAGAGGTGAGAGAGGCAATAAAAAGGATCAGGCCAACTTGTTCTCTTCCCCGCAGGCTCTCTCCTCTCTGCCTCATCTCACCACATATCCCAGGCTGTTAGGACCAAATTCTTCGGAGTTAACTTTCTCTTTGACCCTTCCTCTCATTTCTACCTAGCTCAACTGTAAGTCTTGTCAATTGGAAGTCTTGACCTGACACCTCTCTATGATGGGGCCCTTAACCCTCAGCCCTTTGCCCACGCCTCTCCTCCCTCATCCCCCTCGTTACCCCTCTTCTCTTTTCTTTTACACTCAAGCCAGAGCATCTTCCATGCCCCATGTCTTCACTGAGGCCATCGTGATTTGCAGTCATATTGTGTGTGTGTATGTGTGTGTGAGTGTGTGTGTGTGTGTGTGTGTGTGTGAGTGTATGTGAGTGTGTGTGTGTGAGTGTGTGTATGTGAGTGTGTGTATGTGTGAGTATGTGTATGTGTGTGAGTGTGTGTGTGTGAGTGTGTGTGTATGTATATGTGAGTGTGTGTGTTAGTGTGTATGTGTGTGTGAGTGTGTGTGTATGTATATGTGAGTATGTGTGTTAGTGTGTGTGTTTATGTGTGAGTGTGTGTGTGTGTGTGTGTGTGTGTGTGTGTGTGATTTGGAGTTTAATATCTAGCTTGCTCATTCAGCATGCTTCATATATTCAAGATCAGTGTCCACCTGAGTATCGCTACAGGATCAGTACTGTCGATAAGGAACAGAGGAGCAGATGAGTGGCTCAGGAAGGGCACTGATTCTACTTTGCCTCTCTTCCAAAGGAAGGTTTTCGTCTTAACTGTGCAAACTCTGATGAACAGCAGCTTGTCTTCTTTCTACAGGAATGTCTCTACAGATCCTAGAGTACTAGCCCATTCATGGACTCAGTAAAATTTTGTTGAATGAGTTTTGAAGTAGGAAGTTCATGCCCACTACTTTTTCTTATCACTTTGACAAATCACCTGATAGAAAATACTTAACAGGGATACAGGTACCATGGCAGGATAGGAAGGCAGGCAGAAGTGGTCCAGTTTGTGGGGGTAAGGACTTGGTCTGTGGCATCTGTATATCTTGATGGATCAGGAAGCTGAGTGGTTCTGGGGATGGGGGTGAGTTATATCCTTTACAGGACTGCCTCTAGTACAGGCCTTCCCCCTCCCCTCATGCCCTATATCCCAAGGGTTCCACAGAACCCTCAGCTGGGAACCTGATCTGTCTGGACACAAATCACAACAGAGATCCACTAGGCTGCCCTAATCCAGACTTACTGTCTTTAGAGAAGGGAATCACTTTCTCTCTGATGTCATTCCTTACCTGATCTCACTGATGTCCTAGGGTTCCTGGTTTTCACGAACTGTTTATGATCTGAGAGCATGGACTGGAAATAAACACAGACTTCCATTTGATTCTGTCCCTGATACCCTAGAGGAAGAAGTGGGGGCTTCCTTGTCACAGAGGAGTTTTGTTTGGGGCTGGAGAGGTATGCTAGGGTATCCTAAATGAGGCATAGTTGCTGTTGTCACTTTGAGTCATTGATTGGCTAGAAGAGCTCTTGGGGATGCCATTCTAGGGCTACATTGGATGAAGCTGAACTTCTTCTCCAGTGGATGGTGATGGGGGTGTCTTAGTTAAGGTTTTACTGCTGTGAACAGACACCATGACCAAGGCAATTCTTATAAGGACAACATTTAAACAGGTTCAGAGGTTCAGTCCATTATCATCAAGGTGGGAACATGACAGCTTGCAGGCAGACATGGTGCAGGAGGAGTTGAGAGTTCTATGTCTTCATCTGAAGGCTGCTAGCAGAAGACTGGCTTCCAGGCAGCTAGGATGAGGGTCTTAAAGCCCACACCCACAGTGACACACCTACTCCATCCCCTGAGAGAAGCATTATACAAACCATCACAGGGGGCAAGAGCGATTCCCCCACCTATAGCATACTGGAGATTCCAAGAGGGTATGGAAAATATCAATGGAGAACAGTCACAGAAGAGACAGCAAATCCTGAAAGAGAGAAAGAGAGAGAAGGAACAGAGAGAGAGGGAGGGAGGGAGAGAGAGAGAGAGAGAGAGAGAGAGAGAGAGAGAGAGAGAGAGAGAGAGAGAGACTACAGGGATGGGATGGGAAAGCTCCTTGGTGCCTTATACTGTTTTATCTCCAACCTCACCCTGGCCTGTAGCCTCCACCTCTGAAGTGAGATTAAAGTACTCCTGTAGCTACCAGACTAAGAGGCCCATCTGACAGATCAGACAGGATGCAGTACCTCAACTAGAAAATAGGTGTTGTCTATTGTGCACCATCAGTGATGCCTTATACTGAGCCCCTTCCCTGTTTCCTGATGGAACTCCTCATCCTCACAACTTGTCTTTCAGAGGCTTCTCTTGGACACTCCCCACTTCCTTTCTGTTACTCCTGCTGTGTAGGCATTTCCCCAAGAGCTAGCCTAGATTAGTCTGAGCCAAGGGTCAGGGAAGACTGTGTTTGGGAGGTGGTGGGCTCGGTTGGGGGGCTGGGGGGTCTCAAGCAGCCTTGTGGCTGCTCTGCGGGGTCTGGCAGAACCCCAGCCTCTGGCTGTGACATACAGCCTCCTTCATGAATCCAGACAGAATTAAGCCTTTTGTTTCCTGTTTGCTAGGCCAGCTTAAAGAAAACACAGAGGGTCCATGGGGCTGGGGCTCCCAACAAGACGGCCTTTGTATTCATTTAATTAATCAGTTAGCCGAGGGAAGGGAGAGGAGGGAAGTTCATGTTATAAATACATGTTTTTCTTTGGCTTTTTCCCCCCAAAAGACAGAGTCTGAATGGCATCCCCATGAGGGCTTCCCCTCATCTCACCCTAGATGTGCTGGAGGCTGGGGCTAGCCCAGCTGCAGCTGTGACCCTCCTTGCCCCCCCCCCACTCCCTCTAGAGGCACTAACAGTGGTATCCGTGGGTCCTGGGGAAATGTTAGATGCAGTGGGGTAAGGTGGCTGCTAGCCTCTGAGTCCCTTCTACCCTTTCTCGTCCCTCTCTGAGCCTGCACGCCCCGTAACCTCCTTGGATGAGGTCCCACCACTGCCACATTGAAGAGGAGATGTGTTTCCTGAGAGGACAGAGCCATCTTCGGGTGAACCACAGAGGGAGAAGTCCAAACTGCAGCCCAGAGCCGTCCTTACCACCCACACTCCCTGGAGCTAGCTCGAGGAGACAGACAGCATGCTCAGTCCCCTCCAGGGGACACTATGGCTATCTGTAGCTGTGCTCTGTCCAGCTACAGGCTGGAGTGGAGGCTCAGGCTAAAGAAGAAATGCGAGAGCCCTGTGAGGGCTCTGGGGAGGGTGAGTTTGTGGGGTGGGGCAGCAGGCCCTCTAAGGAGGCACACACACTCATGCCCACTTCCATGGAGATCTTTGGGAAGCACTTCCCTTGATGGTGGTGCTATTTAATTTTTTTTTTTTTAAAAAAAGTTTTAAAACATTGAGTTTTAGAAAATCCTTTTGGAAATGGGTGAATTCATTTCACATACTCCCGCCCTCTCCTCACTCTCAGCTGCCAGGTGTTTGGGGAGTTAAAAAATCTCTTTTATTACGAAGTAAAATATTTGAAGTCTGTAAATATATGACGCTCGTAATGGAATTTCACTGTGGTAAATTTTTCCTTCTGTGATCTTCATTTTCAGCCCTAGTAGAAATGCTCTGGTATCCGGTAACTATGACTCCAGCCTCCTGAACATATCTTCCAGAAAAATCCTCTGACCTGGATAAGACATGGAAGGCCTGGGCCTTGAACCTCACTCTATCCTCTAGACTCAATTTCTTTCATGAGACCCTCAGGTCAACTGCAGGGAATGGGGAGGACCACAGAGGACAGGCGATGGGCAGAATTTGTAGAATATTCTGTTGGGACTACACGGCTAAGTTTTCACCTTTCTTCCTTAGGGAGACACTTTCCTTCTCAGTCACTGAAAAAGGGCCATGTTTTCAAATGATAACCCCAGTTGCTCTTCTCTTCCTTCCAGGGGTTCTTGAGAGCATGCTTAAGCTAGGTTTATGCCGGCAATTCCAGTACTTGGAAGGCAGAGGCAGGATATCGCTGAAAGTTCAGAGACAGCCAGGTCTACATAAGATCCAGGCCAGCTTGGGTTACAGATCAAGTAATAGTAAAGGCAGGCTGAGTCTTTCTGCAAGGCTTACCTTGGGTCACCAAACTGTTCAACTCCACATGTGTGCTATGAGGCTGAGTCATGTATATCCATCCGTCCATGGGTCCGCAGGCTCCCAAAGCCATGAATAAAACCCAGGACTGTGGAAACTGTGGCTTCTCCAGAATGATCTTGAATTAACCCTTTCTAAGCAAGTTGCATTTGCCCAAGCTGGGGCATTTTGAACATTTGAGTTTTCCCCTCCTCCCAGGGGGCTGGAGTCAGGATTGAGGGAGTCCTAGGTTCTGGGGAGTGAAACAGTCCATGCTACTGTTTGCTTAGAGCCGCTGTGACTATCTTTGCCAGAGTTCCAGAGAGCAAGGAGAGAAGTCAACTAGGGGAGAATTAAGCTTTCTCTTCAGAGTCCCTCGAAGCCTAGACACAATCAGCTAGGAAGGATGCTGATCAGGGATAAGAAAGACAGAGGCTAGTCCTTGCTGAAAACGGTACATGCGGCCTATGGAGGGATGACCAAAGGGTAGGCCTGCTTTGTTTGGGGGAGCTGGATCTTCAGGGAAGAGGAGCTCACTAAAGCAGTGTTTCTTGATGTTAACACACGAGTGAGTCACCTGTTAAAGTGTAATGGATGTTAAAGTGGTAGTTCCGAGTGGCCCAGAAATTATGGTTCCAAGTGGCACAGATGCTGGCTCATGCTGTGAATCCTCCAGGTGCCTAGCACATGTACTTACTTGTCCTTCAAAGGTAGGTGCTGCTCCTTAGTGCTTGTCTATCTATCCTCCAAACTCAACCTAATGCCAGGTACAGAGACTGTTGGTTGCATGTTGGTCACCCATTCACCAAAAGAAGCAAGTCAGAAGATACCGGGTCATATTTAAGTTGTGACATGTTTTGAAGTCTAAATTTTTGACTTTTTAAAGGCTATGCCTAGGCCATGTGCTCTACTACCAAGATGCATCCTCAGCCCTGATTCCTTTAAAAGACAGTTATTTATTTGTGTGTAATTGGGATGTTGGCTTCTTTAAAACACACCAAACGCTTATAAGAATATGATTTTGTTTAAATCCCAGGTGTGAGATATGGGACTGCTTCAGATTGTCCACAGCAGCTGACAGTTTGCCTCATGCTCTAGCAGGGTGTGATTTTGCCAGCTGCAGTTAGTTTTAGTTTCTGCGATTGTGTGACATTTGGAATTCTGGGGACTTTTCAGAAGGATATAAATGCTAGGGTCCTGAGAAACCTGGTGGGTCGTTGGTTGGTAGTTGTTGGTAGGTTGGTTGGCTATTGTTGGTTGGTTGGTTGTTGTTTCTTTGTTGTTTAGTTGGTTGTTGTTTGCTTTTGGTTAGCAGTTTGTTAAGTAGTTGTACATACAGAAGAAACAAGAAAAAGAAGAACTTAGATATCCAGATGGCCAGGATCAAACCTGCCCCAAGGATCTTGATGCCCTAAGGGTACGGCCATCCCCTTTCCTTTCCTCTCTATCCTTTCTCCTCTCTTACCTAGTGTTAGGGGTCGGAAAGGTGGAAGAAAAGGGGTAGAGAAGTATGGAAGAAAGAACCCGCAAACTACCGAAGTTCAGCAACATATGCGAGTGCTTGCATGCTATATGCTATACATATGTGAAGGTCACAGGACAGTTTACAGGGACTAGTTCTCTCCTTCAACCACGTGGGTCCCAGAGAGCAACCTCAAGACACCAGACTTCGTGGAAAGTGCCTTTCTTATCTGCTGAGACATCTCACAGCCAAAGACTTTGATCCTATAGTGACAGGGTTTTCATTTATTACAGGTGCTCACCATTGTCTTAGGGTTTCTATAGTTGCGATGAAACACCATGACCAAAAGTCACTTGAAGAGGAAAGGGTTTATTTCACTTAAATTCCATATCACAGTTGATCATTGAAGGCAGGCAGAGTGGGAACTCAAACAGGGCAGAAACTTGGAGCTGATAGACTATGGAGGAGTGCTGCTTACTGGCTTTCTTCCATGGACTCCTCAGCATGCTTTCTTCTCTCTCTCTCTCCCCCCCCCTCTCTCTCATCCTGTCTTCCTGTCTTCTTTCCATCTTTTTTAAGTTATTTATTTACTTTATTTCTTGATCACAGCTTCCCCTCCCTCTTTTCCTCCCAGCCCATCCCTTTCCCTCCCCTCTCCACCCCTCTTCCCCTTCTCAGAAAAGGGAGGCCTCACTTGGATATCAACCGGCCTAGGCATATCAAGTTGCAGTAGGACTAGGCACATCTTCTCCTGTGAGGCTAGACAAGGCAGTCCAGTTAGGGGAAAGGGATCTAAAGGCAGTCAATGTCAATGTCGTCAGAGACAGCCCTGCTCCTGCTTTAGGAGACCCAGCTGCATGAGTTTCATATCTGAGCAGAGGGCCTAGGACCTTCCTAGGAGCATGCCCTCTGCTTGGCAGTTCAGTCTCTTTGAGCCTCTATGGCTCCAGGTTAGTTGATTCTGTAGGTTTTTCTGGGGTGTCTCAGACACCCCTGGCTCCTTTAATCTTTCCTCCCCCTCTTCCACAGGATTCCCCAAGCTCCAGTTAATGTTTGACTGTGGATCTCTGCATCTGTTTCCATTAGTTGCTAGGTGAAGCTTCTCTGATGACAGTCATGCTAGGTTCCTATCATCTGAATAACAGAATATTATTAATAGTGTCAGGGGTGGGCTCTTCTCCTGGCATGGGTCTCAACCTGAGCCAGTCATTGGTTGGCCTTTGCCCCAATTTCTTCTCCCTCTTTTACCCCTGTACTCGGGATAAATGTTTCTTGGCTGGGTTGGTGCCGCAATCCTTGCATTGGAAGTCTTGCCTGGTTACAGGAGATGGCTGATTCAGGCTCCTTATCTCTCATTGCTCGGAGTCTTGACTAGGGTCACCCTCATAGATTCCTAGGTGTTTCCACTGGCCTAGGTTTCTAGCTCGTCCCAGAGGTGCCTCCTCCCCAATCCAGTTATCCCTCCCAGTGCTCTCTTCCTCCATCCTCCCCTCACTTCGTCCCTCCTGTTCCCACTCCCACTCCATTCCCCCCCCATCCACCCCGCATGTCTAATCTATTTCCCCTTCTTAGTGAGATTCAAGTGCCCCACCCCGTTGGTCCCTGCTTGTTATTTAGCTTCTTTGGGTCAGCTTGCTCTCTTATAGGTACCAGGACTAGCAGTGGTGTCTCACCCACAATGGCCTGGGCTCTTCTCCACCAATTAAGAAAATGCCCTATAAGCTGGCCTACCACCTTATGGAGGCAGTTTCTCAACTGAAGTTCTCTCTTCTTAAATGACTCTAGTTTGTGCCAAATTGACATAAAAACTAGACAGGACAGCCACCGTGGCTGAAGCTGCCGTTTGTTTGTATCATGCTGTATCTGTTATTGCTTTTAGATGTCAGCATACAGCAAGGATATTTGGGATATGTAGTCCCTCCTGAAGATGGTTGGGAGGGATGTCCCTGAGTGCAATATGAACGAGGCTCCTGGTGCATATTTCCCTCTCCACTGTTGTCTTTGAACATCTGGCAGTGTTAGGCAGCCAGGCAGGTGGCTTCCTGATGGTCAGCAGAGGGGTGGGGGGAGAGATTGTTTGCTTTAGTCATATTGTTATACACTGTGACTCCTGTTCCTGAATCTAGACTTGCAACTCCATATTTTATTCCTTACAAGTAATAATACATCCCAAAGTGATCATGACTTTTGCTTGGGGAGGAGAGTGGATGGGCTTTGCCCTGAGTTATGCTTCTCTGATCCTTATATACTTTATATCTCTAAGCAGTCTCTGTGTTAAATCTGGGACTGTCTTCTCCTTTTCCACCCATGGGCTGCCCTGACATATGGGCCACCACTCAATGTTGGCCTCCTCTTACTACGTGCAATTAAATCGTCACAAATTTATTAGATGCTCAATATGTTCAAGACACTTACAGAAGATAAAATACAATCAAAACCTAGCCCCTAACTTTCATCTGTGAAGGCTGTCTCCTCTAATTGGGGGAGCAGTTTGTGAAAAGTAATAATATAAAGTTAAATAATAATGAAGATTATCATGCAGGAGATGTCACACAGAGGAACAAAATTAATTAATCACTAAATGCGTGCCACGGATTCCGTGTGTTGAGGGAATTCCAGAAAGGAAGATGTTTTGCGTTGGGGGTGATGTAACATGACTAGGGTGCAGGGAAGGGCTTGGCAGGGAAGGTTAGAGTGTGCTGAAGTAGGTGGAGTACATATTAACCTGGCACAAAGCTATAGACCATGTTCTGTGTTTCAGACAGTCCACCGTACTCTGAAACAAACAGAGATGGACAAGGCACAGTCTCAAGGGCTGGGAAGCTGTAAGCCTGAACACCCAAGTTTGGGTCCTTGAATGTGAAATATCTCCCATAGGCTCATGTATTTGAATACTTGGTCCCCCACTGGTAGAACTGTTTGTGGAGGATGTGGAATCTTTAGGAGGTATAGGCTTGCTGGGGGAAGTACCGCACGCACTGGGTTAGGCTTGGAGAGTTTGTAGGCGCTCTGGACTTCCAGTTCATGCTCTCTGCTTTGTGTTTGCTGTTGAGATGCGGATCTCCCAGCTTCCTCCTGGCTTCCTGCCACCATACCTCGGATCTCCCAGCTTCCTCCTGGCTTCCTGCCGCCATACCTCCGTTGTCATTATAGACATTTCCTCTGGAACCATTGGCCAAAATAAGTTACCTTTGGTCATGGTGTTTCATCATAGCAATAGAAAGTAACCAATACAGAACCCAAGGACCTCTGTGAAGTTAGATGTGGAAGCCTCCCTCCATGAGTAATCCCATTGCTCCTACTTCGAGGGGAGGCAGGGGCAGGACTAGCCTGGAGTAAGCAGTGAAGGACAAGGGACCCCGTCTCATACGAGGTGGAGGAAGGTAAGAACTGACAGCTGAGGCTGTCCTCTGACCTTCTGTGCTTCTCTGGAACCTGCTTGTTAAGAATGAAGGATCCCTGTCTCACTCAGACCCACCACTTTAGCATCAGTCCTGCTTTAACAGGTGACTCATTTGTCTGTCAACATCAAGAAATGCCGCTGTGATGGGCTCCTCTTCATGGGAGGTTCAGCTCTTCAAACTGCTGGAGTGGTGGGGTCATCAGCCAGCTCTTGGGCGGTCAAAAGAGAAAGAGATAGGAGGATGGAGCTGTGAGCACAGGTCACCCTTTCAACAGCTTATCTGTGAAAGACAACAAAGGAGAGGAGAGGGATCTAAATATAAAAGGCTAGAAAAGTGATTTTTTTTAATTAAGTAAGTCTATATGTTCATCTTAGCATTTACAAGTATTTTAAGCCTATTCTCTCTTCTAAGTAGTTAAGGGAGTCCAGGCAGTCCTTGTACATATGCTGTACAGATGAAGAAAAGGTCAAGGCGTGTCACAAGTGGGGTTCTGCCTTCAGAGTTAATGTTGCTTCACTATACTCCCTGTGGGTTTGGGAGAATGTATGCTATAGATCAAGGCAGGTAGTCTGAGTAAACTACTGAACGCACTCTCACGTGCATGCACAAGTGTGCACACGCACACATGTGCACACACAAGCATACACACATGTACACAAGCACACCCTCACATTTCATACACCACACACACACACACACACACACACACACAGGCTAGAGGACAGAGTCCAGGTGTTGGCCCTGAGAAGGAAGGTTAAAGGCACAGCATGTTGGGGAAGAGAGAAAAAGAAAAAAGAAAAAAGAAAAAGGAAAAGTTAAATGGCACAGAACCACTGGACACCCAAAACACCTAGCTGATGCATTCAAAGAAGATCTGCAAAAAGCATGCCAGACAGTGGTGAGCGGTGAGTGGGCATGGACAAATGGACAAGAGGACAAGTGGGCCCTGGGTCCTTAGAGTGCTGCACAAAACTCATAGGTTGGAATTGCCTTTGTTGTTGTAAAATGGCTAGGAAGCAAAGGGGTATTCTCCCCGGACCCACACCAGTGATTTTCTTTATCCTTACTTTCATCTCTATTTAGTCTCTGCTGAAGTTCTGGGCTGCTGTGGCTTTTCTTCTGGCCCCTGGTGTGTCTGTACGTCTCAGTGGTTACTCAGACTCAGAGGGGAGTCTAGTGGCCATAGTGACTGCTATGTCAGGTGAAGCAAGACCAGGTGTCCTGGCAGAACAGAGGGCCCTGGATAGGGGAACAGAGGCAGTAGAGTGAAGTTCTATACTAAACATCTGCCAATCCCTAGCCAAGGAGTGAAGGGGTGGCTTCTGTTTGAGCCAGTCCTTTCCTCTGAATCCTTTGATCTGGGAGTCCTGGAGGGTCCATCCCAGAAGCCCCACGGAACTTCTGAGTAACTTGCTGGCAGTCTTGAATTGTACTCCTTTGTGTCAGAGGTGATCTGGCTAAAACCAAAGCCCCACTGATGGAATTCCAGGAATCTGCCCTCCTTGCTTTGGGAGGTCATCTCGCCCTTAGGGAAGGAGCCCACACGGTTTCTGTTCTAAGGCCAGAGCTTGCATTCAAGGCACAAGAAGGCAGGAACTCCTCTCTGCTCCTCATCTCTGTCTGCACCAGAAAGAGCTCAGCCCTACATCTCAGAGAGGGCATGCTGCCACAGCCACGCTGCCACCGGCGAGGAGATGAACAGCCTGCGTTCCGAGGGGTCTCCACACAGTTTTCAGTCTCTAGCAGAGGCTACACTCCACCCAGGACTGTCACCTACTCCTCTTTGTTTGAAATGAAGGGATTTCCTAGGACAGGAGAGTCTGGTGGTAAAACCTAGAAGGACCCAGGCAAACCAGGATGAGTTGGTCATCCCATCTCCTTTGTAGGAAAGGGCAGAATTCAGAATCTGCCCTTTTCTACTTTCTAGGCACAGCCTGGATTTTCTCCTGGGTATGTGGCCGCCATGCTGCAGAGAAGTGAAATAAACTACCTTGTAACTTTGAGGGTGAGCAAGTATGAGCAACTCACTTTGTATTTATGAGTCTCTGTACTTACCTGTACGGTAGGGCTTATGAAATGAACTTCAGAAGTTATGGTAAGAAATGAAGGAGTCAGTGCCCATCAGCCAGGGGTCTGGCCCAACCCATTAGCTCTCCTGACTCCTCCCATCTCTTCTCTCCTTTTGTTTTAGGGCAATAGGCATTCTGTTTTGTTGGGTTTTGTTTTGTTTTCACGTCTGATCATTTGTTACTCTTAAACTTGTTTTTGACTTGGCTCAGAAGTTGAAGTTCTTTTTTTTTTTTTAAGATTTATCTATTTATTATATGTAAGTATACTGTAGCTGTCTTCAGACACTGTAGAAGAGGGTGTCAGATCTCATTACAGATGGTTGTAAGCCACCATGTGGTTGCTGGGATTTGAACTCAGGACCTCTGGAAGAGCAGTCAGTGCTCTTAACCGCTGAGCCATCTCTCCAGCCCCGAAGTTGAAGCTCTTAATGAGAGCAGCCTATACCTCTTGGCAGTCTATCCCTGGCCTTTTTCTCTGGCTTCCTTCATTTTCTTGGCCAAAGGTTTAGTGTATTCTGCAGCCTCCTCCTTGTTTTCTTGGTGCTTTGTTTCTTTAGAGCAATACATCAGCGTTTGTGATGCAGGATGCATGAAGTGCCAAGACACTGCCCTCTTGGGGTGTTTCTGGCCCTGGACTTCTTACCTTCTTTGTTTAAGGGCTTTCTGACCACATGTTGGTAGACATCATCTCCTTTAAAGAGATCGAAAAGTCTTTGAATTCTGCTCGCTCTTTTGGGCCCCAAGTACCTCAGCATACTACTGACAGTGGTATCTGTCACTCCAGGGATACTGCCTCCTCCCTCTCTCTGATAACCAAGTTAAGAACACAGATTGCCACCCACAACGTATTCCTGAACCAAGTGTGGCACTTTTTCTGTCCAGTTCTCTTTGGTCTATAACAGGTATATAACAGGGTCTATGCCCCGTACTCAACAGCCCGCACGCACATTCTGCTGTGGGCAGAGATACTTTATGTCCTGAGAAAGCCTTGTTTGTTATTCCCACGACCGATTCAGCCGCACTCTTCACCCAGTGCATCAGCAACTACGTCTATAGCTATGCACTTCTAAGAGAAAGCAGGACGTTTTTGTTCATTGTCTACTTCTATGAGTTTCTGGCATCCAGTGGGTGGGAAGAAGATATTTAGCTTCATCTTGATAAGGCTGATAGCTAGGAAGTAGCTTTGAGAGAGAGAGAGAGAGAGAGAGAGAGAGAGAGAGAGAGAGAGAGAGAGAGAGGAGGGAGGAAGGGAGGGAGGGAGGGAGGGAGGGAAGGGAGAGAGAGAAAGGAAGATTACTCATTCATTTTTCTTGTTGGTTTTTTAGATATTTGCTTTATTTACATTTCAAATGTTATCTCCTTTCCTGGTTTCCCCTCTGAAAACCCCCTATCCCATCCCCCCTCCCCCTGTTCACCAACCCACCCACTCCCACTTTCCTGACCTGGCGTTCCCCTACACTGGGGCATCGAGCCTTCACAGGACCTTTCCTCTCACTGATGTCTGAAAAGGCCATCCTCTGCTACATATGTAGCTGGAGCCATGGGTCCCTCCATGGTTGGTGGTTTAGTCCCTGGGAGCTCTGGAGGGTCTGGTTGGTTCATATTGTTGTTCCTCCCATGGGGCTGCAAACCCTTCAGCCCCTTGGGTCCTTAGAGAATACCCATTCGTTATGGAGGAGGAAAAGTCGTGTGCGGGAAGAGTTTACTCTGGGTCAAAGTGATAGAATCAGAGACAAGCAATAGAGTCCTACCTAGATCTTGACGGTATCTCCCTATTTTGAAGTGGACAGGCTTTTGACATCTAGCATGTTCCCTGCTTGAGGAGGAAGGAGGCATTTTTATTTATTTGTTCATTCATTCAACAGATATTTGATGGATACCTACTGTGCGGCAAACATTGTTACAGGTCCTCAGATTACAATGGTCAAGTATTCAGCCCACGTGACGCTTATGTCCTGCCAGGGAAGGCACAGTGCATCTATGCCGTAAAAGGCCAAGTAGTATAAATTGCTTACATGGGTTAAGTAAGAGTAGCTGGCAAGACATCATTCTGCAGGGGCTACAGCAAGGCCTCTCTGAGAGGCCAATGTAGAGCTAGACCCTGGAAGAAAATAACCACACAGCTATAGCAGTCACTTCCATATCTACCAGGGACCTGTGGAGTCAGCTGCTCAAGAGACAGCCAGTCTCTGACTGGAGCTGAAGAAGTAGATGGGAATGCAGCTGTTTCCATCAGTTTTCCTTCTCCTGTGCCGGCTCCTTCTTTGCTGATCTGAGCTTTGTGGAAGGGGAAGGGGTCTGGAGGTCAGATTGCAGGTGAACATAGCATGCAAGAGTTGGAGACACTCTCTAGCTGTGGGGACAAGTCACCGTACATTTTGCCTCCTTTATGGCTCTATTCCATCGGTATCACCTTTTCCTTTAAGAAAAAAAATCCAGGCCTGTTTGGATTGCATGCTAAATGATTTATGAGCACTATTCTTCTCCATTCGTCCTACCTGTAGGAGCTCCAGCCCTTGCGATCCTATTCATGTTGATTAAGTACATTTGAAAGCAAGAGGAGACTGAAATCACTTCACAATACAGTTTCAGCTTCCGCAGGCTCAGGGGAATTCCTCGTCTCCCCTTTGAAAGAGCTCCTTTGCAGGGACTGAGCAGAAAAAGCCCATCCAGACTGGGGGCAGGAAGCCCAGGAGAGCCTTCTCTCTGGAGTTGGCTGTGGGTTTGAGATCCTGGTATTTCTCTGCAGGTGTGCCCCTAGGAGTCACCCTATGGTTCTTTTGTCTCTCACCTCCCTTTTGTACAGCTCCCTTCAGGTACCTGGCTTGATCCTGGAAGGATAACATTGGTCAGAAGCAGAGGAAAGCATTTCTAGAGAAGCTGAATATTTTTAGGTATCCAATGGGGTGGGAAGATGGGGGGAGATCAACATCTTTGCATATTCCTGGGCTGATGAATAGTGCGTGTGTGTGTGTGTGTGTGTGTGTGTGTGTGTGTGTGTGTATGTATTTGTGTCAGGCTCAGGGCCTTCCCAATTTCTACCCCATCCTTGTCTGTTCCTCTGTGGTGGAGAACTCGAAGGTTAATTAATGATCTAAACGTGAAGAGGTTTGGCACACATTGACACAGGATCCAGACTTCAATGATTTCTTTTTCGTGACTTACGTTAGCTTGAAAATCAGACTTGAGTAGATTCTGTTTCTCCTCCAGCATTGTCTCCTGCTTGTGTCAGCCGGGCACAGGGCTCCCTTCCCCAGATCCTCAAGTCAAAAGTGAAATGAAACAGTGATCCCTGAATGCATAGCCTAACTGTGAAGACATGGGACTCGTCCTGAACTCTCTGCATCTATACCCTTCTGAGCTGCCTTCCGCATCCCATCTCTAAGTCTAGGCTTGAATAGTTTTACCCTCTCCAGTCTTCAAGAAGCCATCCTCTTTGGTGCCCTCATGTACTAAGTCCTGAGACTCCTTGCTGGCCACCCTCCTGTCCTTGTCGGGGCATCACGGGGCCCCACCTGCTGCAGATGCTAGATGATCTGTCCCTGGTCTTCTCACTCTCATCTGTTCAGCGACTTTGACAAAGCCACCTCATGTCCGTGCTTCTCAGTCTTCTCATCTGCTAACGTAGAGTGAGACCATCTTGAAGAACAAACGAGACACTAGATTTTATAAAATGCTTGGTAAACTGTGAATAGCTACTGTCTCTTCATAACAAGTTAAAATGAAATTTTAAGAAGCCAGACATGGAAGCATGTGCCTTTAATCCCAGCACTTGGGAGGCAGAGGCAGAGGCAGGTGGATTTCTGAGTTCAAGGCTAGCCTGGTCTACAGAGTGAGTTCCAGGACAGACAGGGCTATACAGAGAAACCCTGTCTCGGAAAACAAAAGTTGGATGTAGTGGTGGGTGTTGCTTATAAACCCCACAGGGGGATCCCTGGGGCTCACTTTCTAGCTATTCCTCCAATCAGCCTAGTCTACCTGGAAAACCAAAGATCAATGAGAGACCCTGTCTCTAAAAAAATAAAAGCAAGTTAGACTGCTCCTGAAGAATGATACCCAAGGTTGACCCCTGGCTTCTGCATGTGTGAGCATACACAAGTGGATGCCTCCTGCCCATGCATGTGTACGTGCATGCACATATACAAACATGAATACAAATATACCAACACCCACACAATATGAAAAAATTTAAAGTTCCAATATCTGTCTAAAATCAATGTCAGAGAGGGTTTGACAGTATACCCTGAAGAAACATCCTGAAACTGTGGGGAAATAGAGGCTGGTACTCTGGTGCCAAACAGCCTTGCAGGAGTTAGAGGGCTGAGAAGTGACCACCCACCCCCTGCCAGGCATCCTCCTGGCTCCTCCATGCCTACTGGTGTCTCCTTCGCACAATTTGGAAATGGTAGTATCCTTGTCTGAGCAGATGTTGGAATGGGACCCAGAGGGGTTCCATTGCTGCAGAAGATCACCAAGCTAGTGGATTGGAAGGTGGAGAATCTAACCCAGGTCTCCTCTGCCCACGTTGTGCCCTCCTGTGAGGACCTAGCTTCCAGGAGTAGCTGTGCTTGATCCCATCAGTGGCCCAGGCACAGAGCCAGCCACCCCTTAGACCTGTCATGTGACTGCTCACCGTGTGTTCTCTTGAGGAGTTCCCTTTCTAAGGACTTTGGCTCTTTCTCCCTGGCTCTTTCTGTTCAGCTCATCAGAGGGCTGCTCTAGAGTCTGAATTATGTGCTTAGATCAGCCAGCCAAAATTCAGTGCTGTGGTAGGGCTGCCCATGTGTGTTGAGCTACCCCCCTCTGAAGACAGACTCAGAGATCTTCCTTTTGACCCTGGAACCCCTAGTTAGCATCCCTTCTTTCAGGAAACACAGTCCTGGATGGAGGGATATAGGAGTGGCGTTAGCCTCGCCTTCCATGACCACACTGGACAGAGTCCTTCCACTCCCGCTCCTTCCTCTGGCTGTTCCTGTCTTCTCCCATCCCTGGTGTGGAGGGTCTGGTCCCACTCAATCTTTTTCCCACTCTGGGAGTCCTCTCTCTGCTGAGCAGCTCAAAGGGTCTTTTGAGTGGGGGGGGGGATGAGCAGCCTGTGGGTCTGGGAGGAGAGATAAAGGCGAGTGATCCCCAAGGGCCATGGGGTCAGGGGCTGTGTATCTGGTGACTTCTGAATGCAAGCGCCAACAAAGAGAAATCTGTGGAGGGAGAGCCTCCGTGAAGGAAATAAAATCTCCATGAAAACAAACTTTTGTTGGAAGCCTTCTCCTCTTGTTTTGGCAGCGCTGCTAGCTCCTGGGAGGGGAAGGCCGGGTCTTCCGGAGGAGTCTGGAGGCCCCCAGATTGTCCAAATATCGGCTTGCTCTGAGAGGACTGTTTTCTTCCCTGCAGGAAGAAGGGCTTGGGAGTCAGCGCAAGAACTGCTGGTTTTCTAATCAAGGCTAGAGTGAACAAGAGAGAGCTGGGGCCACAGAGCAAGCACTTGGATTGTGAGTTAGGAGGCATGGCGGATAGACCACTGCATATCGTGCGGTTCTGTGGCTTCATTAACCCCAGGATCCCTTCCAGCCTTGGTTTTCTCACTTAAAAATGGGCATTACTTGCCAAAGGTTCATTCAGAAAGAAATGCAGGACCAATCCCGAGTGAGCACAGCTATCTCCCTGTATCCTGTAGACCAGAGCATAGAGGTGAAGGTGAAGTTGGATGGTGGTGTCTTTCTCTTCTCTGCAGGGCTGGGTGGTCACAAATGACACCCAGCAATTTAGTTTCTACATATTGGGTTTTTTTTTCAACTTCAAAGAAGCTAGCATGGTGTGAGAAAGGCTCTCACTCTGTCTCTGCAGCTAACTTCAGTGGGTCCCTGCATTGTCTCCCTCTAGGGTGATTTAGAGGTTGGGTGGATGTATTAAAGGAGTTCTCCCCAGCTGCTGAGATGGTGTTAAATAAAACCAAGGCTGTTTTCTTCCCGGAGCTAATGAAACAATCAGAACTCATGTTGGTTCCGGGCCCCCAAAAGGTTGCCTCTCTCTCACTCAGGAGGAAAATCCTAGTTGTGGCTGCTGTCTCCAGGGAGCTCTGGCTGGGTAGAAGGGATAGCGCTGGGGCCAGAAAGTGATCTGTGGGTTTGAGTCTGTCTGCTTCTATCGTGCTATGTTACTGTAGGCAAGAACTAGCCTTCTCAGATATCCATTTCTCTTACCATGACCACAAAGGATGGGCAAGCCACTCTCATCTGTGTAGAAGAGAGAGAAGTAGATGTTAACCCGAGGCCAGTTTGCTGGGTGGAAGGGAGGGGCCTGAGCCGTTGCCTGGGGACAGCAAGGCTGGGAAACAAGCTTATCCAGTCCTCACTAGTCTCTTCCAAGTTCTTTTGTTGCTGGCAGCCAGAGATGTTGTTTCTTTTCATCCAGATGAGTTCTTAGAGACAGGCCTGTGTCTGCAGTGTTCTGGACATCCTTAAGAACTGGGCAGCACATGACTTTCTTTTTGACCCCAGTGGGATTGACTGGGGAAAGCCTGTCTTGGGAAGCTTGACTGAATGAGCAAAGATCCTCCCTCCCCTTCCCTCTGCTGTCCCTTCAGAGCTTGATTGGCTGGTCTGAGTTGTGGGCAACAAGGAAGCATTGTTAGTAAATGAGGCATCCTCTGCTGACCACATGGAGAGATCACAGGGGGCATGTTCAGGCTTGGCTGACTGGGGTGTATGAGAGAGAGGAAGGAATGGACTGTGGGAGGTTTTCTTCCTTCCCCCAAACACACATACACACAAACACACACACACACACATACACACACACACACACACACACACACACACACACACACACACACGCATATATATACACCCATTCACACATTACACAAACACACATATACACATACACACATATACAGTACTCGGATATGCACACATACACATGAAAACAAACACACATACATATGCCCATACATATACACATATATGCATATATGCATAAACATGTATAATACACATACCTATACATGTACACATATATACATAATACATACATGCATATATATACATATATCTGCCCATATAACACAATACACATATACATACATGCTCACCTGCACGCACAGTTATAAATTACACACACTAGTGTTAGATGAACACAAGCACACATAGCCATGAAGTCACACACTCAAAGACACGTGTATGCTTGCACATTCAAGCAACAGTGCCATGGCTATTTTTTTGGTTTGTTTTCTGTTCTTTTCATTTTTTTTTTTTTGCAGTGCTGGGGATCAGAACCCTGATCTCATACATGCCAAACTCAAGCTTCACCAATGAGCCTCATGCTGCCAGACCCCAGAGAAGTGTTTTCTAGAAACCTCTCTGCTCACTCTCCCATTTGCCTCTTGCCCAGCCTGGGGCTACTTCTATCCCTCATCACCCTGGCTCACTGGTCAGCCATGACACAAGCCAGATTTGCAGGACAGTGCTTATTCCACACAGTTTGGATGGAGTAGGGAACATAGAGGAACTTGGGCTTGAGAGCCTGGGAGAGCTGGGTTCGAATCCTGAGCCTTCTACTGGTCCAGACACAGTGGTCAGCTACTGAGCTCCTCTAAGCCTTACTTAGCTATCAGCTCAGACAGGAAGTGGGAGGTTAAGTATCATCATGTGTACCATTTCATACTACAGAGCTTTGAACAGCACAAACCCCCTCATTACAAATCCCACAAAACAAGTGGGGCTGAATTCTATTAGGAACTGCTGATTTTCAGTCTCTAAACTCAAAACTATCTAGTAGCCATGGACATGTAAGGGATAGATTCGAGGAATTCTTTTGGTGAGGAGTGAAATCCCCCTGTGTTGGGTGTGGGGGTTAGAGAGCATGGAGTTAAAGATGAGTCCCTCAGGCAGCCCCAGTCTGAGATGGGAAGACAGGAAAGATGCCTATTGGGGACAGGGACACCTTTCTGTCACCCGGGGAAGTCACCTCTGGAGAATCACCAGCTCTGGCATTTTTTTTCCCCAGTCCTTCCACAACTGGTCTTGACCACGCCCCATTTCTCTATCCACAGAGACAGTGTTTCTGCAGAGGGGCTATTCCTTCAGAGTTCGATGTTCTGCTGGATTCTGCACCACTGAGGGCTCTAGGCTCCAGCTTGGTAGTGAAGCCCCTGCATTCCAGAATAGCCTCTCAGACCTAAGCCCCAAGGAGGTGTTGGCTTCCAGGTGGGGTCTTCAGGGAACTGAAGCCCTGGGAAGAGGCCTAACTGGCCTGTGGGCTATGAGCCTGGGGCTAGCGGCCTCTGCTCTCCCAGGAAAACATCCACCCAGCGCTACCTTAGCACCGATGGGAGAAAGAGAGGTAGACAATAATACGTAGTATATGCTTGCATATTTGGGGCACACATACTTCTTTGGTGAGACAGCAGGTCTATCTGTAAGGGTGGGGCTAGGTTGAAACATGGGATGGACAGCTGTAGGCAGCTGTGTTCTTTAGTGTTTGAGGCACATGAGTTGATATAAAATACGACCATGCTCTCGGTTTTGGTTGTAACCAGAAAGGATTCGAGGACAATTAATAAATCATTTAGTGGCCCGAGTTTAAGTAACTTATTATTATGGGCTGCATATATTTATTATGCTTCACTAAGCAACACCAGCACATTTCCTCTGACTGTCACACAATTTGTATGCAATTTGTTTCAGTGGGTTTTTTTTTTCCTTTTTAATGAATCTATAAATTATTAACCTGCATTCTTCAGGACAGATTGCTCGAGTTTCATCCCCTCCCCCACCACCTGCAAAATCTTTGTGCCCTCAAGTGATGGGCAGTGCTACCTGTTGTCTGAGAGACTGGGCAGGCTTAGGGTGGCTGGCAGTCTTCCCGACTTTGAAAATCTGGAGCTGGGACCTATAGAGATGCAGTATACTTGGGGTGATTCATTGGTACCTGGAGAGGATGAAGCATCAATGCAAATGCTGCCTTCCAAAGCTATGCAAAAGTAGAGAGATGTGGGGTCTGGGAGAGACAGCGCAGTTAACGTAGGAGCCTGAAGGGCTTCGGTGGTCCCAAAATGCTCATCATGCAGATGGGGAAGCCAACCCTGCAGCCTCATCTCCCTGACTTTCCCTTGCTCTGATTCTCACCGTCACCTCTCTCTACATCTTCGTCTAAGGTGTTCTCCACACCTCTTCTTCAGTCCTGTATTGGGCTGCATTTCTTGGTAGTATAGTTTGAAGCTTTCAGTATTGTGACATTTCCAGCTGAATCCATAGGCATCATTGTCTCTTCTCACTAAAATTCTCCCCAGTGTGCTAGTGACCTGGTTAGATGGTGGCCTTAGCTTGTCTCCCTCTCCACTTCCCGGCTGTCTTACCTAATATCTAGTCAACATACATCATGGCGAGCATCATGAGTGACAGGGGTTCCCTGCCTTCCTTCCTTCCTACCTATTGGAGTGACCCGACGTTGACAGGTATCAATGCCTGTTGGATAAATGAATGAGCCAACCAATTAGAAACCCAAGTGACTTCTGACAACACAGGCAGCCCAGAGGAAGGACTCGCTAACGTGGGACCATGGAGAAGACCAGACTCTAGACAGCTTAACACAGAGGACGTGTTACACACTAAGTGGGAACTCGTCTTTCCTACTTCTTCCCCTGCCTGGCTGAGCAATTAGCCTGCTCACGACTAAACCTTGCAGAAGGACTCGGGACTTACTTGCCCCTTGGCCTTCTCTGTGGCCCTCCAGACCCCAAAGTTTGCCTTTTGGGAAAGTCTACTTTCCTCCTCTTTTATGATGTCGAGACAGGCCAGATCTAACCAGCTACCTTAACCTCTTAGAAATGTGTGCAGAAATAGGGGGAAGAGCCCTAAGAAAAGGCCCAGAGCATCCCCTCTGAATAAGGTTCACAAACATGATTTTGTGACACATATTTTGACTGCTCAGAGACTTTTAAAAAATTGTTCCCTTTCCTGTAGTTTTACTCAAGGTCGGATTTATGAAATTATTGAACAGCTAAATCACCGGCTAGCAAGGTTGGCAGTTTTGCCGTAGAAACCACGACAGGTCTGCCGGGAGGATGTGAGTAAAAGCAGCACGCACTGGAAAAGGCACTCTGTCTGCTGATTTGCCTTCAAGAGGGTCACAGTGGAAGCCCTCTGATTTAGTTGCTTTAAGACATAAGAAGGCAGTTTAACCCTGAGAAGGGCCTCTTGTTGCTGCCAATTCTGCACATGCAAAGGCGGCTGCTTTGGGGCCCTACCCTCACTTACCATCTTTCCCCCATTGCCTTTGGACGATGCTAGCTAGCTCTTCAGTTTGCCCCAAACAAGAGCTCTGCTGTGTCTTCTCCAGAAGCTGCCTATAGCTGACCTTTCTGCAGCCTAACAGTCCTGCCCCCAGAGGGCCCGACGACCCTTCCATGCATGGGCGGAGTCCCCCCAGCCAGCTCCTGCACCCTCTGCCACCTGCAAGCTCTTTTGCAGGCAGGTGCCAGGTGGAGAGAGTCAGCTGCACGGGAGAGATTGTTCTGGGTAGTTACTGCTAGCAAGGGACCGTATTCCATCTCCTGCTATCAGAATAATCTGTCCTCCGCTGGGGGAGCCTCCGAGGAGCAATGAGCAGGTGAGGCTCGGCAGATGGCACTGCAGCCGGGGTGGCTAGGAGCTATAGGGCAGAGATGCCATCTTGCCTCAGTGCAGGAGGCCCTGCTTCAGTGTCTGATGACTCTGCCACAGTGCCCGGTGGCCTGTGCTGTGAACCCAGAACTCCCCGCCATCACCACCTCCGTTTATGGCAAAATTGGGTCTCCTTAGGAAAGGCTTGGTTTTCCTACTCCGTTTGTTCTCAGATTGGTGTTATACCCTGGAGCCAAATTAGTGGCTAAGAACAATTGGAAACAAATGCTCTTTCAGCATCCCACTGTGATCAGGGGGATCCGGGTGGGGACACCAGCCACTTGGTTGCTTTCTCCACTGAGCCACCTCTCTGCTGAGAGTCAGCATCCCAGAACCATTTAGCACAGCCAAAGTCCCTCGTCATCAACCAGCGCTGTGCACATCTGCCTAACCCTGGAGCCCTGTTCAGTTATTTATGAAACAATATTCAGGGCCAGCCCCAGGAGTCGAGTTGGGAAATAATGAATGGGAAGTGCCTTAATGTTGTTTGAAGGGACTCTGGGACTCCTCTGAGATGCACAGGATGGTTGATTTGATCTGGACCGAATACCAACATCTCTTCATTCTAGTACTGTGCTAAGAACAGTGACTGACCCCACGGCCCCCCACTGTACGGGTATATTACCTCCGAAGGGACGTAGTAATAGAAAGTTCTGGGAATGCTTGGTGGAGAGAGCCTCCTATTGTCTCTTCGTACTTTACCCTAGGCTTTGATGTCAAAGAGGATGCTGCCACTTATAAAGTTTACATCAGAGAACTCATAATGTTTTATGTTTATGATTTTTGTGTGTGTGGGGGGGACAGCGTTCATTGCTATCCTTGGCTGCACACAGCCCAAGGACTAAGAACATGTCTACTAGAGTATAGGGTCCTGCAGGTCAGAGAACTGGCTTTGACATCCATCACTGAACTCAACCGAGCAAAAGGGCTGACATTCGAACATATTTTAATACATGAATGAACTCCTGATGTGACTTCCCATCTGGGATTCCCTAAATAAATCCTGCCCCCTAACCCCCATCTTAAAAGTGGAACAAAAAGGGGAGCTTTTGTTTTGTTTTGTTTTGTTTTGTTTATTGGTTGGTTAGGATTTTGAGGCAGGGTTTTGTGATGTGGTCAAGGCTGGCCTAGAACTTGTGACAATCCTCCTGCCTCCAAAGTGTTGGCCTTAAAGACTTATGCTACCACTTCCAGCCATGCTCTGTCCTAACTTTGGCACCTACTTTGGGCCAGCTCTAAACTCCAGCTTGTCTTTTGCAGTGACTGACTCCGGGCTAGCAGGCGCTGACCCTTGATGCAGATGCTCCCTCTGCCCTCACGACCCTGGGTTAGTCCTTATTGCTCGTTGGTGGCAAAATGCTGTATTTTGCCTGCTCTGCTTCCCTTGATGAATCCTCAGATTGTCACTTTCTCTTGTCACACAGCTGAGAATTCTATGCAAAGTAAAGCCAGATGCCAGTGGGGACTTGTTAGCACAAAGACATGCATTTGTTCTGCCCCGGGCTGAGCCTCCTGGGTAGGCTGTATTTACTTTTCCTTTGGAGCCAGACCCCTCTCCAGAGGGGACTTTGGGGCCTCTTCACTTTTAACCAAATGAGGAATGTCCAGGGTCATCCTGCAGCTGACCTTTCTCCTGTGTGACATGGCTTTGTTCCCTAAAGCAGAAGCAGTTTCTGCCTGGTCCACAGTTTCTCTTGCTTGTAGCCAAACAGTGCTCCAACAAAGAATATTTACTTGCACCAGAGACAGCATTTTAACTTTTCAAAATGTATCAGGATATCATTGTTGCATTTTTACAATGTCTCTTACAGGCAATGCAAGTATAAACATTTGAGTTGAGGCCAATAAGTTTCTTGGAATCTTAGGACTTTTTAGCTAAATATGCACCTAGTGGAAATCTTTCCTTCTGATTTAAACTCTGCAAAGGTAGACAACCTCAAAATCTTGCCATAATTCATAACACATTCCCAGGATAAAACACATACCTATCTGGATAAAAATCTAAGAGGCTTGCAGACGTCCGAAAGTTAAAGGATGCTCTTGCTCCAGTCCAGTCACTTGGTCCAAGATAGGAAGAAACCGAGACTCAGAGAGTTCTAGTGGTGTGTGCAGGGTTCCAGGACTGAGGTGACTAAGGCCATTCTTGGCATCCTCTAACCCTCCCACACGGCAAGCTGCTCAGCACCTCAGGACATTAAGAGGTTAAGAGTTCTAACCCCCTCACCTTTTCTCAGCCTCCCATTCCCTTCCCTCTTTAGACTTCCTGCACATCATTTATTGCTGTGGATACATTCCTAAAATGTCTCTCGTTTCAGGCTAGAAGGTTGGTTTTCACCTCTCTCCACTAGGCAGTCCTTCTCCCCCTCTGTTTTAAAACCCTAAATATATTTCATAAAACATTTCTCACCTCCGCAGAGTCATGTTGCTTTGGGTGCTACCATGAATCGCAGCCTTTCCGGTTGACCCCAGCTGTGACAGTATTTTTGCATTTGCAAGAAGGCAGTTCTTCCTCTGTGGCTTCAGAGACTCGGAGTTCCCTGGAACCTCTGCCAACAAGCCTTGGATCCCCTTGTCTTGTCTTTCGACTTCGGAGCGCCTCCCTTTTCTACTTTTTAAAGCTCCTCTGTGTTTTCTTTCTCTTTGATAGAAATTAGGGGTGTTCATGGTGATGGTGGTGGTGTGTGTATGTTTATAATGTGTGCGTAAGGTAAAACTATTTTGAAGAGCACTGAACATTCAGTGGCATCACATTCATCTATGTAGTTGTGCGGCCTTCACCACCATCCGTTCACAGAACTCTTCTCTTCTGGCAAAACTGAAACGTGCCCCTATTGAACAACTAACTCCCCATTCAGCCAACCCAACTCTCAGCCTTTGGCAACCATCATTCTGCTTTCTGACTCTGTGGACTGGACTGCTCCCCGTATCATCCCGTGAGAGGAATCAAAGTATTCTCCCTTTTTGTGCTGGCTTTTTGTACTGGCTTAGCACAATGTTCTCAACGTTCACCCATGTTGTAGCATGTATCTTTTGCACTGTTATGTGCATCTCCCCGAGTTAGTGAGCTGTCAGTCCCTGTGACAAAGTACTGGGGAAAATAGTCCTAGTAAAGAGGTAATAGTTGTTTTCTACTCCTGGGCTTAGAAATTTTAGTCCATGGCATGTGGTCCCTGTGCTTTGCAGTGTGGTGACACAGTGCATCATGTGTGCTGATGGAGGCCTGCTTACCAAATGGTGGCAAAGGCAGGAAAGGGCAGGGTTTCAACATCTCTTCCAAGGACATGCCTCCTGGGACCTAACTTGCTTCACTAGGCCTACCTCTCCTTCCAAATTTCATTGCCTCTCACTTGGGTCACTGGTTGCGAAGAACCAGCCTGCCTCCATCTTAAGCTTAAAAGCTATCTTATAGTAAACATAAACAAGGTTCACTCCTGTTTATGGCTAAACCTCAGTTGCTCAGTGATTGAATTATGCCCAAACTGTAACGAAACTACAAATGTCTCTGTACTTCCTATTCCAGGAATGGCAGTCATGTCTTTGTTTCAAAAAGTTGTTTATAACCATCTTGGGACCCTATCTTTGTTTGAAAAGGTTATCCCACCTGTGACTTCCTTGTTATGAGTAACTATTGGCTACCTTGTTATGCCCGCCTTACAGCCTCGTCTTTGTTTTAGGAGGGACTAACTTGTTATGTGTATGCTCTGCTCCTGTAACCCTACCTGCTTTGCTGGCCAAGCCCCCCATTTGGAACAACCCTACCCCCCCCCCTACACACACATACCTGGGCTATAAAAGCAGTGTATTCTTCCTATCCAATGCTGAGCTCTTGAACCCCACCTTAGGGGGAGGCAGCCCATGTGCACAAATAAAAGGTTTGCTTTAATTAATTGCTTGCCTTAATTAATTTGGCCACGATGATTTGGTTCAGTGGTATTTCTCTTCCCATTTCTGGGATTAACAGTTGGTAACCGAGTCTTTAATACAGGGGCTTTTTTTGGGGGGGGGGAGCACTTTTCAGATCCAAACTGTTGCAGACACATTTTGTTTTATCGATCATTTTGCCAATGGACACTGGGTTGCTTCCACTTCTTGGCTATTATAGCTGAAGGGATCATACGTAGACCTGGATGTGGCTCCAACCCCTCCTATGGCCTCTGAAATTGGTCCCTTCATTATTTGACCTTGGCCAAAGCATACAAACTTTGTGTGCATAGGTTTTGTCATTCATAGTAGAAGTGAGTCGATTCTACTTGTGGCTGTTCCATCCTTGATGTGAATCCGACTGAGACCAGAGAATTTTGCATTGTAAATTTTAAGTTACTAGCATTTAACTCTAGAGCCACGCACCGTGGCCAGTGTCTCCCTCATAGCACCGTGTGGCTGTAGAGAATAAGAACAAGACCTGCAGAAACCCAGTAGACAGAAAGTACCCAGCTAGCCAGTGTCTGGCACATAGTAAGCACTCAATAAATGCCTGCTTTTCTTAGGCATTCTGTGCCTCGCTTTCCAGCCCACCACACCTGATGGCCCTCACACTAGCTGTCCTGAGTCACCTGGGGGAGGGAGGGAAGGTGTTACTGTGGCAGCGGTGCATGTCAGTAATGAGCCTTGCACTGAATGTTTCTGGTCTGCTACTTTCCCTGGAGGGTCATGTGAGCCAGAGTGGTATGTGGCCTGCTTTGCAAGTGATTAACATGGTGTAAGCAATCTGCATAGAGAGAAAAAAAAAAAAAACCCTCCGTTGGTATTCCATTATTCTATTAGAGTTTCAGAGCTGGGATTAAGTGGACATGATTTCTTCCTATGGGCCATTAATTTTGTTTTATTGCTGGTCTGATGGCCATTACCCTTTTTTGCCAATGCATTCCCCCATTAGGTTTGTACAATTAACAAAATATGTGCTGTTAGGGCTTTGATAGGAAGAGTGGGATGGAAATAAAGGGAGGGGTGCAGCTGCCACGGAGGAGGTGGGGGCTGGGGTAGGAGAGGCAAGAACTAGGGGCGGAGCCTCAGGAATGGGGTGGGAGCTGGGAGTAGGTCTCTTGAGCACCAGCCTCAGGCCATTGGCATTCCTGGAAAGCTGCAGAGAGCTCTTCCTGGCTCTTGCCTGAGAATGAAGGAAGCAAAAGGTGGAGCACTCAGCGGGTCCGGAGTTGACACTCAGTGGGTCCGGAGTTGACACTCAGCGGGTCCGGAGTTGACACTCAGCGGGTCCGGAGTTGACACTCAGCGGGTCCGGAGTTGACACTCAGCGGGTCCAGCGTTGGCACTCCTAGTCATCCTTCTTCAGCTTCTAGTTGGGTCCAGCACAGAGGAGAACATACTGGCTACCCCACCTGCCCCACTTTATGTTCTTAAATACAGAACTCCTCCACAGGGAGTGGGAGTTACTCCAGATACCTGGCTCTGTGACAAAAGAGGCCTCCAGTGGTACTTCCTTTCTTTCTAGGCACACACAGGAGGCCCTGTGCCCATTTTAGGGGTGACTGATTCCTAATGCCATTCAGTGGACATTCGGGATTGGAGTGGCTAAGTCACCCTTTTCTTTTTTCCTGAACTGTTACAAATCCACATTCTAATAACTTGAAGTTTCCCAAATGTTTCAGTGTTACCAGAATTCAGAAAAATAATAGATTCTGAGTCTTGGAATATTTTTAAAGAAGGGTGGATGTGATCTCATTTGTGTTCCAAAAGGATCTCTAAGCCGGGCGTGGTGGCGCACACCTTTAATCCCAGCACTTGGGAGGCAGAGGCAGGCGAATTTCTGAGTTCAAGGCCAGCCTGGTCTACAAAGTGAGTTCCAGGACAGCCAGGGCTACACAGAGAAACCCTGTCTTGAAAAAACAAAAAAAACAAAAACAAAAACAAAACAAAACAAAACAAAAAGGATCTCTAGGAGTAGGGAGGGGGTGGATATATAGGGAAGATCAGGGTGAGACTGGAACCAGGCGGCCAACTGGACTCATAAGACATCGTATGAGCAGAGGGGCTGCTCTGATGGAGGTAGCAGGCTCTCCGTGCTGTCTTTGCACTGCAGAGGACATCTCCAGGGTCAGGGCAATGTACCCCGAGTGTCGGCCTTCTACTGGGTCGACTCTGAAAAGATCAGGCTGGTCTGCAAGCCACATGGCTCAGTGTATGTGGGACTGCCTTCTGGTCTCTGAGAAAGCGAATCATAGACTCTTCCACCCACCGTTCTGGGAGTCAGAGCACCTCTTCTATTTAGATTAGTGAATAGGGTAAGGCTGCCAGTGCTAAGATTCTAGATAGGGCTTCAGGTTCATGCTTACACTGAAAGTACAGGCTTAAGATTAGAGGATGTAGGGAATGCCACCCAGGGACCACATGCAGGTCCTTTGCAAATGGGTGCTCACCCTGCCTATGACCCCAAAGCCAAGGATGGTGTGGAAGTATAATCTGTATCTACCAGGCTTAGAGGAAAGTTATCAATGTCCTCAATGCCAATGAGTGAGAATTTCAAGCCCTATTTATTTAGTGCGAAGTCATGATATTGTTTGATCACTCAGCTACTATGCCACGAGGAACCTGCTGGCCAGGAGCTACAACGCCTGAATGGCAGTTCATAGGGCAAATATAAACAATTGTGTAATATTATCCAGACAGATGGACTAGTGTAGGGACTCTACAGCAGTGCTACACGGGATGTGCCATCTATAGTCACTGAAGTAAATTAATAGATACCCTTCACGAATGCCTCATGCCACTCAGGATTTCATTCAGTTGATTCCCTTTTGGAAGGTTTGCTCATATGCTGCGGGAATTTTTCAGAGAAGATGATCATCCAGGGAAACAGTTGACACCCGAGAAGGGTGTCTCACAGATCTGATCTCAAAGGTCTGGTTTGGGCAAGAACAGGAAATTTTTGAACAGTCAGATGTATACAGATGGCCCAGTCTTCACCATGTGCCTGTCTTTTTCCCACTCAGTTGCTTACAGTCCCTTTTGTCACTGAATAACATCAATAATCCTATTAAGTTATTAATATAGTCCAAGTTGTTCAGTAAATGTGATGCATTATCTCTGTTGTCGTTTCCAGTGTCTTCTTCCTCTTAGAGAGGTGAAAATTGAGACTGAGAGAGACTACAATCAAAACATTAATGGGTCCCAGCTAGAAACCAACGTATCTGAACCCCAAATCTTTGCTCTTAGCCACAATTACATTGTGAAACCCTTTAGGAAGAGATTTAACACTTTCCCTGGAAACTAATCAGGACCATATCAGATGTTGGGGGACTTTGTTTTAAAGATGGCCTAGTCTAACTTCATCATTTTCTGCTAAGAAAATTGAGTCATAAAGTTGTTAATAGTTCTTCTCCAAGATCAAACAGTAAGATAATTGCAAAGTCGGAGCATGAATCCACACATCTGGCTGATACCCTTGATACAGCACTGTCTGTATTGGACCATCGATGTTTACAACAACATCATTTCCATCCTTCTAACTTACCTGGGTGTGCCTCACAGCTGGCTGCACAGCTGTCTCAGGATGCAAAGTCAAGTTCTGGAAGTCCTCCCAGGGAAGATTTCTTCTATCTTTTCTCATTTGTTTCCCAAACAAACCCGACCATACAACCACTCCCTTTATTTACCATTTTGTATATTCCTTCATGTCTATAAGTGAGAGTGGTCAGTTTCATTTATGATTCCATATCATGTTCAGAGTGAAGAAGATAGCCTGCAATCCTCATTCTTGTCATATTACTGCATGGCTGTATGCCTCTGATGTGGGGTTTCCCTACAGAGATCACATAGTGCTGGCTTTGGAAGGTTCCAACATATCAATCTCATGGATGCATGGCATGCACGATGGGTCTTCCTTGATGCATAGTAAGAAAGGAAAGATAAGGACAACATGGAGAAGTTAGATGTGCATAAGTGTGTGTGTGTTTGTATGTGCGCGAGTGTTTGAGAGAGAGGGTGGGGGAGGGAGAGAGAGAGAAATAGAGACCTACAGGGCAGAATGCCCTCATCCCTAACCCAGATATTTCCAAATGATAAGAACTTGCAAATAAAAATTTAGTCTTCTTCAAGAGTGTCTCACTGGGGAAACAAACTACTCTGAAGAATAGACTACATGCCCAGCAGTAAATGGCCAATAGAAAATTAAGTCAGTGGCATCTTTGGATAATCTCTCCTTGTCTCATAATGTTATGTCAAGATTTTTCCTTTTGTTCTTTCCCTTATTTTTAAAATTGTATCTTATTTTTATTTTATTTACATATATTTAATTTTTTTCTTCCTTCTTTTTACGCCATGGGTCCTCTGTGCACACACGCAAACACACACACATACACATACACACACACACTTCCAATTTAGTGTTTTTATGGGATTCCTGAGTGAGAATGAGCAAGTTTCTCTTTCTTGGGCCTTTTCTTGGTCTCTTTTCCTTCTGTTTGTTTTGCCCCATTACAATGTGTTAGTTATGTTTTATTTTATTTAATTATGTTTTATTATTATTCCTTAGAAGCCTGTTTATTTTCCCTTTCTTTTTCAATATATTAAATTCTCTGGAGTTAGAGGCTGTTGGGAGAGGCCTGATAGAGGTAGTGAGGATAGAACTCTTGTCCTCTGGGGGAGCAGAAAGTGTTCTTACCCATTGAACCACCATTGCAGCCCCTTGCCTGTATGCAGACAAACAGAAGGGGGTGGACCCGAATAGGAGGGTAAGTGAGGAGGAATTGGGAGGAGCAGAGGGAGGAGATTAGGGTAATCAGGATTAGTATGTGATTTTTAAAAAAATCTATTTCAACAGGAGCAGGGGCAGGGGGAGAAATAAGTAGCGTTTAGAGGAAAGAAGGAAAGAAAGTTAGAGGCAGAAAGAAACAGACAGATGAAGAGAAATAGACAGCTGGAGACAGAAACAGAGATGACAGATGGAAATGAAGGGGGAAAGAGAGTGTGCCTTGAAATATTTGTGTCAACTCGTGGAGAATGTAACACAGTGTGCCTTGATCGTGTCTGCCCCTCAGCCTCTCACATCTGTCTCTCCACCGTCATCTCCCCACTGCTTCTCTACGTTGCCCACGGAGTTTTGCGTTACCCTACTTCTCTGGGGAGTGAGGCCTGCCCTGAAGTGTGGCCAGTCTTCCAAGGGTCACACCATTACCCAAAGGTGACTCTTCTTCTCCTGAAAGCTGTCAATCGCCAACAGTTCCTCGGCTAGGATGTGGTTCCATGCCTATCTTCCCCTCTCTGGGCTTGGATTTTGTTTGGCTGAAGCTTGTCTCAGATCTTGTCTACACCATCATAATTCCCGAGAGTTCGTATGTGCAATGGCCGTGTTGTGAGAGGATATGATTTTGATGATATTTTAATCATTCGACTCAACAAATGACCCTTAGTTGTAAGACATTTGCTCCCCTTTTGTAGGTCGAACTGTGTTATGAGATGATGCTGAAAGATGGCATGATTAATATTTTATCAAAATAAGAATTATCGGAGCTTTTATGACAATTCAGTGGTTAGGAACACTGGCTGTATGGCCATGGTAACCTGACTTTAGATCCCATCACTTACATAACTCCCAGGATGTGATCTTGCACCAACCTGTAACCCCAGTAGGGGCAGAGTGGGAGGATGGAGAAAGGGGATGCTAAGGCTTTCTGACTACCAGACTAGTCAAAAACACAAGCTCCAGGTTCAGTGGGAAACTCTGCTCCAAAGGAATAAGGTTTAGAGTGACAGAGGAAGGTACCTGATGTTCTCCCCCAGCTTCTGCATTTGTGCATAGCTGCATACATACACACACATGTACTATACCCACACACATACCTGCCTATGGACACTAGAAATGCCATTTTAAACATACTGTCTGTCTCTCTGTCTCTGTCTCACTCTGATTATGACTCTTTCTGTTTCTGTCTCTGATTCTCTCTCCCTCCCCTCCCCCACCTCAAATGTGTGTGTGTGTTCTTTTTTTATTTTGCTAATGGATGAAGGCCAAATCTGGGACACCATTCCTTGGCACAGCTTTCCCTCTAGTGCAGGAAGCTCCTTCAGGCCTATG